>NW_026057584.1:56735115-56836616 GCF_023721935.1 Panthera uncia | reverse complement strand
TGACTCTTGGTTTTGGCTCAGGTCATGATCTCACGGTTCATGGGGTCAAGCCCTATGTTGGGCTTGGGATTCTCTCTCTCTCTCTCTCTCTCTCTCTCTCTCTGCCCCTACCCCATTCTCTCACTCTAGCTCTCTCTCTCAAAAATATTTTTAAAGATAATTACAATAATGTAGGAGAAAGTCTACAACAGTACTCAATTACAGTAACACATAATCTTTAGTGATATCCCAATAAATCAGAATGGGTCTGAAAACAGTGTTTTCAAATACCCAACATATATTAATCCCAAGATGCAAGAATGAAAAATCAGATTCTCAGAATTCCCTAAAATATAAATTACCCTATATTTTTCATAATACTTTTTTATATTTTAAATAAATTATATAATTACTTTTCTGTGATACATTATACCAAAGGTTTCAGACCTTTTATTTAAAAAAATAATTTATTATGAATCAATGATATTATATATTTCAATAACGTGCAAAAATTACTTCTACTTGATATACACATTTCATCATAGACAACACTAAAAAGAAAACATTACCACAAATGTCAGAAAAATTTTTAATTTTAAAAGGTAATCCTACAAATACTTAAATTTTAAAATATCCTTCATGAAAGAATGAAATCTGGCCATTTGTAGCAACGTGGATGGAACTGAAGAGTATTACGCTAAGTGAAATAAGTCAGGCAGAGTCAGACAGATACCATATGTTTTCACTCATATGTGGATCCTGAGAAACTTAACAGAAGACCATGGCATGGCGGGGGGGGGGGGGGGACGGAAAGTGAAGGAGGGAAACCATAAGAAACTCTGAAATACTGAGAACAAACTGAGGGTGGATGGGGGGTGGGGGAGAGAGGAAAGTGGGTGATGGGCATTGAGAAGGGCACCTGTTGGGATGAGCACTGGGTGTTGTATGGAAACCAATTTGACAATAAATCATATAAATAAATAAATAGGTGAAAAAATAAAATAATAAATATCATTCATGAAATAAAATTTTAAAACACACAAAAAATCAATAGCTCTATCTAATATTTTTTATCTTTGCTTCATGGCAAATATTCTAGATGCAGCAAATTTCCTTTCATTTTACATTGACTTTGGTCAAATTATTAAGAGTGCACCCCAAAGTATCTTCAATTCAGAGCACTAGGGTACATGCTGCATTGTTTAAATTCATCTTTTTACAATGATGAAAATACTGTCTGCTTACCCTGATTTTGGTTATTCTGCTGAAATCAATATTGTTTTTACTAGTTCAGATTTTAAATCATATTCTGATTTCATATAGGAGTATTCCACAACAACAGTCACATCTTTTCTCTCTGCATTTCTTAGTATTTACAAAGATCTACAGATCAATTTATATAATATATAGTGAATATTCAAACACTGAAAAATGGCAGCAAACATTATCTGGTAATATAACAATATAACATTTGAAACTTCTAGTGAGGTCAACAGCCCTACACGGAATCACATGCCAAACGTGCCAATTTAAGGACTTATCTTGCTTCTAAAATTTATTTCATGGAATGTCATTCACAGGATTATATATACAATATATTACATGTATAAGCTTATTATTACCTATTTGCAAGAATAACTCAACATTAACAAGAGACAGGACCCATAAAACATAATATGGCCACAAAAGCAAGACTGATTAATTAGGTTATAGTACTTCTCTACTACATGCTCCTGTCCTGTTTCCAGAAATGTCCACATTAACCTATAGCTCAGCATGTCAGCATTTCTTACTCTTTCTTTCAACTGGCGTTAGTGGATTCCTTTGAACCAGTAACATTTGTAGTTAATTGTTAAGTTTTAATACTCGGGGAATTATAACACTCCCTCCCATGTCCCTAATTTCTCAACTGATTTTTCTCAGGATGTAGAAAAACATAAATTTCCTGAGAATTCCAGAAAGGAATTACCACATAGAAATACTGTTCTTGAAAAAGTACACCATTTTCATGAAGCCACTTAAATTTCAACACTTGTGTTTGATGGATCTTGATTCTGAACTGTTTTGATGGGATGCTCTTGGATGCAGAGGGATTATCTACTAAACAATAAATTTTTTTTAAAGCTATATATATTTTTTTTTTTGAGTAGCAAAATGTACGCATCTAGACTTGGGAGTTTTTTAGATAATTAAAGATTAATTCCTAGCTTTATTTTAATAAGTAAATACTTACATTAAATTCTTAGATTTAAAACTGTCAAGATACTAATTTTCCTAAATAATTTAACTTTTTAATCAATTGATAATTCATGTTCATTGTTACAAATTACACTTATACAAATTTATAAATTATATTACAAGTCTATTCAGAATAAAGAGATGCATCCCTAAGGAAACCACCTTTAATAAAATGTCAAGTAGTAAATACAGTTTATATTCATTTTGTTATTAAAAGAGGAGAGACAGGAGTTGGATAATTGTACACTGATAAAAGTTATTTTTCTACAGGCATTTCAATAATAAAAGTATTTTTAAAGCTATAAATGTATAGTTTAAACTTAAACATCAATGAAGAAGATCAGTTTTTATTACAGTTAGCTTTTGTTCAAAAGTAGTATCCCTTCAGGGGCGCCTGGGTAGCCCAGTTGGTTAAGCATCCTCTTGATTTCGATTTAGGTCATGATCTCACAGTTTGTGAAATCAAGCCCCATGTCAGGCTCCACGCTGATAGTGCAGAGCCTGCCTGGGATTCTCTCTCCCTCTCTCTCTGCCCACTCCCTGTGCATGCATGCGCAGGCTTGTGCACACTCAATCTGTCTCTCAAAATAAATAAACGTTGAAAAAAAAGTAGTATCCTTCTTTTTCCTCTCATTACCAGCACAATCATGAGCAAGCACTGTGCTCCTTACCAACTCACCCTTAACACCTATTGTTCTAAACAAAATGTAATGCAACTCAAGCAAAGCAGCTCTGTTAAGGGCTTGAGTAATAAAGGCCAGGGACTAGTTCCCAGTAACAACAGTATTATAACAAACAACAGTCAAATCAATAGAAATTGTGTTCCCTAATTAATGAGTAGGAGCAGCCAACTTATTTTTCTTTAATCATACTGCAAGAAACAAGACATACTGAACTATTCTGCAATATTGACGCCTCTTGAACCATATAGACATTTAAAAAATATAGAGATATATATAGGTTGAACCCTGAACTGAATTTCCCAACTGTCAGACCTAGGTAAAGTATATTTGTGTTGTGATTCCTTCAAGGGCTATTAAAGAAGAAACAAATAGCTTGGCTTGCCTTTTCACAGAATTTTCCAAGTCTGCTGTTACTCCAAGATTACCCCAAGTTTCTGCTTTCTGGTCATGTGATACCAATGACACTGGGTCGGCTCTTCATCACTTAAAATTTTTTTTTAATTTTCTATTTTTTTCTTTTTTCTTTTGTCTTCTTCCTTGTACTTTCTACTTTCATCAGAATTTCTCCATTTTGGTACAAGTGGGGTTTGGCTCTGGTCAACTCTATCAGCTCTTCTTTTTATCACATCAGCAAACCGAATCAATCATATCACAACTTGTATATTACTGAGAAACATCAGTATTTCCTCATTTTGAATTTCTGGCTGTTCCATAATGCGTGAAACGCAAGAAATACAGTAAGATATAATGGCAATATTTCTATGTTTCAGGACCATTAAAAATGCCAATGCAATGTTGACAAATAACTCAAAGAACACTGAAGCAGCTCAAACAAGAAATCCTTTCAGAATTAAAGGTCCTTTATTTTTCAAGTACTTAAAACCCTCAAGACCAGTGTCTTTTATTACCAATTCACAGAAAAAAAAATTTTTAGGTAAGCTCTAAGCCCAACATGGGGTTTGAACTCACGACCCCAAAATCAAAAGTCACATGCTCTACCAACCAAGTCAGCCAGGCACCTTCACAGAATAATTTTTGACATTAATCTTAACCTTCATAATTTTTATTAGTTTCATACATAATTGTTACTTATTACATGTTACTCTAAAATACATTGATCATTTGCATTTGATTAAATTTCATTAAATAAGTTTCTACATAACATGCTATTGCTATCAATTATCATTTTCATACTTCAAAAATAATTATACAAAAAAGTATACATAAATTCAAGTCAAACACCAAGTTCAATTCACTTATTAGAGACTAAGATATATCAACGTCTAAATATCTAGGGTCCTTCATCTCTTATGCTTAGCCCCCTTTCCAAATGTCTGAAGGACACATCTAACTGGCCCCACAAGAGATACCCATGTGATCAGAGCTGCTGATAGAAAATGAAAAAACAATTCTTTCCTTCCCCCTTTCTTCAGCCAGAATACCTGAGAACTGTCCAAAAAACCTAGAACTGACCTTTTTTGGCTCTAATAATCAAACTGGACACCTACCTTTTTACCCTTCTGCCTCATTTAATCCTCCAATATGATTCATTTACTTGCTTTTCAGCTTCCAACTGACATAGATTCTCAGAACCAAAAAGGTCCATGTAACTACTTTTTCCTGTCAATCATTATTAACTAGTAAAATTATACATAATTTAGCTTCAGCATTAAAATGCTATCTAAAAGCATACTTGTTACGTGGAGAGTCATTACTTATAACCGATAAACATTACTTATTCAATTCTTAATGTATTTGTTTTATATAAATTAATTTTAAATAACTTACTATTTTTTTCTTCTGGGATTTTAAATCATCCAATGCTTCATCTAGAAAACAAGATTTAAATCAAAGCTAAGTCAGATATTAAGATACTTAGATATCTTAAAATAGCATGCCAAATGATATATATTAAGCAACCACAAGAATACTTTCTCATTTTAGGATTTCTCACTGATGCGTACAGATAAAGATTATCTCAACTTTTACACATACATATTTCATATTTTTGCCTATATATTTACAATCAGAGAAAAATCAACTTCACATAGAGTAAAACACCTTTCAAAACTTAAAAAGATTTAAACATTTTACCAAATAGAATTTAAATAAATATCCTTAATTTTTAATTAAATTTATAATAAAATTATTATTTCTTCATCGAAGTTCTGGGGTAGCAAGCATCTGAATACCCAAATCAAAGTATATTATTTATGTAAAAATTCAAATACAAACTTATAAAAAGATTTTACTACAATTTCTCCAAAATATTTTAGTTTTTAATATGCTAGCAGACTTATTATTACTAAAGGGGAAAAAGAAGTCTGTTAACATCTTTAAAGAGAATAGTCATCTACAGTTAGTTAAGACCAAGCCAAATATTTATCCCTTAATCCAGAAGTCAGCAAACCTTTTCTACAAAGGACTAGACAATAAATATTTTAGGTATTACGGGCCAAAAGGCAAAATTGAGTCAGCACGTTTAAGGCATAAGAAAAAACAAACATCCACAAATCCTTATTGATAAAATTCTAATACAATAATAATTGAGTTTAATTTTTTGGTAACATAGGTCTATCAATGAAAAAAACTGAATTATTTTCTTTTGGGTGGGGAGATAACGTTTCACTTAATTGAGGTTCAAAATTAGTGTTCCCTAAACAAAACAGATGAACATATGAGTGGGGGAGAAAAGGTAGAGAGGGAAACAAACCATAAGAAACTCAAAGAGAACAAACTGACGGTTGATGGAAAGAGGAAAGTGGGGGATGAGCTAGATGGGTGATGGGTATCATGAGGGCACTTGTTGTAATAGCCAAATTATGAAAATAGCCTAAATGTCCATCAACTGATAAATGAATAAAGAAGATGTGATTTATACGTACAATGGAATACTACTTGGCAATGAGAAAGAATGAAACCCTGCCATTTGCAGCAACATGGATGGAACTGGAAGGTATTATGTTAAGTGAAGTAAGTCAGTCAGAGAAAGACAGATATCATGTTTTCACTCATATGTGAACCTTGAGAAACTTAACAGAAGACCATGGGGGAAAGGAAGGGAGAAAAAGATAGTTACAAACAGGCAAACCATAAGAGACTCTTAAATACAGAGAACAAACGGAGGGATGATGGGGGCTGGGGAAGAAGGGAGAGGGGAAAATGGGTGATGGGCATTGAGGAGGGCACTTGTTGGGATGAGCACTGGGTGTTGTATGTAAGCGGTGAATCACGGGAATCTAACCCCAAAACCAAGAGCACACTGTATACACTGTATATTAGCCAACTTGACAATAAATTCTATTGGGGGGAAAAAAAAAAAAGGAGGGTACTTGTGATGAGTACTGGGTGTTATATGTGACTAATGAATCACTGAATTCTATTCCAGAAACCAATATTGCACTGTGTGTTCAGTAACTAGAATTTAAACAAAAACTGAAAAGAAAAAAAGAAGTCAGTGTTCCCTATCAAAACTGACTGCAAATGTTAATATGTTAAAGTTGATTTGTGATGAAATTTTACATACTTGATTTTTCAAAATGTTTTTTCAAACAGATAGGTACTGCTAAATATTGAAATCAAACCACAAGCTCATGATTTAATTGAGCATATTCACTGTTTGGAAGGGATTTGTAGAATTCTTTAATTCTTCTATTGATATTTACCTTATCTTGTCATAACATTGGAAATGAATCACTTCCAATTGAAGATAAGTGGAAGCCCCTCAACTGCACAGTTAAATGGAAAGGAAATACGGAAATTTCCTTTCTGCTTGAGTGGGGTGTGGAAAACACTGCTGGAACTATAGTTCGAGATCAGATAACATATCTGCTGCAAATTTCTGTGGGAATGGAGATCTTGCTTCTTGTTTTAACTTGTCATAGCCTTTTTTTTTTTTTAATTACTTTTTGTCATTACAATGATACCTGTTTTACATCAGTATAGGTGTTGCATATAAGGACTGTTTTGTCTTGCAATCTTAGGTTTAATTCATTAAGAACCATTATCAACTCTGCAGCAAAAGCTAACTTTCCAAATTAGTCAGCATTCCATCACGGTGGTTGAAAATGGTTCTTCTCATGCAGAAATATTTCAGTGTAGGCCCTAAGCTCAAAATACCACCATAAAACTTTACCATTGCTGAGCCATCAAAGTGCTGTGGGGCTGGGCAGGTTAAGATATTCAGCTTCTATTTCTGATTAAAGTTCACATAACTGACAATATTTAAGTTCATGAGAATAAAGTTCCCCATTGACACTACTAATTTAATAACACATGATAGGTTCAACTATGCTCTGCAAAGTATCTGCTATTGCCTAACATGAGGAATAACCATTGAATTTAAACACCTTACAGTTTCACAAGTTTTGTAAATTAATCCAAATAACCCTTTTTTCTGCTTCACACATATTTTTTAGTATAGTTGACACACAATGTTACATTAGTTTCAGGTGTACAACTTAGTGATTTGACAAGTTTATATGTTAGGCTATTCACCACAAGTATAGCTATCATCTGTCCCATTATATCGCTATTACAGTATCATTGATTGTATGCTGTGCCTTTTAATACCATGACCTACTCATTCCATAACTAGAGGCCTATATTTCCCTCCCCTCTTCACCCATTTTTTCTCAATCCCCCACCCCCCTCTCCTCTGGCAACCATCAATTTGTTCTCTATATTTATAGGTCTGATTCTGCTTTTTGTTTATTCATATTTTTAGATTCCATTTATGAGTGGAATCATGTTTTTTGTCCTTCTCAGTCTGACTTGTTTCACTTAGCACTTAGCATAATACCCTCTAAGTCCATCCATGTTGTCTCAAATGGCCTTTTTATGGCTATGTAATATTCCATTGTATATCTACACACACACACACACACACACACACACACACGGCTATGTAATATTCCATTGTATATCTACACACACACACACACACACACACACACACACACCACATTTTCCTTATCCATTTGTCTATTGATGAACACTTAGGTTGCTTCTGTAGCTATTGTAAACAATCTTGCAATAAACAGATAAACATAGGAGTACGTATACTTTTTTAAGTTAGGGTCTTCATTTTCTCTGGGTAAATAATGAAATTATTGAAATAATAATAAATAATAATGAAAGGAAGGAAGGAAGGAAGGAAGGAAGGAAGGAAGGAAAAGAAAGAAATAAAGAAAGGATAAATAATAATGAAATTATTAGATCATATGGTATTTCTGTTTTTAATTTTGTGAAGAACCTCCATACTATTCTCCACAGTAGTTGTACCAATTTTCATTCCCACCAACAGTGCACAAGGGTTCCTTTTTCTCCACGTCCTTGCCAAAACTTGTTTCTTATCCTTTTGATACTAGTCATTCTGACTGGTGTGAAGTGATATCTCATTGTGGTTTTGATTTGTGTTTCCCTGATGTTGAGCACCTTTTCATTTGTCTGCAGGCCATCTGTATGTCGTCTTTGGAAATATTTTACCACCAATATTATAATACATCTTGGCAGATTCCACTTCAGGTCCTACTGAATTGGTAGGTTTTTAACTTTAAAAATATTCTGTCCTGAAGTTGTTTCACACAGACTTGTCACAGAAGTTAATTCTGTTACTTCAACCTCAGTACTGACTCCTCAAATAAACTACAACTGAGCAGTATCAGAGCCAACTGGAAGACCACTTGAAATCATTTGCCATGTTTTTAAATTAACTATCTTGCTTCCGATATTCTCAATTCTTCAAGCGATTGTTCTTGTCAAAAGGCTACTTACTAATTAAAAAAGAATACTTTCTCTGAACACATGTCTTCAGCTGCTGCAATCAAACACAATTTCATTAATTCACCATTGGTAAATGGCTTTCTCTGCTTCACTAATAAACCACTCAGAAACTTATTTGGTTGAAGCTTCATTTTCACTTTTTATTTTTATGAAGAAATTCAGCTCTGATGATAAATTCCATTTTAAATGTTCCAATTTTTCTGACCATTGCTTTTCTCTGAATTGGGAATATCATAATGAGTAATCAGTATGGTAATGTCAATGTATATTTGTATTCTTTTAGCACAGTTATAATGTCATTGAGTAATAAACACAATGCTTTGCAGTTTGATACCAAAATAATCCACAGTCCACTATGCCCTAAAAACGCAACATTCAAAGTCCAATCTTCTCTTACTGTTTTTATATGATGAGTATGCATTGATAATTTAATAAAAAGAAAACTGTCACAATACATATGGCACTTGAAATGTCGAGTTATAACTGTGTCAGTGTGATTTGTTGTACATCCTGTAACAGTCTGAAGTACTGAGTACCACATACACTCTGTCACAACTACTTAACTCTGAATTAAAGCAGCTACAGACAACATGGAAATGCATGGACAGCGTTTTGCTTTAATAAAAACAAATTTGGATTTCATATAAATGTAATATCAGTACATATTATTCTTTTGAATTTTTCAATGATTTAAAACGCTAAAATCATTCTTAGATCATGACCTGTACAGGTGGTAAGCAGGACTTGACCCACAGGCTATGGTTTGCCAACACTTATTCTATACTAGGTATATAACAGAGGAAATAAAACTAAAGAGAGTAAAAGGCAAAGACACAATCAATAGCTTCAGGCTTAAAAAAATAAATATTATAACTGACTTTATGCTAAAAAAAAATATGTGCAGGATTGCAAGACAATCTTTTATGAAGTCTATTTTAAATGTACATGTAATACCTATTCAAATGTACAGTAATTCTTTTTATTTATTTTTTTAATCTTTATTTATTTTTGAGAGACAGAGCATGAGTGGTGGAGGGGCAGAGAGAGAGAGACACAGAATCCAAAGCAGGCTCCAGGCTCTGAGCTGTCAGCACAGAGCCCAACGTGGGGCTCAAACTCACGAACTGTGAGATCATGACCTGAGCCAAAGTTGGCTGCTCAACTGACTGAGCCACCCAGGTGCCCACAGTAACTCTTTTTAAATAAAAGGATCCATGAAATAAATTTTTAAACCAACCCCTTTATATAATAACCATGTCCTGGTGTGCCTATTTGTAAGATAAAATATTCATATATTTAATTTCCTTAGAGAAGAGTTTCCAACCACTCTTTTAAAATAAGTTTTCTTATATTTTTCACTAGTTTGTTAGTTCCATGAAGTCAGAGAACATATTTGTTTTAGACTTCTTCTTGTCCTCCTGGCATCTACTATATTACTAAATATCACTGGAAACAACACCATAACCTTAATTTCCTTAATATGATAAAAAGTATCAATGTTTTTTAAAACCACAGCAAATATCATCTATAACGGTAAAAATTAAAAGCTCTTCCACTGAAAATCAGAAATCAGACAAAGATATCTGCTGTTCCCACTTAAATCAGACAAAAATAATTCAAAAGGCAAGAAAAATAAAAAAGAATAAGGAATGGAAAAGAATAACCAGTGTCATCAGTCCACATGTATATAACACTTTGCAATTTTCATATGCTTTGGCATATAGTTTCTCTTAATACTCACAATAGCTTGCCAAAACAAATATTTCATGTTAATGATGTTGTTAATACATGCTTCCATTTTACAAATTAGGAAACTGATGTTCAGAGAACTAAAACTTGTCTGTAAGACAAAAAGATGGCTGGAGCAAAAGTTAAAAAAAAAAAAGAGTGGAGAGAGATGAAGTTAGAGAAATGGGCATAAGCCAGAAAGTAGGGGTAAAGAATTCAGATTTACTCTGGCAGCCATCAGAGAATTTTAAGACAAGAGAACTGATCTATACCTCAAAAATAGACTAGTGAGGAAGCCATTGCAACAGTACAAGTAGGAGATAATAATGACGTGAATTAGGACAGTAGTAGTGGTAAAGCAGGTTAGAAGTGGTCAGATTCAAGGTAATTGTGGAGGTAGAGATGATTAAGACTATGAAGGAGAGAGAGCAATGCATAGTAGATTAAAGGGAGTATGGGGTCAGGATAGGGTTTTCCCCTCCAGCTGACCGTATGGAGGCAGGATGATACACCAATAGAGACAATCCAACAGCAACAGACAATGCAGAAGAGGATAACTGCAAGAAGAGACAACGGCAAGCACAAAGTTCTCGAGATGGCCAGAGTATCTAGAACCCAAAACATAAACGGAGGGCTTAACCATAAATGGGATCACACTCAGTCTTCCAGACTACCACTGAAGGATGACAACATAACTGAAGGAGAAACAGATGAAGCCAACTTGATACATTTGGTAGTAGAGGCAGCTCTCCTCTGTTTACATCTATTTTCTCCATAAAGTGAGACTATCACATGAGAGTGACCAGGTGGATTTTGTGGGATTTTGTTTGTTTGTAGATTTTGAATTTTTATCTGGTTGGTTATTGGTTGGCTTTATTTTGATTTGATTTTTGGTTTTTTGCAGAGAGGCAGGTATTAGTGATTTGAAGAGAAATACAATCTCAAAAAATGCTCTCAAAGAGAAAAAAGTGAATTTTCTAGGGAACTATAAAATAGGACTGTGTAGCAGTACTGAATACATATTTAAATAAATTTAGCTTTTCTGATGCAGGGATAGATTAAGCATATAGAAGTTTTTGCCAGTCATAGATTAAGCATATTATTGTATTTAAACAAGGTGCAGTTTTTGCCAGACAAGTAGGATGGGAAAGAGGGACAAAGGAGTCAAGGGTATCTGCAAGGAAGGGTCACTAGACTAGACCAGAGAACCTAAACTGGGCTGAAGAGAAGTCATAAGTGAGGAGGGCCATATATCTGTATGAATCTTCTTTGGATCTTGAGTCAAACAAAACATATTTAATATTTTATGATATTAAAAATTTTTTAGATATAATATGTTCCTGAATGATAATATATTACATAATGTATTTTTAAAGCCTATTATGGATAGATATAACTGGGATCTACTTCAAAATAATACAGTAGGTAGAAAAGTGGGTGGAGGTAAAAATGACACAAGACTGACCATCAGTTGGTGATTGTTAACGTTGTGTGACAGGTATATGAGAACTTATTATTCACCCTACTTTTGTATAGGTAATTATGCATATGAAATTTCCCAAAATTAAAAGTTAAAACAAGAAAAAAGAAGTCACATATAAAGTTCATTTATAACAAAATTTGCCTATCTTTGTTTATAACTCATATTTTTAAGACCGGAAAATCTTTAAAATCTGTACACAGACAGATTACAGAAGGAGATATTACCATAAGCTCCATGTTTCCATAAAAACAAAAGCCTAGGAGCTGTGAGGTTAAGGAGAATGGTGCAGGGGCGCCTGGGTGGCTCAGTCGGTTGAGTGTCCAACTTCGAATCTGGTCATGATCTCACACTCATAGGTTGGAGCCCCGCGTCGGGCTCTGTGCTGACAGCTCAGAGCCTGGAGCCTTGCTTTGGATTCTGTGTCTCCCTCTCTCTCTGTCCCTCCCCCACTCACACTCTGTCTCTCTCTCTCTCCCAAAATACGTAAACATAATAATAAAAAAAAAAAAATTTTTAAAGAGAATGATGCAACAAAAGTTTTGTATAAAAATTAACAAGTAATAATTTCTCTTTATTTAAAGAAAGAAATTATTTGCATAAAAAATATTCTAAATGAAGACAAAAATAACACAAATGAAAAAAACAGAACAACGTTGATCATACAAAATGCTTGATAGTAAACAACTCTTCAATATTTACCACATTGTCATTTCAATATACATTTCACAACCTGCCATTCAATTAGAAACCAATGCACTAGAAGATAGAGTTTTTTTGTAATGTATTTATAAAAATATAGAAATTAAACTTACTATTTCTTTCTGTTCTCTTGGAAAAGAAGAAAATAAGTACTGTTCTTATGCTCCAGATGCTACGGAGGAAGCAAAATTCAGAAAGAAAAACCATCATTAGGATAAGTAAATTAAAAGCCTTATAAAATGAAAAGAAATACACATTTCCAATTAGAGTTCAGTATATTGCTTCCCTTTCTATTTTGAAAATCAGAAACTACTCCTTTCTTTCAGAGACCATCAAAGGTCTACCTCTGCTTTCAAAGAAGGAGTTCTCAATCTAAAATCCATGCACCTTCTGAGGATGCCCCAAAATTGTGAAATTACCTTTGTGTGCATAAGTGCATCCCTCTGGAGAGACCATTGTGTTCATCATTCTCAAAGAGGTTTATGAAGTCCCCAAAAGAAAACAAATTATAGATTTCTTCTTCTTAAGTAAGCATCAACCCCCAAAATTTGTCCACTCCCAGGTACTGAGGGAAAAGCACGTTTTACAACTCCAGCACACTATACAAATGTAAGTTGTTACTCCTCCTCTATTATTTCACATTGGAAGGATCTTCTCTACTAAACAAAATAAGCTATCTGAAAGAAAAAGAAAACTTACCTTCAAATAAATATTTGATAAGTAAACCTGGCTAGACACCTCCTTTCAAAGATTTTATGAGGAGAATTCTTTAGGACTTACATTAGAATAAGACCTCAGATGATATTAAAAGGGAATCAAAGAATGATACTAATCACAAACTTGCTAAGATCATCTCTTAAATTCAATGTAAATATAGCAAAATACCTCTTTCTCCATAGAACATGGCAGAATAAGCATATAAACATTATTCACAATTTCATAAAAAAAAAATACATTGTATCTGGATTTACGTGACCTCTTCACTCTGAAATAGATCATTGCTATTCCTGGGAGTTCACCTGCAAGGTAAGTCACCAGTGAACCCTGTCTCCTCGTAGCCACACCTTTATGTAGTCCTTTCTTACCGGTGTTGTTCTGTGTAACTAATAGAATATGGTGGAAGTGACAGTATGTCACTTCAAGATTACGTTATAAAGGACTGCAGCTTCCACGGTAGGCCTCCTCTTCCACTCCCCATCTTTCTCTCTCTTGGATTACTTGCTCTAAGAGAAGCCAGCTGGTATGATATGAGGAAATTCAGGGAACTCTACGGAAAGGCCCATGTGGCAAAAAATAGAGGTCTGTGGCAAATAGTCAGCAAAGAGAGGAGGCCTGCCAACAACTACGTGCGTTGAGCTCAGAAGTAAATTTTCCAGCCTTAGTTAAGCCTTGAGGTAACTGCAGCTCCAGCCAACAGCTTAACTGCAATTTATACATGAATAAAGACCCCGAGCTAGAACCACCCAAGTAATCTGCTCCCACATCCCTACCCCTCAGGAACTGTGAGAGATAATAAACATTTGTAGTTTTAGGCTACTAAGTTCTAAGAAAATTTATCACTACAATAGATAACCAATACATGCTTTTTATATTGTGCTGGTTCATTTTTATGATACAGACAACTACGTAAATACGAAAAAAGACATTATTGACAATGCTCGGTGTCTTTCTTTTTCGTACTTGGGTAGTTGTCTATATCATAAAAATGAAGGGAGAGGAGAAGGGAAAGGAGAAGGGAAGGGAAGGGAAGGGAAGGGAAGGGAAGGGAAGGGAAGGGAAGGGAAGGAAGAGGAGAAGTTAAACGTACTTTTCACAATCTTCAAGGATCCTACAACAGAAAACTCTCATACTATTTCTCCATTACAAACCCACTGAAACAGTGCCAGCAAAGAGATGATATAGGAAAAAAAAAGGATAGGAAAACAGAACACAGGACAAGGAATTGCAGAGATAGTGACAGAATTCTGTAAGAAATCAGTAAATTTTCTTAAATGGGTATTTTGAAAAAGCGTACATAATTTTCAAAGTGTAAAAACTGTAAGAATTGAAATGTATTTCTTTACCTCAAAATAAAACTCAGTAATCCCCCTTTGTGGACAATAGATTCTCCTTTTGGTTTTTATCAGAACTATTGCTGGAGAAAATGAACTATCAAACAATACATTTCCTTCAAGACTTAAAAAGGTAGAACACATAGTTTACCTTTAAGGCTAAATTAAATGAAATTCTTTTGTATTTTTAAAATGAAATTTAGGAAAAACAATAAGGTACTTCAAAAATCTATAAAATAAAGGTCTTTGCTCTCCTAATAATTAGATACAGCTTACGAAAACAAAGCAACATATTTTGTGATGATACTAAAGATTTATTACTACTGACTCCTACTTAGAGAATAGTGGCATAATTTCCCTTTCCCTCTTCTCTCCTTAGAAATACTCCAAACAACAAGGAGAATAAAACACAAATTCTTGGGGCGCCTGGGTGGCTCAGTCGGTTAAGTGTCCGACTTTATCTCAGGTCATGATCTCGCGGTTTGTGGGTTCGAGCCCCATGTCCGGCTCTGTGCTGACAGCTCAGAGCCTGGAACCCATTTTGGATTCTGAGTCTCCCTCTCTCTCTGCCTCTCCCCTGTTCACTGTCTCTCTTTCCTTCAAAAATAAATAAACATTTAAAAAATTTTAAAGAAAACACACAAATTCTTGTTCTGGTAAAATTAAGATATAGCTAAATCCAACTCCCAAAAGCCATGGAGATCATGAAGATTAAGAGTGCAAGCTGAGAAGGAAAACTGCTTATCTCACAAAGAGGGAGCGAGACAAACTTCTCAAAGTGGAAAAGCCTAAACCCCATGTTTATAACAAGAATAAGATAGAAGCGCCTGGGTGGCTCAGTTGGGATTCTCTCTCCCCCTCTCTCTCTGCCCCTCCCCACTTACACACTCTCTCCAAAAAAGAAAGAAAGAAAGGAGTAAGAAACACATGCTACATAGGCAGAAACTCCTCCATCTGGCTCCAGCAGAGAAACAGAGAAGGCAGAGAGCTTAAAGAGAAATCATTCAGAAATGCCCTGTTTACAGAGGCAGTCAGTTAAGCCTCTGATTCTTGATTTTGGCTCAGGTCATGACCTCGCAGTCTGTCAGTTCGAGCCCTGTGTTGGGCTCTGTGCTGACAGCTCAGAGCCTGGAGCCTGCTTCAGATTCTGTGTCTTCCTCTCTCTCTGTCCCTCCCCTGTTCACACTGTGTCTCTCAAAAATGAATACATGTTAAAAAAAAAAAAAAAAATTAGAAGTGCCCTGTTTACAAAGAACTTTGTTTCTATGGCAGCAGGGGAGAAAAGAAGTTTTGTTATTAGGAAAAAATATACAGTTGCCTAACCCTATTGGCTGGGAAAAATAAAAGCTGAGCAAATTAGCACATTAAATCCTGGATCGTAAGGAAAATTCTAGATAGCCTGGAATGTAGGAGGACATGCCCCCATACTCATACAACCTTCTACAAATAACTGGGCAAAAATAAACATACCACATAGTTAGAAATTTATTTTTAAGTTAAAAAAAAAACACAAAAGCAAAATACAAAGTTATGTTTCAAAACCTAGGCCAACATCTTTCCTCTTAATAAATGTAAACGAGCTAAACTCACCGAGCAAAAGACTTTCAGACTGGAGCAAAAAACAAAACCCAACTCCATAACATAAACTAAAATCTAAAATTAAGAGTTTTTGAAAGCTGAAGATAATAAAACAAAGAGCAAAAGTATACTAGGCAAATACCAACAATACAAGAGTTGTATCTTAATACCCCACAAGGTTGAATTCAAGACCCCCCCCCCCAGAAAAGGCTTAAACCAGAAAAAGATCATTTCATAGTGTTAAATATGATGCAATTCCTTTCCAACAAAAAGGGGCTAGAGCAACTGAGCACCCACGTGCAAAATGAAAGAAAGAAGAAAAGAATCTCAACATGAACCTCACACCTCATATAAAAATTAACCCAGGGGCGCCTGGGTGGCTCAGTCGGTTAAGTGGCCGACTTTGGCTCAGGTCATGATCTCACAGTCTATGAGTTCGAGCCCCACGTCGGGCTCTGTGCTGACAGCTCAGAGACTGGAACCTGCTTCAGATTCTGTGTCTCCCTCTCTCTCTGACCCTCCCTCATTCATGCTCTGTCTCTCTCTGTCTCAAAAATAAATAAACATTAAAAAAAAAAAAATTAAAAAAAAAAATTAACCCAAAATGACTTATGAACTTAAATGTGAAATGTTAGAAGGAAAAAAACAGAAAAAAAAATAAATAAGAAAATCTTCAGAATCTATAGCCAGGGAAGGGTTCTTGATAACAAAAGCACAACGCATAAAAAGAAAAATTAATAAATTTTACTCTGCAAAAACCCTATTAAGAGAACAAAAAGACAAACTACAGACTGGGAAAAAATATTTGCAAACCATATGCCCAACAAATAACTTATATCTACAATATATAAAGAATTCTCGGGGTGCCTGGGTGGCTCAGTCAGTTAGGCGTCGGACTTCAACTCAGGTCAAGATCTCGCGGTTCATGAGCCCGGTTCGAGCCCCGCATCCAGCTCTGTGCTGACAGCTCAGAGCCTGGGGCCTGCTTTGGCTCCTGTGTCTCCTTTTCTTTCTATGCCCCTCCCCCATGCACATGCTTGCTCACTCACTCTCTCTCTCTCTCTCTGTTACTCAAAAATGAATAAACATTAAAAAAAATTAAAGAATTCTCAGAACTCAACAGCAAAAAGACTAATAATCCAATCAGAAAAATAGAAGACATGAACAGATATTTCACAGAAAAGGAGATATAAATGGCAAGTAAACACATGAAAAGAAGTTTGACATCATTAACCATTGGTGAAATGTGAATTAAAACCACAATGAAATATCACTACGTACCCATCAGAATGATCAGAATAGAAAATAGTGAAATATGAAATGCTGGCAAAGATGCAGAGAAACTAGATCATTTTTTAATATAATTTATTGTCCAATTGGCTTACATACAACACCTAGTGCTCATCCCAACAAGTTCCCTCCTCAATGCCTATCACCCGAAACTAGATCATTTATATGCAACCAGTGGAAATGTAAAATGGTACATCTCCTCTGAAAAAATATTTATCAGTTTCTTATAAAACTAAACATGTATTTACCATATGCCCCAGAAATTACACTCTTGGACATATACCCCAAAGAAATGAAAACTTATGTTCTAATGCCTATATACAAATGTTCATAGAAGCTTTATTTGTAATAGCCAAAAACTGGAAGCTACCCAAATGTCCCTCAACAAGTGTATGGATAAACCGTGGTATGTCATTACCATGGAATACAACTCAACAATAAAAAAGAAACCATTGATACACTTAACATCTTGAATGGATCTCAAGAATATGCTAGATAAAAAAGAAAAAGGCCAGTTTCAAAAGGTTATATGCTACGTGATCTCATTTTATAATTCTTGAAATAACAAAATTATACAGATATGAAACAGATTAGTGGGTGGCAAGGATTAAGGAGGCAGGTAGAGGAGAGTTGGTATGACTACAAAGGGGTAGCAAAAAGGAGCCTCATGGTCTTGTTTTTTTTTTTTCAATTTATTTATTTAAGTAATCTCTACACCCAACATGGGGCTCGAACTCACAACCCTGAGATCAACAGCCACATGCTCCACCAAATGAGCCAGCCAAGTGCTCCCAGCTTTGTGGTTTTAGAACCGTTCTGGATCTGAATTGTGGGGCAGGGACATGAAGCTACACATGATAAAACTACATAGAAATGTAAAACACACACAAAAGAGTGCATGTAAAATGGGCAAAATCTGATAGGCTCTGTGAATTGAATCAATGTCAGTTTCCTGGTTGTGATATTTTACTGTACTCATACAAGATGTTACCACTGGGGAAGTCTGGGTAAAGGATGCATGGGACCTGCTTGCACACTTTCTCTCTCTCTCTCACTCTGCCCCTCTCCCCTGCTAGTGCTCTCTCTCTAAAATAAAAATAAATACATAATAAAAAAAAACTTTAAAAATAAGTAAAAACTTTTAATTAATGTATATACTATTTATTTATACACTATAGCAAACTTTTAATCAATGAAGTTTTATAATACATCTGATGCCTGGTAGACCTCTGCTTCTCATTCCTCTCCTTTTTTAGAATTATCAGGACTATTCTATGTGTTTATTTTTCCATTCAAAAGTATGGAATGAGTGTGCCAAGACCTTTAAAGTACTGTTGGTCAAAACTAAAAGGCAACCAACGTAATGGGAAAAGATATTTGCAAATGACATATCGGACAAATGGCTAGTATCCAAAATCTATAAAGAGCTCACCAAACTCCACACCCGAAAAACAAATAACCCAGTGAAGAAATGGGCAGAAAGCATGAATAGACACTTCTCTAAAGAAGACATCCGGATGGCCAACAGGCACATGAAAAGATGCTCAACGTCGCTCCTTATCAGGGAAATACAAATCAAAACCACACTCAGATATCACCTCACGCCAGTCAGAGTGGCCAAAATGAACAAATCAGGAGACTATAGATGCTGGAGAGGATGTGGAGAAACGGGAACCCTCTTGCACTGTTGGTGGGAATGCAAACTGGTGCAGCCACTCTGGAAAACAGTGTGGAGATTCCTCAGAAAATTAAAAATAGACCTACCCTATGACCCAGCAATAGCACTGCTAGGAATTTACCCAAGGGATACAGGAGTACTGATGCATAGGGGCACTTGTACCCCAATGTTTATAGCAGCACTCTCAACAATAGCCAAATTATGGAAAGAGCCGAAATGTCCATCAACTGATGAATGGATAAAGAAATTGTGGTTTATATACACAATGGAGTACTACATGGCAATGAGAAAGAACGAAATATGGCCCTTTGTCGCAACGTGGATGGAACTGGAGAGTGTGATGCTAAGTGAAATAAGCCATACAGAGAAAGACAGATATCATATGGTTTCACTCTTATGTGGATCCTGAGAAACGTAACAGAAACCCATGGGGGAGGGGAAGGAAAAAAAAAAAAAAGAGGTTAGAGTGGGAGAGAGCCAAAGCATAAGAGACTCTTAAAAACTGAGAACAAACTGAGGGTTGATGGGGGGTGGGAGGGAGGGGAGGGTGGGTGATGGGTATTGAGGAGGGCACCTTTTGGGATGAGCACTGGGTGTTGTATGGAAACCAATTTGACAATAAATTTCATATATTGAAAAAAATAAAAATAAAAAAATAAAGTACTGTTGGTATTTTTAATGTGATCACACATTTTTAGATTAATTTAGGGAGAAATGATCTCATAATATTAAATCTTCCCATTAAAGAGTAAGATCTCTTAATTATGTCTCTGTACATAATTCTTTAAATGCAAAAATCTACCAAGTGAATAACTATCAATATTCAAATATCTATCAATTGCAAAAGGGATGCTTGCAAAATGATTTCTTACCTACCAAAACCTCCTAGTAAAGATTATCCTTGAGTAAATATCAACAGATGTTCACAGAAACCTTCTTTAAGAGCCAACTATAGTTGATGCCAAAGTATAGAGATACTTTGTATTCTCATAAGATCACCATGAAAGAAATGTTAAACTTTCTTCAAAAGGCTACAAATTACGGAGCATCAGGTGGCTCAGTTGGGACGACTTCAGCTCAGGTCATGATCTCAGGGTTCATGAGTTGGAGCCCCACATCTGGCTCTGTGCTGACAGCTCAGAGCCTAGAGCCTGCTTTGGATTCTGTGTCTCCTTCTCTCTCTCTCTGCCCCTCCCCCACGCACACTGTCTCTCTCTCTCTCTCTCAAAAATGAATAAACGTTAAAAAAAAATTTTTTTAAGGCTACAAATTATGCTTGCCAACCCTCCTGCTGGATTGAGGAAGTATCTTTTATCAGAGTTGGGAGGAGGGGGTGAGAGAGGAGGGGGAGTAAGAAGGTGTTAAAAACTGTATAAGATCAAAGTCCCATCCTCAAATGACTTTAGATTTAAGTAGGAAAAAAAAAAAACATAAAAAATAGGTACAAGACCACCTTCTTCAGGTCCTTTGCTTAACTTTTTCCTCCCATAGCTCCATTTTAAGAGGAATGAAAAACAAACAAACAAACAAACAAACAAACACAGAAGGAAAATATAGCTGCGGCTCCTGGGTGGCTCAGTCAATTGAGCATCCAACTTTTTTTTTTTTTTTCCCTTGAGTGTCCAACTCTTGATTTCAGCTCAGGTCATGATCCCAGGGTTGTGGGATCAAGCTCTACGTTGGGCTCCATGTTGAGCAGAAGAGCCTGCTTGAAATTCTTTCTCTCTCCCCCACCCTCCCCCCCCACTTCCCAACTCATGCAGGTGCACACTCTCCAAGAAAAGAAAGAAAGAAAGAAAGAAAGAAAGAAAGAAAGAAAGAAAGAAAAAAAGAAAGAAAGAAAGAAAGAAAGAAGAAAGGAAAAGAAAAGAAAGAGGGAGGGAGGGGGGAGGGAGGAAGAAAATATGGCTAAATCCTCTGGGAAGGTCAAGTTTTATGCTAATAAGCCTCTGAAATGATCTTATAGAGAATGAGATTTCTAGAAAGTTATAATCTGGAAGAATAAGGTATCTAAGAGTAAAAGTCTAAGACTGCCTGTAGAGTTAGTTAAGGATAGAGACAAAGTTTAATGGCTGTTCACTCTTAGAAAATGAACCAATTCCCAAGGTAATGCATATCTGCCAGCATAAGCAAGAAATATAAAATTTAAACTGCAATCTAAACCTTCCCTCATATTGGACGATAGCCATAATGATTCCAATGAAACAAATTCAGCATTTAGATTATAATTTGTTTCAGTAATAGTTGAAAAGATTAGGGATATAAATATAGTATTGAATCTGAAAGGTAGAAAAATAATAGGTTGGGAATCATCCCAAGCTCCTCCTTATTACATCCTGAAAAGAAGATATAATAAAACATCAAAGCATCTTATACAGAGTACTGACATTCTATCATAAAAGATAACTTTAAGGTAGTTATGATTATGCAATATATGCTCATTCCTGAATCCATGACTGCTCTGTCCAGTAAAAGCATTTGGGAAATTTGGAACGCAGAAGTGAGTCACTTTCTGTAATATCAGGTAGATTGCTAAGCTTTATAATCAGTGTAGACTGTGATAAGTAAAACAATACATTTTATTACTAATTCTGCCTCCATTTCTTTAAGTAAACCCTGGTCCAGACCTCAAAACTTTTGTTTGCAAAGGAAAACGGTCCAGGAATAAGCTCAGGCAATAGCTCACATGAAAGAAAATGTCCTGTGGTAAGTCTTCTTTCTTTATACCACAGCATCCACTTTCACGTTGTTGTATTTTATTTCATGCTTTTTTGATTGCCATCAATCAGAAGGACAATTCTATTCTTTGTTTGATAACTGGTCTATGCTTCCAAAAGTGAAGAGCTCAGTGAAACAGAAGCTGCAGCAGTTGAGAACCAGGTCACAAATGTGAATGAGACAAAGTGGGAAATGGCTCTGAAGCTTAACAAACCAAGAAATACTAGATGCAGGTGATGCAGAACAGGCAGAAGGACACAGTAAGGACAATAAAGCCTCATACTCAAAAGAGTAGAAAGATCAAACTGAAGAAATAAACATTTTTAAAGAAATTAAGTTTTTCTACTTTTATGAACAATTAGTATATGATTTATTTGCCAAAAAAAAAAGTCTTCTGCAGCATAGTAGCAGATCCAGTAGATCACAATTTGTGAACAGCCATTAGAATTAGCACAGTAAAGTTCCCTGTCATTCTTTTGCAACTAGATACAAATCTTTCATAATTAAAAAAAAAAAATCTATTTTTATATAATAATGGATGTCAAGTGAAGTGGGTTTGGGGGGGTTAAGTTTATTTATATATTTTTGAGAGAGAGAGAGAGCCCATGCACATATGCAAGGGGCGGGGGAGGGAGAGAGAGAGGGAGGGAGGGAGGGAGAGGGAGAGACAGAGACAGAGAGAGAGAGAGAGAAAGAGAGAGAAAGAGGGAGGGAGGGAAAGAGAATCCCAATCAGGCTCCACAATATCAGTACAGAGCCCCATTCAGGGCAAGAACTCACCAACCATGAGACATCAAGAGTCAGACACTCAACAGACTAAGCCACCCAGGTGGCCCTCAAGTGAGTTTTTTTAAGTTTTTTAAAGATGTTTCAATCAAGTAAACATCACATCTATTCCCTTTCTAAATTTCTTTTCTCCCCTCTTTTAGTGAAAAACTAGAAAGGAACGAGGGAAGGGGGCTCAGCATTATAAAATCCACTACTATACCTGGGATAAGAAGCATTCCAAAAGATTTCAAAAGAGAAAGAAAATAAAGAAAATGGCAGAGATGTTATTTCATAATATGCATGCACTCAATTTTTTATTCTTTTATCTACATATAAAAGCTAAAATTGTATGATCTCCCGGAGTTCCAATTTGAAATTATGTCCTGCACTACAGACTAAACATTTTTTTTTTTTACTACAGCAGTCCCAAAGAAAGAGATCCTACACCCACCAAAAAACCTAAATATCACCGACTCCTCCTTTTCCATTACCTTCCATTTCCTCCCATCAAGTTGTCTCAGTTTTACTTCTGAAACACTGCTAAGTCATCTACTCATCTCCACTGCCACTGGGATGTCCCAATCCAGATGGATTTTTAGATTAAACTCCTATAACAGCACCCTAGCTGATCTGTTTCTATCCTTGTCCTCCTCTACTCAATCTCCACAGGCAGCACACATGAGCCTCTTAACTTAAATCTCATCATGCCATTCTTCCACTAAAACCTTTACAAGCTTCCCATTTCACCCAAAATGAAATTCAAACTCCTAGCACCAGGACCCTCCCATGATCCAGAACCTATCTGATTCTGCAAGCATACTTCCTATCACTCTCTCCATCACAGACCCTCAAATAAGTCATGCTCTCTTCCATTACACAGCCTTTGTATTTTCTGTTCTCTCTTCCTATAAAGATCTTCCCTTATCCATACCCCTTCTAAATCTTCAATGACTTCCTATCACTCCTAGATTAAGTCCTAAAGTCATTATCATGGACTATGAAGCCCTTAAGAAATATCCCTTGCCTAACTATCCAGACTTTCCCTATAATCCAGTCTTTGGCCTTCTTTCAATTCTTTAAACCTTCCACGGTCTATCCACCTCAGGGTCTTTATATATGCTGTTCCTTCTCCCTAACAGACTATCCACTCCCCTGTCACACCACCCTTAATACACATAATCATTCTTTGCATCTCAAACTCAAAGATCACTTTTCAGGGAGGCTATGGTAAGCAGAGTTCTAAAACTATCTCTCTCCCTCCCCAAGATTTCCATCCTCCAGTTATACAATCAAACAGTAATCTAGGTACTGCTGTGAAGGGACTTTGCAAATATAATTAAGTATTACTCAGATTTTAAGCAAGGGAGATTATCCTGGATTATCCTGGTGGGTCTAATATAATCAGTTAAACCCTTAAAGACAAAGCTTTCTCTGAGTTGAGGGCAGAATTGGAAGTCAGAGAGATACAGCACAAGTCAGCAAACAACCTGACTAAGCCTTGAAGATTCTCCCCACAGAGACTCCAAATAAGATCCCGGTCCAGCTGATTGATTACTTTGATTTAGGCCTGCAAGACTCTAAGCAGAGAACCCAGTCAAGCCACCTGGATCTACACAAACTGTGATACAATAGATGGGTGTTGCTCTAAGCTGCTAAATTGGTGGCAACAATAGAAAATGAATACAAAGGCTCTTCCCTGACCCCCACCTCCATCCCAGACTGGGTTAGGGTCTCTATTAAGTGTTTCCATAGCATGTGACACTTCTCTTTAGGACATTCATCATACTTACTAATTGATATATGCAGTCTAAAACCTATAGTCAAAGATTTTGTATTTTTGTATACCATACACCATTATAATCTAGTACCTACAAAATTGGTACCCGTAAATACCAAGAATTGGTACCAATTTTTTATTCAATTGTCTCAAAAGTCAATCATTACACACTTTCAGTAAAGGCCTATATTATAAAATATTTCTATAATAAGGATCAATTGCTTTATAGCAGTGACTAAGACAGGGGAAGAGAGATAGGATGAATGGAATATATTCGGAATTACTGGGTCAGTTGTTCTTTTTATTTTACAAACCCTCCCTCAATTACCACTACCCACAATCTGAGATGCCCACTCTATGCCCTATTACCCTAGGGAAGCATGATCATCTATTAGAGAATCACAAAAGATTCCCACCTAGAGTCATTATTACTAATGTCACTGAGTTAGATTCCTCAGATATGCAGAACTGTAAATTAAAGTTTAAAACAGTTGGTTTACTTTTTTAAAGAAATACTTTTCAAAATGAAAAACAAACAAACAAATTTACTCAAACTGAGACATTATTATTTCATACTAAAGAGAGACTTAATATATTTAAGCCATCTGGTCAAAAAGAGGAAAAGTCAACTAAAAGAACAATTTACTTACATCAATGGAAAAGCAAAAAATGGAAGTGTCATGGCAAGTCTTGCTGTAAATTCATCAGGAAGATACCACAAGTATACAATTAAACATGTAAACAGATAGAGAATTGAAGAGTAGAGAATTAATCTTCCAACCCATAATTTTTGTAATCTCTGATTTTTTTCCCTAAATTCTTCCAATGCTTGAATTTCCTGTTAAGAGAGAAGTATTCTATATTATTGAAGCGAATCTCAAATTTCATAAAGAAATCAAAATGTTAACAAAAAATTTTAACATTTTAGAGAGGTTATAAAGAAATAATTATTAAAAGTCAATGAAATATAATACCTTAATATTTTTAAATAGAACATATGAAAAAGAAAATTTTAAATGAGGCTAAAAACATGAAATGCCTATTCTGACAAGTTACTCTTAAATGCAAAATTAAGATACTGTATTTAACCTACCAAATTAGCAAAGATCAAGCATGAAATTGACATCAATAAATAGTATTTATTAAAATAAACAAGTAAAAATTCCCTTTTATAAGGTCTAAAAAAATCTGGCTATATAAAGAAAGAATGAATAAAAACTGGGGTGCCTGGGTGGCCCAGCTGGTTAAGCATCCGACTCTTGGTTTCGGCTCAAGTCATGATCTCACAGTTTCGTGAGTTCAATGCTCCATGTCAGGCTCCGTGATGACAGTGTGGAGCCTGCTTGGGATTCTCTGTCTCCCTCTCTCTCTGCCCTTCGCCCACCTGGGCTGTCTCTGTCTCTCTCAAAATAAATAAATGAAATTAAAAAAAAAAAAAAAGGAATTAATAAAAATTAAAACAGTGACCCATACTAGATTCTTTCAATCTATTCATCACTCTTAATATTCCTAAGGAATAACCATTTTTGATAATATAAAGTAAAAAAAGCTTTGAAGTTTGTGTACTGATAAAAATTGTTGCAGACCACCTTATAATCTACTTTATCCTATCTGTAACATTGATTTATGCCATGCTATGCATCTAATTCCATTCTAACAGGTTCTATTGACACAGGCTTCTTAAGTCACTGATTCACTCTGAATTTTTTTGAAATAATGTAACATTAAAGTCCTCAGGCTTACTCTATATCATCTCTAATTCCCAAACCAGATCCAGTCTCCAAAATACTACGCATATACTATAATAATATTTATGTAATACCTAAAATGAATTAAAACACCCCAGAGCTAAAAAACATACCTTATCTATATTTTCCAGAACTTCTACAGTTGACGGTTTTGTCTGTTATAAAAACAGATGAGACATTAAAACTTGTTATTGCAAACTTAGATACATTTTGATTTATAAAATCATAAAAGAACATTTTAATTCAAAATTAAGCTTTTTCAAATATTGTTAAACAATGTATACTCCTATTTATTTATAAATAACATTTAGATTTAAATAAAAATTATAATTATAAAGAGAACTACGTAAGATTAAAGAAACAAGCATTTTCCTACTTTACTTTTTAGCCTGAGTACTTTTACTCTGATAGTTCATTTTTTACCATTCTTAATCCCAGAACATACTTTTATAGAGAAAAAGAAATTCTCCTCCAAGAAAAATTTTCTTAGACATGATTATTCAAAAGAACTCCTACATTAAAAAATTCAAGATTAAAGATGGTCTGATTTACTATTGCTAAAAGTTCATTTAGGACTCTGGAAGTCAAAATCAATAGGCTACCTTCATTCTGAATTCCTACGTTTCTGAAGATTAGATTTTAAAAAGGCACCTAAGAATACTTCATTATAGCAGAGCTTGTTTGTTAAAAATATTTTTTATACACCCCGAATAAAAACCAGCCAAAATGTCTCATACAACACTTGTGAAACCATTTACCAATTATGTACTCAATAATATAAGAGGATAATGAATATCAATTCATTGCAGTTCCCATAAGAGTTGTTAACATTAGGTTGAACCATATGAAATTGCTTTTTATGTAAGTCAAAACTGTTGAATATTGGTAATTTCATATGATTCAACCTAACAAAGACAAAGAAAAAATAGGCAAATTTGATCCTCAAGCAGAACTGTAATAGAGTTTTAAAGGAAAGAGCAAGGAGTCCATGGAATACCAAAACAAAGCAGTTTCAATAACAGTCCAAAAACTAGTATACCAAGCATTTCTAGGCTCCATTATTATACTAAAAAGGAATTAAAAATAAGCAAAGTAGTTTGTCTGAGATTACATTATCTCCTCTCATATTAGAAAAGAGCATATATTAATATATTTTATATTTTATAGTACTAAACTGGAGATACTTCCTCTAAAGCCTTAACCAATAAAATCAAACTACATTTCAAATTTTGTTTTAAGCCTCTAATTCCTAAAAGTATATCTAGTATAACTTCAGCAAATATTTATGACAAGCTTTAAGCAAAAAGAGATAGCCTGTAAAATCAGGTATTGTATAGCATACAACTATAATTTCAACCATTTCAACAATAATAATAGTTTCAACTACTTTTCAAATAAAATTGAAATGTAGGCAATATAAGGGAAAAAAGCTAGAAAAGATAGCTATTTTCACATGAATGAATAAACAAAAATAATTCATAAGTCAAAGTGAAACAATTATTTTAAACAGAGGCATTACATACCTACATGGCAAGCAGAACTATTAAAGTCCAAATATAATTCATAAGAATTATAATTCTTCTAATTCATAAGAAAAGGAAGAAAATTAAATAGAATTAGGGATAATATCAAGCTTTACTCAAGTCTATACTACAAAGGAGACTTTTACAAATAGGTTTATGTGACATTTTATATTAGACTAAGAACTGGCCATAAAGAAAAATAACTTACCTTCCACCGAGAAAATAATCCACCCATCTTTTATTTTTAGAAACTGGGCACAATGATAAATATCATCAATTGTCCAAAGGAATTCACAGCTAGAAAAAAAGCAAGTATTTAAAATTTTTAGGTTAAACACACAGCATACCCACTATAAAATATAAATGTTGCAATACTGCCAAAAAATAACATACAATACTAATTTCTCTGAACTCCACTTATGTGGAATTTTAATTTAGAGAGCCTTGGGATAGAGTCTACCCTTCAAGAAATCCCTTCTTCCAAATCAGGACATATTTAAAAGTAAAAATAAGCTGAAAAGGCTTTTAAATGGCAAGACATTTTAGCAGCGTATATTCATACTACTTTGCAATTTGCTGTTGTTTACAGTAGATCCCCTAATGTTGTAAGAAAAGTTTTATTAAACTACTTTCATTCCACACGCTTAAATACAATATCTCTATCATTCAGCTATCTACCAACTAAACTAGTTATTTGGAATTAGCATTTTACAATGCTTAGCATAACATTATTTTACAAGTAATGACAGAAAGCCAACTGGATTTTGAATAAGAAAATAAGGATTACAAAACTACCTGTGACCTTGAGCAAATCATTTATTGCTTCTGGAGCTTTAATTTTATTTTCTGTAAACTAGACTTACTATACCACCACTTTTCACAGGATAGCCTTCCTTACTACCATTTTACAGATAAGAAAATTAAGTGAAGAGACATTCAGCAATTTTCCCAATAGCTCAGAAGACACATGATTCAAAACCACTCTATCTTCAGACTTCTGGTCTGTTCACTACTGTTCCAACACCCAAATAAACATTTCTCTCTGAAACTGGGTCTAAGTCCCTCAAGTCAGTTGACCTTCATGTCAGTTAGTGTATATCTAATGTCCTTATTTCAGTCATTTTTCTAGTATTCTCAAATGTATTATAATATTACCATATGGATAAAAATGTATCAGCAAACTTAGGTTCTAAATCAATTTACCAGTCAATAATTATATAAGTTTTTATTCTTTTAAGTTGAAAGAGTAAAAATATACTTTCAAATTTACACACTTTTACCAGGTGTAGTTATATACTGCCAATGTATAAAACTACTTCATTTCCACACACAAAAAAAAGTTAGGCCATAATTCTTACATTTTTTAAAACCATTAATGTAATCACAAAATAATACCAGTACCAAGTAAATACATTCACTCTGCGACACTATTTATAGACTGGAATTAGCATAAGGCATACCCATCTTGGACTTTCTTGGGTAGAGAAGTAACAAAGAGCCTAATTATGAAATACTTTCACTTACAAAGCGATTTCTAGTACCAGATATACCAATAATCTGTCCTGAAATTTTCTGGTGTTTATAAATATAATGAATGTTATCCGCCACATTTAAGTTGCAACCTAAATATTATTAATCCTTCAATATTAACTAAGTATTCAAATTTCTAAAGTGCAGTTTTAGGAAATCCTGGAACTTTAATGAATAAAAGTATAAATTTCTCAGTTAAAACATTAAATAGATCTCAAAACCTTCTGAAGATGCTAAAAATACTAAGAAAGGTGACGGGGTGGGGGTGGATTTACATGAGCCACTTAACTTGGTATTTTCAAAGCATATAGTAATTCTCTACTATTCGGGAATTAATTGTACGCTGTCAAGCACAGTGTTTTGCACACAACCGGTCTACATGTTTTGGTTTCTAACAATTATATGCCTCCAAGTTAAGTTTGTAGCCATCACAAGTCAGGATTTTTAATACTTAAAAGTAATCACAGGGGTGTCTGCTGGCTCAGTTGGTAGAGCATGGGACTCCTGATCTTGGGGTCATGAGTTTGAGCCCCATGTTGGGGGTAGGGTTTACTTAAAAATAAATAATTCTTTAAAATAACATTGAAAAAAAAAAGTAATGACAACAATAAAGATAGCAGTTAAATATTTGGTAAGTACTGCTATTTCTCTAGGAAACCCTAAAGCAAACGCCTTACATGACTTTTATTATTTAGATACTACTATCATCCCATTTTACAAATGTTGGAAACTGAGGCTAGGGAAGTAAAGTAATTTGGTCCCAAAAATACTACGTAGCAGAGCCAGACACAGCATTTTAGTTTTGGCTTTTTATGAAGAAACTAGTTATTCCCAGTAACACAAAATCAGAAACAAAGTCTGCTTTATATAAATTAGATTGGAATATTTATACATAAAATATATGAAAGCACCTCTGACATTCTCAAATAGCTGGTAAACAGAGCTACTGAAGTGGAAAGTAAGTTATAAACACAAGAGACAGTGTTGGTACAGTGGATCATGTAGCCCACGTCTGATTAAATCTGAATGTTTAAATCTGCATGGAAGAGAAGCTAAATGATTTGCCAAATCGTTTTGGCAGCTAGCTCTAGTTAGGGGCAGAACTGATACTAGAAGTCTGCAAGCACTGCTTTTACTTTTTTACTGAATATCACTTCTTAAGTAAGCATAATATGAAATATATGCATAATGTTGCAATTAATATCAATTATTTGCTTGGAGAACTGTTATGGTGTTAATGAAATAAACTATGAGATTTCTGAAGCAGAGTATTCTGCTTTAGAATTTGTCCTCGAAAACAACATGATGGTAAATAGTCATTAAATGTCATATCCATGCTTTCAGGGTCATAATCAAAGAATGAGTCAACACTCATTGTTCCAGCAATTTTCCTATCAAATTCCAGTATTTGTTTAAGAAGCTGATTTGCTATGGGGCACCTTGGTGGCTCAGTTGGTTAAGCGTCGGACTTCAGCTCAGCTCACATAATCTCATAGTCTGTGAGTTCAAGCCCTGCATCAGGCTCTGTGCTGACAGCTCAGAGGCTGGATCCTGCTTCAAATTCTGTCTCTCTCTCTGCCCCTCCCTGCTCACACTCTGTCTCCCTCTCAAAAATAAAATAAAAACATTAAAAAATTAAAATAAAAAAAGAAGCTGATTTGCTATAATACACAACTAATGGTAGTACTTTCCATCAGATATGAAAGCATAACAAAATTAAGTAAATCAACTCTTTATAGCTTTCATTTCATACCTCTTCTGTTTTCCAACTCTTTTTCCCTCCTTGCCATACTCCAATTCCTGTAGCCCATTACTTACTATGACACCTTGGGCAAATAAGCTATTTAATGTCTCAGTTACTCAGTATCTTCATCTGCAAAAGAGGGATAGTTAAGGACCCTCTTTAAATGTTGAAAGGCTTGGGGCACCTGGGTGGCTCAGCCGGTTAAGCGACCAACTTTGGCTCAGCTCAGGTCATAATCTCACAGTTTGTGGGTTCAAGCACCACATCCGGCTCTGTGCTGACAGCTCAGAACATGGAGCCTGCTTCGAATTCTGTGTCTCCCCCTCTCTCTCTGCCCCTTCCCCAACTTGTGCGTGCACACACGCGCTCTCTCTCTCAAAAATAAACATTAAAAAAAATGTTTTTAATGTTGAACGGCTTGAATGACACAATGCATTCTAAAGTATTTATAGCAGTGTCTAACACATAAATAATTCCTCAATATAAATTGTTTTTACTGCTGTGGTCATTGCTATTTCCTAATCCATCTCTTCCAACAAATGGAAAATACATGGGAAGCAAATAACTACCATTTCTTTCAGAAGCATAAATCAATGTTTGCCCTTGAGTGGACAGATGGCTCAATCTCAAGTGGCTTGTCCCCAAGAACTCTTCCATAAATGTGTACGGTCTCTTTCCACTCTGATATCACAGTGGAACCTGACATGACCTTAAGAGCTGGGTGCATCTAATGTGTTTTCCAGTAAGTAATTATGCCCACCATATTATTTCAATGTTTTGAATGTTCAATGTTAACTGATATTCACACTCAGGTTTGGGTGTCAGAATTTAAAATCCTGGGTCATGTCATTCTTAAATTCTCAGCTTACTTCAAGTCATATTAAAATAATGGAGTAGGGGCGTGGCTCAGTAAATTGAGCATCCAACTCATAATTTCAGCTCAGATCATGATCCCAGGGTCACAGAATCGACCCCCGCTAGGGCTCTGCGCTGAACATGGGGCCTGCTCAGGATTCTCTCTCTCCCTCTCCCTCTCCCTCTCTCCCTCTCTCTCTGCTCCTCTCCCCCTCCCCCCAAAAATAATTAATTAATTAATTATTTTAAATAATGGAAGGGTGCCTGGGTGGCTCAGTTGATTGAGTGACCAACTTTGGCTCAGGTCATGATCTCTTAGTTTGTAAGTTGGAGTCCCACATTGGGCTTGCTGCTGTCAGCGTCGAGCCTTCTTGAGATCCTATGTCCCCCTCTCTCTGCCTCTCCCCACTGGCATTCTCTCTCCTAAAAATAAATAAACATTTCAAAAAAAATTTTTAAATAAAATGAAAAAAATAAAGGAGTAAAAAAGATCTGGATTCCAAATATGGCTCAACCACATACTAGCAATGTGATCTTAGGTAAATTAAACTCTCTAAACCTCAGTTTCCACATCTGTAGAGTGGTGAAGATATCTGCACTTTACAGAATTATTGTATGAATTAAGTGAAATGATGTATCACCTGACACAGTGTCCAACTAGTATGCACATAATAAACTGTAGCCACTATTATTACTATTATCAGAAAGCAATACTCCTCATACAAACACCTTTCTTTCTAAACTCATAAAGTATCTGTTTTCATCATTTTAAAATGGGAAAAATAAGTTACAGTTTGTATTTTAACTGAAAATGTTTTGCTTCCATTTACTTTAACATTAAAAAAATAAAACAACATATCCTGCAGGTTCTTCCATTAAAATAATCTTGCAGGCCTTTAACAGCAAAGCAAGTTAACTTTTATATTTATCAACTTCCAAACCTAAGTGGAAACTATTCCGTCACCATCAACAGTACCTCTATTTGTACTATTCAGTTTAAGCTTAAGAGTGATTTGTTCTAGAACTCTAACTTTCAAATATCCTAGCTAAAGGCAATTCTGAAATATACCAAACCACCACATTTATTGCTCAAAAATAAAATTACTGAAAAGAGGTACACCTCTAAAAGTAACTTTACTACACGTTGATTAATTCTGGTGTTCATGGTAAGTTGATGTTCATTCTGAACTAACTTCCAAGAAGTGACTATGTTTAATATGGAAAGGTTTCTAATATTAAATCATACCTGTTTGACAGTCATAGGACTTCTTTTCTTACATTCTCTCTCAAGTTAATATATAATCACCATGTAACTTGATTAACAGTGTTGGACTGATCTTAGTAGATGACAGAGAAACTTAAAATTCTAATTTTAAAGGCACCATTCTTGTTTTTAAAAACGTGCTCAAAATCAACTTCCTCCTAAAATGGAACTATGGGGGCTGCTGAGAACAAGAGATTAGCATTCCCTGCCAGTTTGAACATATGCCTGAAGCCAAGCTCACTCAGATGCACACACACTGCTGTGAACAGGGTCATTTCTGTCAACGGTGACACCCAAGCCAGAGAGAAAGGAGAAAACAATTGACACAAACCAGAAGCCAACTGGGAAAAAAGCAGAACGTGGAAAATTCAATGAGTCACCAGTTTTATTACCGTGAGGGCACCATCAGCAAAACTGAGTTCACCAATCACAGCTCTCAATACCCATACCCACTATTAAAAAAATTAAACTATTTTCTTTAAATAGTTTATTTGTAAGTAATCCCCACACTCAATGCGGGGCCCAAACCCATAACCTCGAGATCAAGAGTCGCAGGCTCCGCCCAACCCAGGCATCCCCAAGAAATAAACTATGGATGTAGTTTAGATTTGCTCTTCTCCTCCCGCTGCGCCCAAGACACCTACGCAACCTCTCCCTGCCCTCCAGCCTTACACCGCCCACCGTCCCTCAAATAAGGACAACGGTTGTAGAGAGGCTTCTCTAAGCAGCACACAATCCACGCCCACATGGCTGGGCCGAGCAGCATGACACTGACAGTTTTCGATCCCTCCCAATCTGTCCAATTCGTGGCGCCTCCGCACAACTCAGAGAAAAAAAAGAGAGACAGAGAACACTCAAGGCGACAGCTTAGCTTAGGGTAGAACCTTCGGACCCTTCGTCTCGACATAGGCGGGCCAAAGAGCCGATGCTCAGCTCAACCCAGACACCCACACCGGAATCTGAGAACAAGGCGGGGAAACCACCTCCCCTTCGCGGGGATAGGTGGGGGGAAGGGGTCTCTAGCACTCCAGAGTCAGCCCTGCCACTTGGCTGGGAAATCAAGAGGAGCAGGAGGCGATGTTGGTTAGCGCGCAGCCCGGCGGGAGTTTGACTAGCCGCCGCCGCAGAGCTCTTAGGCCACTTGGCATGAGGCGGGGGCGCCTGGGAGACGCAAGCGGGGGAACCGGGAGCGTATCTCCCAGGGAAAAGCTCGGCGCGCTTCCCCTTTGCCGAGCCCCCCACCCCCAGTTGCCTTCATTTTAAGCGTTCTACCTGCAAGAAGCGGGCAAAGCCCGGCGCTTGTGTCCACGTCTGCCAGCTTCGGCGGCCACCGCGCAGCCTGCCTCCCGAGCAGGCAGCAGCCGCCACTGACAGAGCGATGGGCCCGGCCAACTCCTTCCCATCAAACCCCGCGCTTCCGCCGCCGGCCAATCGGCGCCGCGGCCGGCGCGCGCCGCTCCCCGGTCACGTGACTGTGACCTGAGCGGACAGTTGGGGCGGGCCAGTCCGGCGGTTGGCCGGAGGCCTCCTGTCCCTGTGGCTTCCGCGGCTAAGCAGGGTGCTCCTCGTCGTGTCTCAGGGGTATACTGCCATTTATTATGAGTCTTACCAATAGCGGTTACTTCTTACTCGTCCTCTGCCCCCGATTCTCTTGAAGCCTGTTCTGCCGAGTCTCACTGGAGAAGGAGAACCCCGAAATTGGTCCTGGTGGTCCTAGACCGGCCGCGAGAGAGACGAGTGCGGTTGAGGGTGGAGGCGGCTGTGTCTGGAAAGGACTCCGCCTTGAGGAGTCCCAGATCAGCTGTCATCCAGCCGGCAGCAGTGCGAGTGCTGAGAAGAGGCCAGTTCCCAAGCCAGTGGAGAAAATTCAGCCTAGACTCCAGGAGTGCTTGGGGCTCTTATCACCCATGGACGTCAAAAAGGGTCATTTGATGACAGGACGCTTACCTCACCCGTGTGTGGTGAGCTTCAAATGGCACATGATGTTGATTTCAAACCCATGTATGGCAGAAGCTGAGTTTTCTATTTCAAAACTCTTACCTCCAGGATACTCCCTTCACAGGTCGTGATACGTGGGCCCACGAATAAACCACCCAGGCTGCATTCACCTCAGATTTGAAACACTGGCTAAAGAGCAATTTCCTAGTCAACTGGAAATGACAAGTCCCAATAAGGAAAGATACTTGAACCACACAAGATAACAATGGAGAAGGGTAGAAAAGCAAGCCAAAGCCTTGGTCAGTGTTTTATCTCCGTGACATGTTTTAACCCTTTGTGCAAACATTTTTCGTGGGATTTTTTTTTTTGCTTTTTTTTTTTTTTTTTTTGTTACATAGGCTTTTGAAAACAATGTTTCCAAAGGGGAACTCTCTTTCACTGGTGGTGGGAATGCAAACCGGTGCAGCCGCTCTGGAAAACAGTGTAGACGTTCCTCAAAAAATTAAAAATAGAACTACCCTATGACCCAGCAATAGCACTGCTAGGAATTTACCCAAGGGATACAGGAGTGCTGATGCATAGGGACACTTGTACCCCAATATTTATAGCAGCTCTTTCAACAATAGCCAAATTATGGAAAGAGCCTAAATGCCCATCAACTGATGAATGGATAAAGATGTGGTTTACATGTGCAATGGAATACTAGTTGGCAATGAGAAAGAATGAAATCCTGCCTTTTGCAGCAACATGGATGGAACTGGAGGGTATTATGCTAAGTGAAATAAGTCAGGCAGAGAAAGATACCATATGTTTTCACTCATGTGGATCTTCAGAAACTTAACAAAAGACCATGGGGGGAGGGGGGGAAATACAGTTACAGAGAGAGGGAGGCAAACCACAAGAGACTCTTAAATACTGAGAACAAACTGAGGTGGGATGGGGGAGAGGGGAAAATGGGTGATGGGCATTGAGGAGGGCACTTGTTGGGATGAGCAGTGGGTGTTGTAAGGAAGCCAATTTGACAATAAATTATATTAAAATAATGTTTCCGTGATTTTTAAAGACTAATTGTTTGTGCTATATTTAAACTTTGACAATGCAAACAAATAATGTAAAGTAACAAACTGAACATAGGATCTAGTTGGTAAGAATAAAATCTTACACTGGAAGCTACCAGATAATTCACTGTGGAATCGCTTGTCCTAACTTACAGCTTTTTAAGCTTGAAAGGATGACGGGAAGGGAACCCAAGTTTACTTCTTGTGTACTATGGGTCAGGCACTTTACAAATCTAGAAGAAAATGAAACATTTCATTTATTTTGATATAAAAATTAAACCATTTTGATTTTCATCCTATGCTATTTCAAAGTATATTTTTTAAAGGCCTATGCAGTTATGCAAATATATCTCCTCACCTCAGGAATATATTTTCCTAAGATAACAGGGAAGAAATGTTCTCCACTTGCTAATGGTTTGTTCTCTAGTTTTAACTGGGCCATCAAAGTCTGTTGTAAAGGGGGGAGGGGAGACCAGAACTAGATGGTTGCCAGTGATCCCAAATCTAATCCTGAGACAAAATTCCATAGGTAATTGCCCTAGAAGAGGAGAGGCTTGACCTGGCAAGGGGAGGGAGAGATGTATTGAATCCTTAACTCTTTTCATTGAACAACTTTGTAAGGTAAATATCATTTTTCAAATGAGGAAATTGAATAGAAATATACCGTTGAAGCTAGCATTATACCACTGCCTCCTTTATATTATGTGATGAAGGTTTGTCAGGCACAGCGAGGGAAGATACTAGAAGCAGAGAAATCAACATATGCACTATATCAGGGTCACACCCAATATTAGGGACAAGACCATGTGTTAAGTGTAAGGATACAGAAACAAATAAAATAGCTTCCCTGAAGCAATTGATACTAGCGAGAGAAACCTTCACAAAAATAAGCAAAAAAATACAATATAGGGTAAATAAGTGCTATGATCGAGGCAAATGTTCAGGAGTTGGAAAATGATAAAGCAACAGCAGCCAGAGGGGAAACGGGAAAGCCAATGAAGGTGGTGGTTTAGCGGAGTCCAAATATTAAAGAATTATTCCTTACTAATCCTAAAATAGTCCTAGGGTCTAGGTAGTGAATAGAGTCTAGTAATAGAGTCTAAGGAAGTGAAATCAGAAAAACACTAGAGAAGATGACCAAGGAAACAAACTACTCTAGGCAAAAGAATGCTAAAAGGCCTAATTCAACAAATAAGTAAACCACATTTCATTCAAGAACTAAATGAAAGTTGCAAGGGGTGAGTACCAGGAGGGCTTACAATAGAGTCACTCATTGAACTGGTCAGAAAGGTTAGGGAAGGCTGCCTTGAGGAAGTCACACTGGAGTGGAGATCTGAAGGATGAGATACTGAGGAAAGGAGAAAAGAAAACAAGGAACATCATGCGTAAAAACCTTTGTCAGAGGGGAAACATTGCAAGCCTGAGGGACAGATCAATGTGGCTAGCACATAGATTGCAGGAAGAGAGTGCTACAGTATGAAACGGGAGACCAGACTAAGCAGGACCTTGTTGACCACACTGAGAACCTTCATCCTTTTCTTGAGAAGCAGAGAGGGGATTTAACCTGATCAGGTCTGTATTTTGAAAAAGATCATTCCAGCTGCAATGTGGGGATATGGACAATTAGGATCCACGGGTGGTAGTTACTGTTGGTGGTGGTACAACCGGATTGGGATGGAAACAAGGAGATGGAGACAGGTGGGGAAAATGGAACAATTTAAGAAGTAAAATGGGAGACTTCAGTGATGGATGTATATACGGTGGGGTGGACTGGGGATTGAAAGAAAGGAAGGAGTCTGAGATGATGGGATCTCTGGTAGGCCCAGTGGGTGGATAGTAACGATCCCCAGTGAGATATGGGGAACATTGGAAGGCAGTTGGGTTTGGGGGGTAGAAGGTGATTTCAATTTGAACATGTTGAGTTGAAGATGTTTTTGTGATTTCAAGGAGAGATGTCGTGTAAATAGATCTATTATCCTGCAGCACTGAGAAGTCTGGGCTAAAGGAAGAGAGGGAAAAAAAATTAGAGATTGTAGTCTCTCTCCATAAGGTACTTATTTTTTTTCACAATGCAAAAAAAAAAATACCACTTCCTTATTATAAATAAATGTTTTGTTTTTAAATATACTACAGAAAACAAAACGTAGAAGTCTTTAAAGCTGTTTCCCAGAATTCCCTATGAATCACCTGGACCTTGGTTAAAAACACAAATTCTCAGGCCCCTTGCCTGGAGATTCCGATTCCACATGTCTGGTATGGAGCCCAGAAACTGGGATTTTTAACAAGTGCCTCTGGTGATTCTTCTTATCAAAGACTTTCTCTGAGAAATGGTATGCCCGTGCCACAGGCCACGTGCATAAGAGCTACCCCAGGTACTTATTAGAAATAGACTCTTAGGCCTTGCAGACTAAGATCCCTAAGGGTAGAAGGGAGGAGAGGAACGGAGGGAGGGAGATACTACCGCACCAGGTGGTCTAAGATTTCGCCCTGTATCTCTGACAGGGGCGTCCTAGGCTCTCCACCAGGCAGTGCAGAGGAAAGCTGGTGTCCTTTGCTGAATGATGCACATGAGGCAGCAAGCAACCCTTGCAGACTGCTGTGATAATAGCTTTCCTGCCCCTAGCCCAGGCCTCCTGCCTTGTCTCCCAAAATGCTGCTTAGTCAACTCTGATGCTCTCTTTCCCTCCCCCCCGCATCGAACCTTTCCCTGTCTTGGCCCCCACCCCAATCTTCTTCAGGGTTATGCTGCATATACTCCTCCCAATTCAGGGGTCTGTGGTTTTGTTGTTGTTGTTTTTGTTTGTTAAGCTAATCTGGCCAGGACTGGAAGGGAAATAGGGTCAAAAGCTATGTTTCACTCTTGGCAAGGCTTTTTTTTATTCTCGAGAGCCTATTTTGGAAGTGTTTTTGTTTTTTTGTTTTTTAAGTTTATTCATTTTGAGAGAGACAGAGACAGCATGAGTGGGGGAGGGGCAGAGAGAGAGGGAGACAGAGAATCCCAAGCAGACTCCACACTATCGGCGAGGAGCCTGATGCAAGGCTCAAACTCACGAAACCATGAGATCATGACCTGAGCCAAAACCAAGAGTCAGATGCTTAACCGACTGAGCCACCCGGGCACCCTAAGAAGTGTTTTTGTTTTTCAAGACTAAATTGTTTGTTCTCTTTGTAGTCTTGCTGTAACAACTCCAAGTCTCTATGAGGCACTGTAGATTCTTCTAACTAGAGGAAGAATCAGGAAGTGTGGGGTAAAAAAGATCGGAATTATTTTTTGTCATGGGAACTATAGCAAACACACAGAAAAGTTAATAAAAAAAGAAGTGTACTGCTTAAAGACTAAAACCCAAACACTCATGTGACCCCACTGGGTCAAAAAGTAGAACATTACCAATACCCCATAAGGCCCCAGTGTGCCTCTTCCCTTATAACCCCCAAAGGCCTAGAGATAACCACTATCATTGTTCTTAGCATATTCACTTTCAGGCTTTTATTCATATTTTTTCTGCCTAATTACTCATTCTTAAAAATATAGCTTATGCCGGTTTTCGAACTGTATGTAAATTGAACCATAGAGTAAGTTTTTTTCATGTCTTAAATTGTTTTGATCAAGGTTATGTCTTTTTTTTTTTTTTTTTTTAAAGAACTAATCTTTAATTTTTTTTCAACGTTTTTTATTTATTTTTGGGACAGAGAGAGACAGAGCATGAATGGGGGAGGGGCAGAGAGAGAGGGAGACACAGAATCGGAAACAGGCTCCAGGCTCTGAGCCATCAGCCCAGAGCCTGACGCGGGGCTCGAACTCACGGACCGCGAGATCGTGACCTGGCTGAAGTCGGATGCTTAACCGACTGCGCCACCCAGGCGCCCCAAGGTTATGTCTTTAAGGTTCACCCATGTGGACGTGTCTGTAGCTCATTCATTTTCATTGCTGTAAGGGACCATATTGCACAGAAATATAATTTATCTACTCTACTGTTGTTTGATGTAGGCTATTTCCAGATTTGGGCTATTATAAACAATGCTGGTGTGTGTGTGTGTGTGTGTGTGTGTGTGTGTGTGTGTGCGTGCATATGTATGTGTTTACCCCGGAGTACATAACCACAGATTTCTATAGAGTCTTTACCTTGGTATAGAATTCCTGGGCATGTTCATTTCCATGCTAAATAAATTGTTCCAATTTCTATAACCAACAATACCGTGTAAACATTTCTTCTGCTCCACATCCTCAGCAACACTTGAATTGTCCAACATTTTAATTATTGCCAATCCAATGGATGTGTAATATGAACTTATTGTGGTACTGTTTCGTATGTCCCTTACTTTAGTGAAGAATAACATCTTTTCATAAAAGCATTGGCTCATTGCTCACATACTTTCCCATTTTTCTACTGGGTTATCTTTTCCTTATTGATTTCTATTAATTGACTATATAATGTGGAAACAAGTCTTTGGTTGACTACATGTGCTACAAATATTTTTTTCCATCCTGGCTTGCCTTTTCACTCTCTCTTTTGTTTTTAATTTTTTTTTTTTTTTTTTGAGAGAGAGAGAGAGAGAGAGTGATCAGAGGAGGGGCAGAGACACAGAATCCAAAGCAGGCTCCAGGCTCTGAGCTGTCAGCACAGAGCCTGACACGGGGCTTGAACCCACGAACTGTGAAATCGTGACCTGAGCTGAAGTCAGAACCTTAACCGACTGAGCCACCCAGGTGCCCCGCCTTTTTACTCTCTTAATAATGTCTTTTGATGAAAAATTCTTTTTTTTTTTATTTTTTTAACGTTTATTTATTATTGAGAGACAGAGAGAAACACAGCATGAGCAGGGGAGGGGCAGAGAGAGAAGGAGACACAGAATCCGAAGCAGGCTTCAGGCTCTGAGCTGTCAGCACAGAGCCCGACGCGGGGCTCGAACTCACGAACCGTGAGATCATGACCTGAGCCAAAGTCGGACGCTTAACTGATTGAGCCACCCAGGCGCCCCTGATGAAAAATTCTTAATGGAGTAATTTATCACTCTTTTCCTGAGTAGTGAGTGGTGTCTGTATCCTGTTTAAGAGATCTTTTCCTACCCAAAGGTCATGAAGATAGTCTCTTATGTTGTCTTCTAAAATTGTATTGTTTTCCTGTTCAAATTTAGTTCTAAGCATACCTGAAATTAACTTTTTTATTAATGGAGAAAGGGAGACACCTATACATCCTCATACCCCTACCCCCACCTCAATGTGGAAAATTAAACCAGCACTGCTTATTGTCAGGTGGTCCTCCCCATTCTACCCTGCAGTACTATCCTGGTCATAAACCAAGTAAGTAGTCATGTATGTGTGGATTTGTTTCTGACCTTCATATTCTGTTCCATTGATCTGTTTTCCTTTTTATATATTGCTGGATTTGATGTGCTAATATTTTGTTTAAGATCTGGGAGACTCTCCTATTTTGTTTAAGAAATGAGGAAACAGGGGCGCCTGGGTGGCTCAGTCGGTGGAGCGTCCGACTTCGGCTCAGGTCATGATCTCACGGTCCGTGAGTTCAAGCCCCGCGTCGGGCTCTGTGCCGACTGCTCAGAGCCTGGAGCCTGTTTCAGATTCTGTGTCTCCCTCTCTCTCTGACCCTCCCCCGTTCATGCTGTCTCTCTCTGTCTCAAAAATAAATAAACATTAAAAAAAATTTTTTTTTAAAAAGAAATGAGGAAACAGTAAGTACCTGGGTGGCTCAATCAGTTAAGCGTCTGGCTCTGATCTCGGCTCAGGTCTTGATCTCAGGACCTTTGAGTTCCAGCCTCACATTGGGCTCTGTGCTGGGCATGAAGCCAACTTAAAAGTAGAAAGAATAGAATAGAATAGAATAGAATAGAATAGAATGGAATAGAGTGGAGTGGAGTGGAATAGAATGAAATACAATTGAAATAAAATAAAATAAAATAAAACAAAATAAAATAAAATAAAATAAAATAATAAAATAAAATAAAATAAAATAAAATAAAATAAAATAAAACAAGGAAAGAGGGAAAACTGACAATAAAGACAGGAAAAGACTATCTGCTGTGAGACACAAACGAATAGATGAGAAAGAATGAGATTGATCTCTAATTTTTCTTTCTGGTAATGTCTTTCTTTGGGTTTGGCATTAAAATTACACTAGCTAGCCTCATAAAATGAATATACTTTTTTTTCTGACTCTCGTGTCATTTTTATTCATTTATTCTTGTCTTTGGAACCAGATTACCAAAAAACCCCCCAAAATCACATTTAGATCTTCCTTAAAATTTCTTTGCATTAATTTAAGGGGCAATAATATCCTTCCACATGAGCCTTTTCTTTCTGGAATATGGCATAACTCTGTATTTGTTCAAGTGTCTTTATACATTCTCAAAAAAAAAAAAAAAAAGATTATCGTTTTCATCGTATAGGCCTCATACCTTATAGTAGGCAGAATTCTAGATGTCCCTCCATGATTCCCATCCCCTAGTTAGACAATAAAACACTAATCCAGGTACTACTGTAAAGGACAGTTACAGATGTAGTTAAAGTTATAAATTATCCTGAACAGGGGCACCTGGCTGGCTCAGTTAGTAGAGCACCTAACTCTTAATTGCAGGATCATGAGTTTGAGGCCCCGTTGGATGCAGAGATTACTTTTTAAAAAATTATCCTGAGGGGCACCTGGATGGCTCAGTTGGTGGAGCGTCCAACTCTTGATTTCAGCTCAGGTCATGATCTCACCGCTCATGGTTTCGAGCCCCCCCATCAGGCTCTGCGCTGATGGTGCAAAGCCTGCTTGATATTCTCTCTCTTCCTCTCCCTCTGCTTTCTCTCGCTCAAAAATACATAAATAAACATTTTTTTTTTAATTATCCTGAATAAGCTAAGTGGGCCCAGTCTAGCCACCTGAGCCCTTGCAAAGGGAAATTTCTCTAGCTGGAGTCAGTCTGTGACGTTTGGCAGAAGAGGGAAGCTGAGATGAGAGATGAGTAGCAGCAGAGGAGGTCAGAGAGATTCAAAGCACAAGAAAGACTCCACCCCTCGTTGCTGACTTTGCAAATGAGGGAAAAGGAGTCTGAGCTCCGAGGAATGTAGGCAATCTCAAGAATCTGAGAGGGCCTCCTGCCTGACAGCTGGCAAGCAGACTGAGAACTCAGTCCTATAGCTTCATGGAACTGAATTCTGTCAACAACCCGAATGAACCCAGAAACAGATTCTCCCCTTGAGCCTCCAGAAAGGTACACAACCTGCTGACACCTTGATTTAAATCTTGTAAAACCCAGAGCAGGGCGCCTGGGTGGCTCAGTCGGTTAAGCGGCCGACTTCGGCTCAGGTCATGATCTCGCGGTCTGTGAGTTCAAGCCCCGCATCGGGCTCTGTGCTGACAGCTCAGAGCCTGGAGCCTGTTTCAATTCTGTGTCTCCCTCTCTCTGACCCTCCCCCGTTCATGCTCTGTCTCTCTCTGTGTCAAAAATAAACGTTAATAAAAAACAAAATTAAAAAAAAAACAAAACCCAGAGCAGAGAACCAGCTGAGCCACGGCGTGCCCAGGTTTCTGACAGCCAGAATTGTGAGAGAATAAATGGCAGCAAAAGAAAACTAATACACACCCTACTTATTAAGCAAAATATCTGGGGGGCTCATCAAGTAAGCCTTGGTGATGGTACGAAGAAGGTCACATTCCTCAAGTCCTGTGGCTGAGATTGTTTCACCTTTAAGAATCCAAACTAAAAAATGCCCAAGAGAGAGGTGGTCCTGGAAGCTACTCGGCTACCTCCTGAAGGTGGGCTTGGAGGACAAGATAAATAGTATTTGGAAGGAGGAGGACAAAAAAACAGGGAAAGCACAGCACTAAAGCCAAGAGCTTGGGGTACAACAGAAGGAGCCACGCATCTCCTCCAACCTCTGCTCGCTTCAGAATTAGACTCGTTCATCACACTCTCCTAAAGCAACTGTGTGCTAAGTGTGGTTCCCCTGCTCCAATAAAAAAGTGAGGAAATAGGGGCGCCTGGGTGGCTCCGTCGGTTGAGTAGCCGACTTCGGCTCAGGTCACGATCTCGCGGTCCGTGAGTTCGAGCCCTGCATCGGGCTCTGTGCTGACAGCTTGGAGCCTGGAGCCTGTTTCAGATTCTGTGTCTCCCTCTCTCTGACCCTCCCCATTCATGCTCTGTCTCTCTCTGTCTCAAAAATAAATAAACGTTAAAAAAAATTTTTTTTAAAGTGAGGAAATAAAGTCTAGACTGGTGTGAAATAACTCTGAAAATATCAATATATTTTGATATCAACACCTAATAAGTCTAATGGTAAAGATTCCAATTGTCACTCCTAGTAACTCCAGAGACCATTTGTCCTGAAAGACCAGATGTACAACTAGAACACAAGGCATCCGGGCATGTCGACAACTCTACGTGATTTCAGTCGAGTTATCAAAAAAGAGAGGAACGTTTTCTTACAATGGAAAAAAGATCTTTGCTTTTTCTGGAACAAAATACATGTAAACTAAGCAGGTTAAAATAAATTCTTGTCTTGGTGCCCAGTAATTCCAAAAGGCAGCATTCTAATGCTACCTAAAAAGTGATGATACACATGACAGATCAAGTAGCTGGTGAAACTTGAGTCTTCACTCTCAAGCACATAAAGCTTACACATAAAACAAAGAAGATGTAAATTCAACTAATTTATACTGAGATTTATTGTTAGCAGGAGTCATAAGAGCGCATGGCATTTTGCAAAGCATAAAATATTGGAAGACAAATTTTCTGCCCTGAGGAGCTTAGTAAAACATGTGTAGGCAGTAGCTAACAGGAAAAATATTAAGTCATGGTGATTTACAAAGTCATCGCCAATGGAAGCCCGGGTAGAGAAAAAGATGTCTTATAAAAAGAGAGAATTGGAAAATGCCAGGGATTTCGGAGGGGGGAAGGATATTGCAAAAGTTTGAAGGAAGAATGAAGAAGAGATGAGAGGAATGAAAAAGAAAGTTCTAAGAAATGAGGAAAGAGGAAAAAATGAAGATAAAGATGGAGAAAAAGATTTGCTGCTGTGAGACACGGACCAATACATGAGAAAGAATGTAGGAGTCATTTCCTTGACAAACCTCTGAAATTTGACAGCTGGAAATCCAAACTATACGACTCATTTTTTAAAAAACTTAAGACCTGATTTTCCCAAACAGTAGATGTTAAACCAAACCTCAATCAAACAATATTATCCCAACTGTAACAGATAGAATATACAAACAAAATTCCATGCAGATCGGAATGCAGCTTGAATTGTGAACAACTTAAAAAGTTTGATATTTTTGGGTTATAGTGTAAAAGGAATTTCACTTCCGAAGATATGTTCAAAAGCACTAGTTTTCCTTATGCATGCATATACTCTAGAAAAGTTCCAATGCTATAGCAACACTGAAATCAGACCCAATATTTTCCTTCAAGATAAGGACCAAAGTCCTGTGCAGTGTGCTCAGGACCCACATTGTTTCCAGGAGTTGCCTTTGTGGGGAGAGCACCTGGACAGACTTCTCTTTATTCCCCAAATAGGTCATACTCAAGGAATTATCTGTTTTTAAAAATTATCCATTTTTAATGGCATTGTCTTTTTCTTGAGTTTTAAATATTCTTTGTAAATTCTGGATATTGTTCCTTTTCAGATACGTGATTTTCAAATATTTCTTCTAGTCTGTGACTTTATTCATTCTCCTGTCTTTCAAAGAGCAAAAGCTCATAATTTTGATGAGGAGAATTTTTTTTCTTTTATGGGTTATGTCTTTGGTATCAGATCTAAGAAATCTTTAACCCAGGATCACAAAGATTTTCTCCTAAGTTTTCATCTACACATTTTATGCTTTAGGTTTTGGTTTTAGGTCAATGATCCATCGTGAATTAATTTTGGATAAGGTGTAAAGTATGAGGTGAGGTTCATTTTCTTAATTTTCTTTGCATATAAATATGAAACTAGGTACCTGGGTGGCTCAGTCGGTTAAGTATCTGACTCTTGATTTCCACTCAGGTCATGATCTCACAGTTCATGGGATCGGGTCGAGTTCTGCCCTGACAGCTCGGAGTCTGCTTGGGGTTCTCTTTTCCTTTCTCTCTCTGCCCCTCCCTGCTCATGCATGCTCTTTCTCTATCTCAAAATAACCTTTTAAAAAATTAAAATTAAAAAATTAAAATTGTTTCAGCTATCCTAGTCCTATATGAAATTTTAAATAAACCCATCAATTTCTTTAAAAAAAAAGTCTTATGGGATTTTTATTAGGATTACATTGAATGCTTAGATCAGTGTGTGGAAAAATGACATATTGACAATATTGAATCTTCCAATTGATGGGCAAGGTATTTCTTTCCATTTAGTTAGATCTTTGATTTCTTTCATCATTATTTTATAATTTTTAGAATACGGATCCTGCATATTTTTGTGAGACTTATTTCATGTTTTTGGTACTATTATAAGTGATACTGTGTTTTAAAATTTAATTTCCAAATATTAGTTGGTAATATGTAGAAATAAAACTTATTTTTGTATTGACATTTTGTCCTGTGACTTTTCTAAAATGATTTATTAGTGCTAGGAGATTTTTAAAAATCCTTGGGATTTTCCATGTAGAAAATCATATAGCCTAAACAGAGAAAGTTTTATTTCTTCCTTTCTGATCTGTATTTTTTTTCTTTTGTTTCTCTTGACTTCTTGCACTATATAGAACCTCTGGTACAATATTGAATAGGAATAGTAAAATCGAATATCCTAGTCTTGTTCTCAACCTTAGGGAAAAACATTCTTTCAGTTTTAGTATAATATTAGGTGTAAGTGTTTTGTAAATCTCTATCAGGTTAAAGAATTGCCTTCTTTGAATCCTCACTTTTCACCACAATTCAAAAATTAACTCAGAATGGATCAAAGAACTTAAGGATTAAAACTATGAAACTCTCAGAAGAAAACCTACGGTCCAAAGATAAAACTTTTGTATGTCAGAGTACAATATCACAGAAGTGAAAAAACAACTCATAGAATGGGAGAAAGTATTCGTACCTCATGCATCTTTTAAGGGTCTAATATATAGAAAACGTAAAGAACTTCTAAACTCAAGAAGAAAAAGACAAAAACCATAACTCAAAGAAGGGTCTAAGGTCATAAATAGTTATTTCTCCAAAAAAGGTATACAAATGTCCAAGAAAGCATGAAAAGATGCTCAACAGCCACTAGTCATTAAGGAAATGCAAATGAAAACACAATGGGTTACCACCTCACACCTAGTAGGATGGCTATTACCACTCCAGGTTACAAACACATTATCCCTACTCCTAGACATATACCCATTAGAATGAAGGCAGGGACTCAGAGAGATACTTGTATCTCATGTCCATGGCAGCACTCTTCTCAGTAGCCAAAAAGTGGAAACAACCCAAGTGCTAATCAACAGTCGAATGGATTAAGAAAAATGTGGCGCATATGTGGAATGGAGTATTATGCAGCCTTAAAAAGGAATGGAATTCTGATACGTGCTACGGCGTCGGTCAACCTTGAAACCATGCTCGGTGAGATAAGGCAGACAAAAAAGAAGAAATAATGGATGATTCCATTTATATGATGTACCTAGAATAGGTAAATTCATGGAGACAGAATGTAGAACACTGGTAACCATGGGCTGGTAGGAGGGGGAAAGGAGGAGTTAGTGTTTAATGCTATAGAGTTTCTATCTAGAATTATTTCTTTTAAGTTTTGCAAATGGACGGTGATGAAGGTTGTGTGACATCACGAAAATACTTAACGCCACTGAACCATACACTTAAAAATGGCAGCTCTGTGCCATCCCGTTTCCCCCATAATTTGCCCTATGCATCTCTCCTCTTTGGCTGTTCCTGAGTTGTATCCTTTAGAATAAACTAGTAACAGTAAGTAAGCTGTTTTCCTTAGTTCTGTGAGCTGTTTGAGCAAATTACTGAACCTGAGGAAAGCGGATTGTGGAAACCCCTGATGTGTAGCTAAGTCAGACAGAAGAGTGGGTAACCTGGAGACCCAACACTGGTGACTGACATCTGAAGTGATGGCAGCCTTGTCGGACTGAGCCCTTATATCTGTGGAGCCTGACACTAACGCCGGGTAGGTAGTGTGAGAACTGAATTGAACTGAATTGTAGAACACCCGGTGGATGTCCAGAGAGAGGGACAGTTGGTTGGTGTGAGGGAAAAACCCACATAATTACTGTCGGAAATATCGTAAAAGCAGCTCCCCAGCACACTAGTGAGGTTGGCTTTATGCTGGTTTATCACAGATTTGGGGGATCATCTTCTCCAAGTCTCTCACTTCCAAAACTTTCCCCACACTCTCCAGCCCACGGGGGTCCCTTCTACTGATCTTCTGTCGAGAAAGATGAGATTCCTCTTGGATTCCTACATGCCCATGCTGCTGCAGTGCTTACAATTGGAGGTGCCCATTGGGGCAAAGCAGAGAGGACAAAAAGAAAGATTTTTTTAAGTGTGTTTGTTTGTTTATTGAGAGAGAGAGAGAGAGGAAGGGAGGCAGAGAGAGAGAGAGAGAGAGAGAGAGAGAGAATCCCAAGCAGGCTCCACACCATCCGTGCAGAGAGCCCCATGTGGGGCTTGAATTCACGGAACTATGAGACAGTGACCTGAATAGAAACCAAGAGTCGGACACTTAACCGATTGAGCCACCCAGGCACCTCCCCCTGCCCCCCCCAACACACAAAGATTTTTTAAAAGGAGTTCTTTCTACCTTCTCTTACCCTCAGGTCCCTTTTCTCAACTCCTCTGAACAAAAAGACTCAACAAAAAAACCTACAGCTTCAGCTCCATCATAGGCCAGCTCTCTGTAAGTCACAAACACCAAAAAACCGAGGACGTGAAAGAAAAAAGTGTTACTCCCATTTTCTCTGGCCTACGGGGATCCCCTTTCCTGGTCTTTTGGACAGGAAGGATTTCTCTGAGTTTAGCTGTCTGCAGTATGGATGCCCCAGCTCTGCCAAGGGCTCACCCTTGGCTTGAGAACATGGGCAAAAAGAGAGGGGAAAATGGGAAAATAACCCCCCTACAGCTCACTTCCCCCGGTTTTTACTTCCTTCCTTTACTTTTCAAAGTCCTCAGATAGTTGCATTTTTAACATTGTCTATAAAGAGATTTTAGTTGCAATCATCAGAGACACAGGCTTTCTCTCCCTTGGCCACATCAGAAGTTCTCCTGCATACTTTTTAATTGCCTCTCCATGTGACAATCATTTTGTAATATCATTTTCTATTAAAAAATACAAATATAATTCAGTCTTCTGGTTGGTTAACAAGTTTTTTGCGGGGCGCCTGGGTGGCAGTCCGTTAAGCGTCTGACTCTTGTTTTCGGCTCAGGTCGTGATCTCACAGTTCATGAGATCAAGCCCCGCATCAGGGTTTTCGCTGACAGCAAGGAGCCTACTTGGGATTCTCTCCCTCTCTCTCTCAGTGCCCCTTCCTCACTTGCATATGCACTTTCTATCTTTCAAAATTATCAAACTTTTTTTTTAAGCTTTTTTTTTTTGCATTGTTGACAGTCATGCTTTGTGTTAATATCATGTAAATTTTTAGAATGGTTGTCAAACGCCGAGAAAGTGCTATCAGGTTGTTAGTTTTCTTAATATGTGCTATAAGATGTCTGGGACTTTCAAGTTTCCTTGTACACTAATTAATTTGAAATATTGTTTTAATCACTGACAGTTGTTACTATTACTATTGATGTCCTTGTTTCAATGGCATATTGTGAGTTTATGTTACTTTTTTCAGGGTAATCATTTTATGTCAAATCACCAAGAACTTTAAATCCTTTTTCAGTGTGTTCTTATGGTTCCCTCCTCTCATTAGAAATGAATTATCAGACAATCCTAGAGCCTATTCAGTACTTCCAGTTGAAATCAATCTCCTCCTTCTAGTGAATTCCTGCTTTTGGTGATGATTTGAAATCTTTTTTTGTTATTTGTTAGAATAATTTCTATTGATTAGTTTCACACCTTTTTCTCCTTTTGTTTTATCTTCCATTAATTTTTTATCTGAAAATTTTCTCAGTTCTTTATGAATAGATTTAAAGATGACCAAAGATGGTCCCCTTCATGTAAATCAAATATGGTGATGACAATTTCTTTTTTTTTTTTTAATTTTTTTTAATGTTTATTTATTTTTGAGACAGAGAGAGACAGAGCATGAACGGGGGAGGGGCAGAGAGAGAGAGGGAGACACAGAATCGGAGACAGGCTCCAGGCTCTGAGTCATCAGCCCGGAGCCGACACGGGGCTCGAACTCATGGACCGCGAGATCGTGACCTGAGCTGAAGTCGGACGCTTAACCGACTGAGCCACCCAGGCACCCCGATGATGACAATTTCTTAAATGTCTCACGGAAACATTCCAAAGTGTCCTACTGAATTACATAGTTGAAATTATTTTATTTCTATCAACTTTTTATGTAAGATTTTGCTTTTCTCGTGTTGAGATTTTACTTCCAGATCTTTGAAAAATATGTTTTAGGGGCACCTGGGTGACTCAGTCGGTTAAGCACCCTACTCTTGATTTCGGCTTAGTTCATGATCTGCACTGACAGCAAGGAGCCCGCTTGGGATTTCTCTCTCTCCCTCTCTCTACCCCTCCCCCACTCACTCTCTCTCTCTCTCTAGCAAAATAAATAAATAAACACTTTTTAAAAAAAGAAAAATATTGTTTTAGAGTACATAAAATGTCTTTGGCCCATGTTGCCAGGCTCGAACGGCTTTATAATGGTTAACTCATTATATTATACTTAGACTTTTTTTTAAGTCAAGTTGATATATGTAGGTAAAATACTCCGTTTATGAGAGGAACCTGAAAGGAAAATAAGTCGTAAATGCCAATGTGGTTAACAACCGTGGAGGCAGGTTTTTCTCTTACCAGATTAAAGGAATGAGCTGCACATGGTGTGCATCCTGCACACTTATTAATATCTTTAAAGAGTGCTAAGAGCCCTTTTCCTCACCTTTCGTGGCAGCCATGTTGCTGGACAAGACTGCATGAGTGTTTTCAACCACAGGTTACTATTGTCCAAAAGTTACTTTCCATTGTTGAATAAAGCCACGGGCTGTTTTCGAGTTCATCAAAATGTTTAAAGCTATACATAGAGCTTTCAATCACAGCAGGAGAGAACAATAATGGCCAACTGATTAGCGTTGCACACCATCTAGCATAGAATCCGCAGCCACGGAGCAGGGTTTGGTGTCTGGTTTATTTGTTAAGGCTCTCATTATGCATATATTTTCCTATTATTCCTAGTTGTCGTACGTTGCATAGAATGATCACACCTTTTGAGGGCTTCCGATGTATTCGTTAACTCTGAACACCCACCCAGTGTGTGTCAAGTCTGGATTAATTACTGTTGCAAATAATTTATAAACACAACAGTATCTATGACCTTTCTCTGCCTTAGACTAAACTCCTAAGAGTATGACTATTTAAAATATTTTTAAACATCCTTTTGAGAAACATCTCTTTTGCACATTTTATGTTCTCTTTGATTCTATATAAATATTGTTAGAATCAGGGGGCCTGGGTGGCTTAGTCAGATGGAACGTCTGACTCTGGCCCAGGTCATGATCTCACAGTTTGTGGGCTCGAGCCCCGTGTCAGGCTTTGTGCTGACAGTGTGGAGTCTGTTTCGGATTCTCTGTCTCCCTCCCTCTGCCCCCCTCTCTCAAAAATAAACATTAATAAAATCTTTTTTTTTTAACATTTATTTATTTTTGAGACAGAGAGAGGCAGAGCATGAACAGGGGAGGAGCAGAGAGAGAGGGAGACACAGAATCGGAAGCAGGCTCCAGGCTCTGAGCCATCAGCCCAGAGCCCGACGCGGGGCTCGAACCCACGAACCGTGAGATCGTGACCTGAGCTGAAGTCGGAAGCTCAGCTGACTGAGCCACCCAGGTGCCCCTAATAAAATCTTTTAAATATTATTAGAATCACAATTGTGAAAGGAAAAAAAGTCTTTAAGTATTGAATGTCATTATTACTTTTTTGTTACAGGCCATAATGAAAGACCACAATCCTTGTTAAAGTCAATGAATCATAGGGTAGTTCTCTTTTTAGCATTTTGAGCAACTTCCATACTGTTTTCCAGAGTGGCTGCACCAGTTAGCATTCCCACCAACAGTGCAGGAGGGTTCCCCTTTCTCCACATTCTTGCCAACACCTATTGTTTCTTATATTGTTGATTTTAGCCATTCTGACAGGCGTGAGGTGATATCTCATTGTAGTTTTGATTTGTATTTCCTTAATGATGACTGATGCTGACATCTTTCATGTGTTTGTTGGCCATGTGTATGTCTTTTTTGGAAAAATTTCCTATTCGCTGGAAAACAGTAGGAGTTTCCTCAAAAAGTTTTTTAAAAAATGAAATACCCTATGATCCAGCAGTTTCACTATAAGGCATTTATCCAAAGGACACAAAAAAACTAATTCAAAGGGATACATGCACCCCAATGTTCATAGCAGCATTATCTACAATAGCCAAACTATGGAAACAGCTCAAGTGTCCATCGACTGATGACTGGATAAAGAAGCTGTGGTTTATATATACAATGGAATATTACTCAACCATATAAAAGAATGCAATCTTGCCGTTTACAACAATGTGGGTGCAGCTAGACAGTATTATGCTAAGCAAAATAAGTCAGAGAAAGACAAATACCATATGATTTCACTCATATGTGAAATTTAAGAAACAAAACAAACAAGCAAAGAGACAAGAAGAAAGAGACAAACCAAGAAACAAACTCTTGTTGTTGTTTTTTTTTAATATGAAATTTAATGTCAAATTGGTTTCCATACAACACCCAGTGCTCGTCCCGACAAGTGCCCTCCTAAAACATACTCTTCACTGCAGAGAACAAACTGAAGGTACCAGAAGGGAGGTGGGTGGGAGGGTAGGTGAATTAAGTGAGGGAGACTAAGGAGTGCAGTTGTATTGAGTACCAGGGATTGTATGGAAGGGTTGAATCACTATATTGTACCCCTGAAACTAATATCATACTGTATGTTAACTGGAATTTAAATAAAAACTTTAAAACAAAAACAAAAACCTCTTCCAAAATATGAACCAATAAATAAATAAATAAAGTCCATGAAGCCATCAACCTAAAGCTGCTGCCAACCTTCGTTGACTACACAAATTGTATTTGCTTTACTATTTTCTATTTTCTTCGGCTTTTTCATTTCCTCTTTTGCAGGGTCCTCATTCTCCCAATCTCTGTCTCTTTTGCTGTAATTTTAAACACCTGTATTTTCTTGGCTCTCGTAACTGCCCTTTTCTGCACAATTTTGACAGCTTTGGTGACAATCCTGATGTAATAAGGCAGTTTTTGATGTCTTGAGGCTTTTGTGAATCTCCAGTTTAAATCTTTGGCTTGCAAAAGGATATTTTCTTCCAGACACCTTTGAATTTAGAAGAATAATTCTAAAAATATCTTGTTCCAAAAAACCTGAAGTTAAGACAAGGAGGAGCAACTAACTCAACTGTATTTTTTAATTTGCTACTATATGGTGATAACCAGGAAAATGTGTAACTGAGTCGCTCCTATTCCATACACTGGTTTCTTATGAATATGCGCAGGGAGTTTTGTCACTGGAACACTTGTGTGCTCTGACCGTATCACCGTGTTAGTGGTAACTTTGCATGCCTAGTCTCCTAAACCACAAGACTTTGTCAGCAATAGATATGCCAGCAAGGCTAAGATGCCTTATAACACATTGGAATGCAAAAAATATACAGAATGCTCGCTCTGTCTCAAAAATAAGTAAATATGTTTCTTAAAAATAAAAGAAATATTCTTTGTACTATTGAAAAGTAACTTACTGTTTTGGAAATCTTTTAATAATTTCTATGGATAGGGCGCCTGGGTGGCTCAGTCAGTTAAGCGTCCAACACTTGAATTCCACTCAGGTCATGATCCCAAGGATTATGAGATAGAGGTCCAAGGCAGACTCAGCTCTTAGCATGAGGACTGCTTAAGATTCTCTCTCTCCCTCTCTCTCTCTCTCTCTCTCTCTCTGCCCCTCCCTTGCCCATGCTCTCTCTCTCTCTCTCTAAAATAAAATAAAAATTTTTTTCTGTTGAGATAAAGCATCATTCTAGAATGAGCCACTCCGTTTTTTTCATACACTGAAGCTATTTAAATGTCACTCTCAACCTTTGCAGAATGGTTCATTTCAGAGTACTTCAGAGACCTTAGGCTTCCTTTAGGAATTCCACCTATATCGCGGTGCATTGTTCTTATTTTCCATCCAAATTATTTAGCCAAATCTATTTATGACTATGTCTCTGAGCCAGTGAAGTAAAATACTTCAAATATTCTACTTGAGATGTGATCTGTAATGTATACTCTCATACACTGTTAGTGGAGATTTTTTTTTATTTTTTTTTAACATTTATTTATTTTTGAGACAGAGAGAGACAGAGCATGAACAGGGGAGGGGCAGAGAGAGAGAGAGAGGGAGACACAGAATCTGAAACAGGCTCCAGGCTCTGAGCTGTCAGCACAGAGCCCGACGCGGGGCTTGAACTCACAGACCGTGAGATCCTGACCTGAGCCGAAGTCGGATGCTTAACCGACCAAGCCACCCAGGCGCCCCATGTTAGTGGAGATATAAATTGGCAGTAGCCCAACGTCAATTTGAAAACAACTACCATATTTGAAATATGTATAACACATACTAATTTTATAGTTAAAATAGTTTTTTAAAGAAGTAGTTTTTCCCAATTTAACCTTCAGGGTGAACGGGTACAGGGTCTCTGGGTTCAAGGACCTCATACTTTAAGGGTGAAGGAGAAAAGAATGATAACACCTGCTCTTTACTTACATAGAGCATATTTTTAAATATTGGGGTGTATTTTCATATTTTAAATATGAATTATAATCCACAATTATAACCCACACAGAAAGTGTGAGCAGTCTACAAAATTTTGAAATTGGCTTAATGCTACATTTTTGAAATTGAAAATAATTGTGTATTAAATGTAAATAAACCCTCAAACTAAGAATAAATGAGTTGTGGGGCGCCTGGGTGGCTCAGTCGGTTGAGCGTCCGACTTCAGCTCAGGTCGTGATCTCACAGCTAGTGAGTTCGAGCCCTGCATCGGGCTCTCTGCCGACAGCTCAGAGCCTGGAGCCTGCTTCAGGTTCTGGGTCTCCCTCTCTGTCTACCCCTCCTCCGCTCATGCTCTGTCTCTCTCTGTCTCAAAAATAAATAAACATTAAAAAAAATTTTTTTAAGAATAAATGGGTTGTTATACTATTCACAATATTTATTTTCAAATTATTTTGTTTATTTTGTATAATGTTTATTCTTGAGGGAGAGAGAGAGACAGAGTGTGAGTGGGGGAGGGGCAGAAAGAGAGGGGGATACAGAATCTGAACCAGGCTCCAGGCTCTGAGCTGTCAGCACAGAGCCCGACATGGGCCTTGAACTCACAAGCCATGAGATCACGACCTGAGCTGAAGTCCAACGCTTAACCGACTGGGCCACCCAGGTGCCCCTTGTTTATTTTTTTAATGCTTATTTATTTCTTTTGAGAGAGAGGAGTGTATGCACAAGCGAGGGAGGGGCAGAGAGAGAGGGAGAGAGAGAGAATCCCAGGCAGTCTCTGCAGTCAGCCCATAGGCCAACCCCCGGCTCGATCTCATGAACTGTGAAATCATGACTTGAGCCAAAATCAAAAGTCCAACGCCACCCAGGCACCCTAATTTTGTTTATTTTTTTAAAGTTTTGTTAACTTAAGTAACCTCTGCACCTGATATGGAGCTCAAACTCACGACCCTGAGATCAAGAGTCACATGCTTCTCCGACTGAGTCAGCGAGACCTCTATTTTGTTTATTTTTGAATGGGTAATACATGTATATGATACAAGATTCAAATGTTACAAAAAGACTATAGAAAAGTCTCTCTCTCACCCTGGCCTCAGGACTTATAGTTCCTCTCCCCGGAGGCAACCACGGTTGGCAGTTCTTGGGTAGCTTTTCAGATATATTTTGTGAATGTATGGATACATTTCTTTCTCTTTTTTTCTGGCACAAAGAGTAGTTCATTCTATATGCTATTCTGCATGTTATCTTAAGAATTAATTCTCAGCGGTGTTAGTGGCTGCGTTCAATTGCAAGGACGTAGCATTCTTCATCTAATCTTCTATTAATGGACATTGAGGTTGTTTCTGACCTTGTACAATTATAAACAACATAGCAGTCTATAACCTTGTGCATGTGCCATTTCTTTGTGTGCCGATATACATCTGCAAAAAAAAAGGATTTCTAGAGGTGGAACCGGTGGGTTAAAGGATATGTGTAACTATAATTTTCAATAGATATTTCCCATTACTCTCCATGGAGACTGTACTGAATGACATTTCCACCAGAAATGTGCTTCTTTCCTCACTCTAGACAAAGCAATGTATGATCACATTTTTATTTTTGACAGTATGGTAGGTTTGAAAAAATGGTATCTCATTGTGTTTTTACATTTTTCTAATTATGAGGGAGGGTGAACATCATGTGTTTAAGAACAACATTTACTTTCAAGATTAACTACATGGGGGCGCCTGGGTGGCTCAATCGGTTAAGTGTCTGACTTTGGCTCAGGTCATGATCTCACAGTTAGTGAGTTCAAGCCCCACATCAGGCTCTGTGCTGACAGCTGAGAGCCTGGAGCCTGCTTTGGATTCTGTGTCTCCCTCTCTCTCTATTCCTCCTCAGCTTGCACTCTGTCTCTCTCTCTCTCTCTCTCTCTCTGTCTCAAAAATAAATAAATAAGTAAATATTTTTTAAAAAAGATTCATTACATAAAGAGTAGTCAATATTTCCTTCTAAATTTGATTAGATTTTCCCCCCTCAGTGAAAAAAAACCCTCCCTTTGGGTTGTAACTTTATATTGTCTACCATTTAACTAACTTACTAAATAAATAAATAGATAAATAAACAAACAAATAAATAATAAATCACTACAACATCTTAGAATATAAAAGCAGGGTTTTTCTACCTTTTCTGCAAGAATTCAAAAGTTTATGTTTGAATTTACAGCAAACATGGAAATTTTCACTAAAATTATCTATTAGTAAGGTTGGAAATCCCTATAATATACAAATCCTTGATTTTAATTGTTTTTTATAATTCAGTGTCAAAATGCAAAACATATATACCTTAATGAAAAAAATGTTTTTTCTTTAAAACAATAGCTGCCAGTGGGTAATGGGTACTGAGGAGGGCATCTGTTGGGATGAGCACTGGGTGTTGTATGGAAACCAATTTGACAATAAATTTCATATTAATAAAAAATAAATAAATACATAAAAATAAAAAAATAAAACAATAGCTGCCATATTATCCACTAATGAATAAAACTCCAAAGACTAAGAAAATATTTCCTAATGAAAGCTTATCGTTAGGGACTTTCCTATATGATTATTGATAAGTACTATAAATACAGTATAAAATTTTTTTTAAGATTTTATTTTTAAGGGGCACCTGGGTGGCTCAGCCGGTTAGGTATCCAACTTCAGTTCAGGTCATGATCTCATGGCCATGAGTTCGAGTCCAGCATTGGGCTCTCTGCTGTCAACGCAGCGTCCTCTTCAGATTCTCTGTTTCCCCCCTCTCTCTGCCTCTCCTTCCACCTCTCTCTCCCTCTCAAAAATAAATAAGCATTAAAGAAAAAAGTGTTTATTTTTAAGTAATCTCTACACCCAACATGGGGCTCAAACTCACAAGCCTGTGATCAAGAGTCACATGCGCTACCAACTGAGCCAGCCAGGCGCCCCAAATACAGTATAAGTTTAAGGCAGCGTTCATAAATAACATGTTTACATTGTTGCTAGTGTTCTGATACCAAAGTAAATAAATATTGTAGGGGCTCCTGGGTGGCTCATCTGGTTAAGCATCCAACTTCGGCTCAGGTCATGATCTCACAGTTCGTGAGTTCCAGCCCCGCGTCGGGCTCCGTGCTGACAGCTCAGAGCCTGGAGTCTGATTCTGATTCTGTGTCTCCCCCTGTCTCTGACCCTCCCCCGTTCATGCTCTGTCTCTCTCTCTGTCAAAAATAAATAAACATTAAAAAATAAATAAATAAATAAATAAATAAATAAATAAAAGATAAATATTGTAAATGGATATCAATTGTTTCTCTCTGTTCTGTGTCATTTCAAAGTCAACATTAAATTATCTTTCCATCGTTGCTATAAAAGTGAATTTTACTCAATAATACCTAGCGCTTGAAATGTGTCAAAAATCTTGGGACTCTCCCAGTTTGTATTGATCATATGGAAATTAGTACCTTAGAGTTCTATCTAGAATTCTTAAATATCATTACTTTGGAAAATTAGTCTGTCTTCTCCCTATTTCCCACCCACCCCATAAGCCTCACCCAGAGAAATAACTCTCTCAAGTTATAGATAGGGGATGCCTATTAATCAATCCGCTGGTCACTGGAATGAAAGATGTCACTGCCAGATCATCTGATGCCCTGTATAGTGGCACAGACTTCTGGAATTGAAAGGGAGCCAGATCAAGGAGTCATTTAATCCAGACCTCTCTCTTCCTGCAAGGCTCTGCCTGAAACGCCTAAGACAGATGGTTTGTCCTTAAAATTCACCAGGGACAGAGATTCCACAATATTACTCTGGAGCCTTTTCTAATGTTTAATCACTATTTCTGTCAAGTCAGTTTAAGCTCTTTTCTGCTAGTTTTTCCTCTGCAGACATGGAAAACAGTTGGTCAGCGACCTCTACATAATCACCTTTTCTGTGTGAAAAGACACTTACCAAGGTGCCCTTCAGCCTTGTCTTTAACTTACATAATTTATTTTCTATCCATTTTAATGGCAACATTTTATCTCATTAATCATTTGGATTATGTTTCATTAAACTCTTCCCATTTGTTCTACATCACTCCTAACTTAGTATTATAATAAGCTCCTTAATTGTAATGTGTGTTTATAAATTTTAATTATTGTAGGACAAAATAACTACACTTTTACTTATTCACTAGGTAACGATTTTTTGAGTATTTTTTGCCAGCAAGAAAAAGATAGGCAAATCTCCTTCTCTCTTACAATATGTACTCTAATAGAAGAAATCAAGAGTAATTAAAAATGGATCTATAATATAACATTTTGATAAGAAAAAAGTCTCCTCTAGTACTTAGAGAAAGGTCAGACTGCTGTGCTAGCGACCCAACAATAGCTAAGTGATTTGAAAAAGAGGTTTACTTCTTTTTTTTTTTAATTTTTTTTTAACGTTTATTTATTTTTGAGACAGAGAGAGACAGAGCATGAACGGGGGAGGGGCAGAGAGAGAGGGAGACACAGAATCGGAAGCAGGCTCCAGGCTTTGAGCTGTCAGCACAGAGCCCGACACGGGGCTCGAACTCATGGACCATGAGATCGTGACCTGAGCTGAAGTTGGATGCTCAACCGACTGAGCCACCCAGGCGCCCCAGAAGAGGTTTACTTCTTACCTAACAGTCCAGTGTGACTGCTTTGGATCACCAACAACTTCAGCTCTGTGAAGTCATTCAGAGACCCCAGTCCTTCTGCCATCTTCCATCATCAGACCTTAGGTCACTGTCATTATCTTTATAGTATAAGCTGAGTCACTCTGAGTTCCAGGCAGCAGGGAGGAGAAGGACAATATGGGTGGAGCTAACCTCGGCTCAGAAGTGGCACACATCACTCACACTGTTTATTGAAGAGAACACAGCTGCAGGGCCACACTTGACAAAGGCTGGGAAATGTAGCCTAATGTACCTTGCAGGTAGCCTTCCGTGGGCTTCCATATTCTCTTCCATAGAATAGATTTTAGGGGACCAGATAGATTGTTGCAAACACTATCAACGTTTCTTCCCAATATCTGCAGATCCCTTTTTACCTCTTTGTGTGTTTCTGCTTCGAACAGCGAACAATGGGCTATTTTTTGGAAGATGCTCTGGGGAAACTGGATCTCACTGTACCAACACTGGAAAGTGCCTAGGAATTTACTTCCCCCCACCCAGCTTCACCCAAGAGGGACTGATAGGTGCAGGAGTATGAAAGACCCTCTCTTTTACCCTCTGGTCAAGACAATTCTGAGGCATGGCTTCATTCCAGAGCGCTCATGCAGGCACAAGTAAAGCTACCCTGTGAGTTGCGCTGACATTCATTCTTGCTTGGCTGTCTTCTCTTCCCTGTCCTGCTTTCCACATCCCCTTACTTGGTTCCCCCAGGAGTACTTTCTTAATAAGTCCCTTGCATATGAATCCTCATCTGATGGCCTGCTTCTAGGAAACCTGATAAAAGACACAAGGTGAAGGTTTAAAGGTGCTGGATCATTTTTAGTAGCTTCAAACATAAGATCAAAAGGAGTATTTGGACAAGTATGAATGATTTAGATCATACCTATCCCTACCACTACGGAAAAACAAACTAACGTGTGTATTTTTCTTGTTTTGCTAGGGTCACATTCACATATATAAATTTAGCTTTTGTGATGGGGATATCTACAGCCTGTTCACAAAATGAATGCATTTGGAGGTGCCTGGGTGGTTCAGTCCGTTAAGCAGCCCGCTCTTGATTTTGGCTCAGGTCATGATCTCACATTTGGTGCAATCGAGCCCCACTTAGGGCTCCGTGTTGACAGGGGGAAGCCTACTTGGGATTCCCTCCCACGATCTCTCTCTGCCCCTCCCCTGCCCTCATCTCTCTCTCTCTCTCTCTCTCTCTCTCTCTCTCAAAATAAATAAGCTTAAAAAAAAAGTGAATGCTTTTGTATCTTAACTCTATATTACCACAGTAAGCTTCGTAAGAGCGATCTTCTAATTGGATCTTTGAACATAAAGGGAGTACATTTAAGTGAATAGAGTCAATGGACAACAAATGTGCTCAGCGATACTCAGCCCTGGGGAAACCAACAGAAACAGCATTTCAGAACACAGGATGGTTAACTAAAACACTGAAGAGTGACATCTTTCTGTGGCTAGATATATCACAAATAACTGTTTTGGACAAGCATACTGGAGGAACTGGAGAGAGGACTTTAGAAGGAACAATTGGCAGAGTGCCTGGGTGGTTCAGTCGGTTAAATGTCTGACTTTGGCTCAGATCATGATCTCATGGTTCATGTATTCGAGTGTCAGTACAGAGCCCACTTCGGATCTTCTGTCCCCCTCTTTTTCTGCCCCCCTTCTCACTCTCTCTCAAAAAATAAACATTAGGGGGGCCTGGGTGGCTCAGTCGGTTGAGCATCCAACTTCAGCTCAGGTCATGATCTCATGGTCCATGAGTTCGAGCCCCGCGTCGGGCTCTGTGCTGACAGCTCAGAGCCTGGAGCCTGCTTCCGATTCTATGTCTCCCTCTCTCTCTCTGCCCCTCCCCCGCTCATGCTCTGTCTCTCTCTGTCTCAAAAATAAATACAAACATTAAAAATAAATAAATAAACATTAAAAAATAATATCGGGGGCGCCTGGGTGGCTCAGTCGGTTAAGCGTCCGACTTCGGCTCAGGTCACGATCTCGCGGTCCATGAGTTCGAGCCCCGCGTCAGGCTCTGGGCTGATGGCTCAGAGCCTGGAGCCTGCTTTGGATTCTGTGTCTCCCTCTCTCTCTGCCCCTCCCCCGTTCATGCTCTGTCTCTCTCTGTCCCAAAAATAAATAAACGTTAAAAAAAATAATAAAAATTAAAAAATAATAATATCGAAGTATGTAAATATTAGACTTATTAATGTATTGCAGAATTACTAGCTTTGTAAGAAATTGTAGTTGACTCAGAATTTTTTAAAAATAGGTTTCTAATTTAAAGTATCACCTTTGATAAACACAAAAATCAGGAAATGTAGATGCTACTTAAAGTAAAAATAACTTACATTGAGATTACCATTCTATGAATTTTACCCTCCAGGAGTCCCGTAGACTTGTCTCAGGCAGCTTTGTAGTTCTGATCAGTTACAATTGTAAATTCATTATTGTGCTTATTTGATCAATGTCTGTCTCTCACACTGAACGATAGACCTCTGAGGGCAGTTTTGGATTACCTTTATATCCTCAGCATCAAATACAATGCTACATAATAGGCACTCAAAAAATTTTTGACTGAAAAAAATTAATGAACATATTAACACAGAATAATTCATATTACATTTCAATCATAGCATCTTCGCCATTTAAAATGCATGGTGCAAGTATTATTATTTATTACTTTGTAAATTAAAGAAAGTAGATAACACAAATGATTTTTGTCCATAGAAAGGCAGACAAATTACCTCCAGTAGAAGGCAACTGATTATTGCTCTCTGTATAGATCAGTTTTGCATCTATTTGTAAATGTATTTTAACTTCCCATATTCCCACATGTATGTAGTTCTTTGAATTCTCTTTGTAACATTCTACTGTTTCCCTCACTAATTAATGCATTAAATAAAATATTTGGTCTCTAAAATGAACATTTTAGATTTGTGCGAGTCACGGTTTTACCTTCTTTTAGAAATATCCTCTAACATCTTAATAATACCTTAAAAACATCTTTAATAACGCTAATGGCTCACTCTACACAAAAATATATTGAGAATGAACTACACGAAGAGCACTGTGCGAGGCTAAGCACATTAAACAAGTGCAGGAACTGAATATCTTCATAACACTTCTTTAAAGAATTTACTAGTCAAGCTGCAAAGAGCTTAGTAAAAGAAGTATTCATACATATTTTGCTTTTCATCATTATTATTAGCTCATGCAACCACAAAGTACCAACACTGCATTCTATCATGGGGACCCAGCCCCCATTCCCTGGGATTTGCATGCTACAGAAATATTTTACACAGACCATCCATACGATGTTTTCCAACGGTTCTGGTTTTCAGTTAAATTCATTCTTTTCTGTTTCTCTTGTTGTTATTATTTTGCTCTATTTTATATAGTTTTCATAACAGAAAAATTACTCATAGTTGGAAAAAGAGATAGTTCAAGCATTGGAATGCCAACTCCATACATGTTTCAGAGTGCAAAAGGTTGTATTTCAGGAGGGTACTAAAATTACATATGATTTTTTTTTTCAAACAAATGCCAAGAACTGTATCTGCTAATAAGTTTTGCCCAGCTTGGAAACCAAACTCAGCCACATAGTATGAGAATGCCAGATATACGACAATAAATATTTTTGGCATAGTTTCAAAGCTACATAATGCCAGACATAGGCATGTAAAAGTAATGGCAAGAACTACAAAGATTATAAAAGAAATAAAGTCACAGTTCGTAATTCATATGATTATGTTCAATAGCAGGCTTAGACAGCTTTTCACATAATAAGATCCACATGTAAAAGCATCAGCTTATTTTACTCAGAAAAAGATAACAAATATTAAAATGGCTTTTAAAAGTAAAATTTTGTTGAGAGCTTGTAAATGTATTTTTGCAAGCTAAAGGAGAGTAGCTTAAATTGGGTTTTTCTGTGTTTGTTTCTATTTAGATACCCAACCTCTGCTTCCCTTCCGTCACACAGAAAAATTAAGTAAAAAAAAGAGAACGCAATCTCAAAGACTGGACCAACTTTTAAATATTGTCACTATAATCAGCATATTAAAACTGGAGTTTAGGGAAAACGCCATTCCCCTAAAATTAAATTGTCCCTCGCATTTAGAGAAAGGATGAAGGAAATATAGTTGTCAGATGCTGAACCTGGATTTGACTACTGGGTACAGATTATGGGGAGCAGAGCCCAAGTGACTAAACTATTCCAGAGCAATCCCACTGCCACTTACATCACAAGATGAAGCATATCTAAGGCTGGTTTTTAAGTGCAGATATTCTAGCAAACGTTGGGTGCTACTCGGGACATTTTATTTTAGACCCGGAGAAATCAAACTAAATTGAGTTTGTGGTGCGTTTGATTTCCAGAGATAAAAGAAAGCACGCTTTTGTGTTTTCCTTCTGTTTAATTTATAGATTAGAAGTGGCCAGCCATCAGGGTGGGCTTAATGAAAAGCAAGACCAAGGGGAAATGCTAGTGAAAGAAGGATGGAAGAAACTGTAGAATCTGAGATAAACTGTCAGTCCCTTGGGCAAGATAAGCCAGAACACCACAGTGCCAAGAGCAACCGTCTCGGGTTTCAGTTCTCAGTCACAAGCAACACTGCGAACTGAGGTTTATTTTCTAAAAAGGAATTTTATCAGGATAGAAGATAATAATTTAGTAGGTGAGCCAAAAATAGTCACGTTTTAAGATTTTATATTAAATACGCTAGAATATGTTTGTTAGTACTACAGGTCTGTATTGTGCTGAATTTGAATTTGGTTGTGTAAAATGTAAAAAACAAAATGCTTTTGTTTCTTTTCAACCCAGTATAGGTTGGATAATGTAGGGTAAGTTATGTGGCATCTCTTCTCTGACAACTATCATGAAAAAAAATAATGTTTTGCAAACACGTATTTTCCTCAGTTCCAAGTTTTGCATGAAATTTTTGAATACCTCTCTGGCAACGCAGCGTTTACATCGAGTACATGTGCAAGGTATTGGTGGTGATAGACAATTTCGTTTCCTTGTGGGTGAAAATGTTTGTTGCAAAAAGACACGTTCAGATTGAGTTCTATCTCCATTTACACACAGATCCCTTTAATGGATGTTGAGAGTTTTGATTTAGAACTTTTAATAGGCTCGTTTACATTTTGCAAATCTCTACCTTTGAAATAAAAATGCAGTGACCCACCCATCTGCAGACAATTAAGACCAGCAGCCAAGTATAAAAGGGTGGAGAACTTTTAATGGGTGTTTATAGATTGGAAGCACCGACCCCCTTTTAAATGAAAGAGGCCTAAGAAGAAATAGTAAGTGTTAAGGATAACCATGAAATTCATTTAACCCCCCAAGCAGAAGATCTGTTATCAAAGAATTGGCAGGACTCTATGCCTTCCAACTTAAGGTTCTTAGCTTAAGTACTTAGCAAAAGTACTCAGAAAAGAAATATCTTATTTAGAAGTGTCTTGATTATAATTTCTCAGCTGCTTTAAGGTCAAAACACAAGCCCACAGGAAGACCAACAGTAAGGTATGTGATATAAAAACAAATATTTCCATAAAGTCTTTGCCCTAGCAAAAAGAGAAATTCTTAGTAGGTTCAAGGTGGGAATTTAGGGAATAGTATTTTTTTACAGGAAATACTGGTTAGGCGTTTTATATAGGGGGTTCTGCATTTGTGAAAGGATAATTTGCTCTAAAATATGTGGGCAACCAGCCTAAATTCTCTAATTGAGTAGTTTGCTCATAACCCCAGGCCATTAGGTGAATGTAAACTGTTACAGGCTTAGTAAGAAAATAGTCCCATTAGGATTTTTGTATTTGTATGTGGTTGTGGGCTAGAGTAACTGTTTCCAAAATCATGGATTAATGAAAGGCTCTTTTTTCTGAGTTTGCAAATACCAGCTTTGAAATGCTCAAACTCAAATTAAGGCAAAGATTCTTTCTTTCGTTGTTATTTTGGTTTGGTGTGTTTTTTGTTTTGTTTTTTTTACAGTTAAAGAAACTTTACAAGATCCAATTTCAGCTATCAGTTCCATTGTTCGTTATCTAAGGAAAATTAGAGATACTTAACTGACTGGTTGTTAATAAAGGACAACAGCCATATCATCTTTGATACTGCTATTCAAATCCTTTGCTCATGTCCTAAAATTCCCCTCATTGGTCACTGCCAAGAAACTTGACACACAGAAAATGGGTATGACCTCTTGAAAATAAAGACGGGTGCAGAAATTCAAGAAATGTGTACATATGTTTCATTTGGTACTTGTCCTGCGTAGAAGCTCGCATTTTTGTGAAGGATAAGACGACTTTATGTGCCGTTTCTTGCATCCAATCTTGGGCTCCTCTCTCTTAATGCATCTCTTCAACTAAAATCCGTTTTCTTTCCTGTTCCCCAGTCCCCCCGTCACCGTGTTATCATCGCACTGCTTCTTACAAAGCATAGTTTACTTGTATAGCCCAGAGCGGGGCAAGAAAGGACTATGTCATATTTCTTCAAATCAGTAACTGTCGATGCAGAAGAAATACAGTCAGAGGAGGAAAAGATCTGACCAAACAGATCAGATCAATTTAATAGACATACTCAAAATTAAGATAATTCATGTGTCTTTCGCATGTCTCCATAACCCCACTGGGTACTAATAAGGCTGGGGAGATGAGTATTACATCAAATCTTCTTTTAGAAACTGAGTTACATGAGAACTCTTCTTAGCAATCAAAGAAATAACAAAATCACAGAGCCCAACACCAATCTCTTACGCCACCTGGGGAAGCGCTTGGCATTTTCATAGGCTGTCTAAGTTTTTACTCAGTCAGGTTTCCTTTTTTCCGTTTTAAAATTTCCTATTTCAAAACACACCAGTACAGCCATACCATAAATATAACCTACATAGTTTGGCTGACAAATCAGAATAACGTGATATGGAAGGAAATATCTTTTAGAAATTTTTTTTGAAGAAGATACTAAAGCAGAATTGTTCTGAAATGACTTGTGAGAAGTGAGATATTAAACTCACAGACATAGGAGTGTGTGAAAAAAAGAAGGGATCTTAAGAGAGCCTTGCTTTACGGTGAAGGTAGGTTTAAATTCCATACCTTGAAAGAATGTACTAAAGATTTCCAGAATAGTTCGATAGTTTTGAATAGCTTTCTTAAAAACTCTCTGTAAGATATAACAAAGAGATTGTATTTATTATCTTCTTTGGATTGAGATTGAAGCTATAATACTCGAATAATAAATTTTAGGCAAGTTGAGAGATGAGATTTGCCTAAAGGACTGATGATAAAAGAAATACAAATTGAGCCTGGTAACAACCAAATGGAGAAAAAGAATTTATCTTTGAAATTCTTCCCTTAATTTCTCACTGTCAAAAATAATAATACTATAGAGAGGAAAGGCAGTGATTCATCAGATTCTTTCACCTAACGCGTCCTAAAAAAGATTTCCTTTTATTTTTTGAAGTAATCTCTATTAAACGTAGGGGATCGAACTCACAACCCCAAGGTCAAGAGCTGCACGCTCTACCACTGAGCCAGCCAGGTGCCCCTCACATACCACTTTACCAATACTTTTAATACCAGCATAACTATGAATTGTGTTAAGAGCAAAATGAAAATAGGTGTTTTTGTGGAGAACAATCCCACCTGAAGTGACCAAAGGACACAGTAAAATGTCAATGATAGCTGAGACCTAAAAAAGAAAAATCCATAAATATACACATAAAGTTAGAAGCTACCTGCCTGTAAAGATGCTTCAAGAGGATTCCTAGATGATCCCTCAGAAGAGATAGAGGTGGAATTTTTAAAGATACAGGTGAACTTCATTTTAAATAAATGTCCCATATCTCTTAGTTCCATCTGGGACATACAATACCTTTAATAAACGTGTTTTGAATGAATGAGAAAGAAAGAAGAAAAGCAAGGCCGTTGAGACACAACATCTCTTCTGTGAGCAAGAAAATACTCTGTCTAAATGTTTGCTCTCTCAAGTTTACTAAAATATGGTGGAAAACAGGTTTCTGGTAGATAACTGTTGAAGTTGGGGGGGGGGGAGGATTTCATTATGGCATTCTCTCTTTGGTATACGTTTGATATTTTTCATAACAAACACTTTAAAAATGAGGAAATGGACTCTACGTTTTAGAGACTAGATAAGTCGACATTTGCAAAATTCATATTTAGTAATCCAAACTTGGAGATCATTGTGGAATTTCTTCCCTAGGAAAGATTTGCCGGGGGAAGGAATAACAACGTGGCATGTGCTCTGTCTAGTGACAGAGAAGCGAGAAGGCAGAACGAGGCAGAAAGGGAAGTGAGGAGGGAGGGGCAAGGCACCGTTTTAAGTGTGGCGGCTATTTTAACATTACAAGACTTTGTTCTTCTTGATGCTTCACCACCTCATTAACCTATGTGTCATTCTGAAGTATTTTGCCATGCTCTGATGATCAGAGACTCACTCGCTAACAACACAACATTCTAAATGCGAGCTCGTCCCCGGAGTCGTGGTGAATTAATTTTCAATTAGTTTTCATTAATGAACTTCATTTTTATGGGTCTGATTGCCGTCCCGGCTTCGAGAAATTCAGCAAGCACTTTGGTGGGGGGGTGGGGGGAGGGGGGAACAAGCTATGGAGTCAGGAATATCCTGGGTCCTTCCCGTGAGACCTTACTTCAATCATTGGCCAAAACAAACAAACAAACAAAATGGCTAAATTATACCTCAGACATGTACCAAGAGAACACACGAATCTTCTCGGAGGTCTTCAGAGGTAAGTTCTGTTGCTAGCTGTGGCTGGTGTTTGCCTTGTACCCCAAAACCATGCTCAAGAAGGGAAAACATCAGGTGTAATAGAAAAAACTCTGGGTGCACCACTCTTTCTATGCTTTAGTTTCCTTTCATGGGAAAGGTTTATCCAGATTGTCCAGATCCAAATAACTATTATGAGTCCATAATAGTTGGCAAATAATTACAAATAAATTTAATACAGAGAGACAAACTACGTAGTAAAACCGATGTTCTTGGATTGCTAATGAAGGACTAGTAGCCTGGGTAACATGCCCGCAAACCAAAATCCCAGCAGCTTCTCAGGAAAAGTGTGATGCTCTTGGGCCAAAAGACAATAAGGTTTCTATGCTCTTTCCATTTCCATTTTAAAAACCTGCAACTGAGAGCCGTGAGATACTCACCACCCACAGCCTAAGACTCTGCCTGTATAAAATTTAATGCACATTTTTCTTCCTTGTGATTTTTCCATGAAAAACGAAGTTTGTTGAGAGCTTAATCCTTTGGTGTTAGCTCTCGAAGAGGCACATATTTTAAAGTACACTCTGACTGTAGAATTATAAAAAGGTATTTAATTCCATCTTGTTACTCTGACTCAAAAGTAAATAAACTCAGGGCACCTGGCTGGCTCAGTCAGTAGAGCATGCAACTCTTGGTCTTGGGGTTGTGAGTTTGAGCCCCACGTGGGATGTAGAGATTACTTAAAAATAAAATTTTTATAAATAAATAAATAAATAAGGCGCGCTTATTTCTTAGTTAATGGTGTTAATTCTTCCCTTCACACAGAAATGATTATTTCAGCTTTCTTTCAGTAGGTATTTATTGAGTGCTGATTGATTCATAACACTGAGATCTTCAAGATCATATCTAAAAAGCAAAACAAAATCAAAAAACTAGAAGATGGGGTCCTGTTCTGGTGAAATTATAAAGTAAGTGAATGACGAAAGAGGAACGCACGAAACCATAGAATAGCGACAAAATAGCAGATGAGTGCAACACAATTCAGTAGAAATTATAAGGGGACATGCCCAGGGCATGTAAAATAAGGCAAATTATGATGGCCATAAACCTTAGCTGGTGCTTTATTGTCTTTATTTACTTTCTTCATCAGAAGCAGTTTCTCTGCATTGCTGATCACTTATTATGAAAACAAACTCAGATTTCAATTCTTTTTAAATGAGTGGTATCTTCTAAATGGAAGCATTTTCTGACATTCAGTTCTTTGCCCACAGAGAGGTATAAAAATAAAATTGGGGATCTTCTGTGATGATAGAAAGACAATGACTTCCACAAAAGTCAGCAGACGCTAGAAACGTAAAATACTTTATTATGTTCGTTACTTTTAAATATCTGGAACATCACGGTACAAATTAGAATCCAATCTGTAAAAAAGAAAAAGAATGATAGATAATAAAACTGAATTCTTCATGTACAGGAACAAAACTAATCCTCAAAAGAAGTAGGTGGCGCATTAGTTGCTACGATGAATTAAGGACAATTTGTCCAAGCATTTAGAAATGTTTATTCTTGAATAAGTGTACGTGTTTTTAACAAAAGATTGCCTAACTAACTGACTATGAACTTAAGGTCTGGAGTCTGATGATGGTGTAGTAAAGAGAGGTCAGGTTTTACAGTCAGACAGACCTAAATAAATCCCATATCTGACATTTATGAACAGATTCCTGGACAAGTTTCTCAACTTCTCTGAGCCTCAGTTCCATTATTGGTAAAGTACAAATAATAATAATGCCTACATTAGAAGGATTTGGGTGAGGTTTAATTGGGATAACTCATATAAAAAGTTTTGCACATGGTAAGCACCCAATAAAAATGAACTATTGCTATGATATATACTCGAGTAAACATTTGGAAGCAAGAAAGGCTCTAGGAGGATAGGGAGTTACTTTAAAAAGTTACCCCAGCGGGGTATATAAAATACTTTTATTAAAAACCACTAAAAAATGTGGATATGTAACCAAATGAGAACGACGTGGCTTCCATTAGGCTACCAGGTGGTCGATTCAAAGCACTGATGACACGTTATCAGTTTCCAAATCTCAACTTCTGGCACAAAAATCGAGTATTTAGTATTATTTGCCTTCATAATTCCACAGAAACACCAGGCTACGGGGTTCTAGCTTTTGTCCTAAACTCTCCTGAGTTAAAATCAACAATAATATACGTGTCCTGTGTCTTCCCATGAGTAAAACATAAGTGGATATATGTGGTCTTATTAGGTCAGTTGGGAAAATAAAGTCCCCTGCAATCATGCACCTGTTTTCTACATGTTCTAATGTACGAAACGTCAGCTTCCTTACAGGAACCCCTGTGAAACTAGGCTCTTAAGTACATTTTCCTAAACTCAACATAATAATGCTTTTTCTTACATGATACAGGTTTTTCCAAAACATTGAAGGACTTTTTCAGGATTCTCTAAGAGTAGTCATAATGTTCTTATAAGGTGGATGATTTTTATGACTCTAGTATTTTTTTAGACACAGCCACACTGTAATAGCTGCAAGTCAAATAGTATTACCATAAAAAGGCAAGGAGAGAGAATTGAGTAAAATTATAATTCTGACTCTGCAAGATACTTTTAAAAATGAGCCATCTTTCCTGTGGTAAAATAATAGAATGGCATTGCCCCCATTTTTACCTTTGTAAAATGTTAATTATTTTGTTTTCATATTTTTAGAATAGTAAGACATGCACATAGTTACCAAAGTTTTAAAGTTCAAAAGGATATGCTTCCCTCACTGATCTCCCAATTAAACTTTGTTCTTAAGTTGGGGGATCTATGCAGTCGTGCAGAATATAAATGTAATTTTACGTTGATTTTACCTAATATATGAATGATAGATGATGGATCGATAGAATTTACATCTGCCTTAATAATATAGTATATATTCTTATGTTATATATTGCATTTTATAATATTAGTTAATAATGTAGTATATTAAATCAGAAGTAAATTAACAAATAGAACGTAAGTTACTGCAAGTCTTTTGTGACTTTTGGTTTTGAAGAAAATCTCTAGCATGAAAGTCTATTGGACTGCAAAAAGACCGTGAAGAAAAGCTATGAAAACCATTTCACTTAGGGTGCTATTTATATAAAGTCAAAGGAGAATCGCAGCACACATGGTAAGCTCCTATCTGACGGGACCCAAATAACTAGAATTCTTTGTAGTCACAGGCAGTGATTACTCATGCTTCCATAGAGGGCCCTACGCCTCTGCAAGACGCGAGTGCCTTCTGAAGCACAAAGCAATACAATCGTTTGACCTAATCTTGATATTAAAGTCATCTTATTATATTCTATTTCCTTGAAATGTATGCCCCACAACGGAGAGTTTTATACGTGTGGCAATTGTTTTCTTACCCAGAGTATTACGTTAATCGTAATACGTATTACATTAATCGTAATACGTATTTCATTATCCTTCAATTCTTTAAAAAGAGGAGTTTCCTTTAAGTTTAACACGGATATAAGAGGACGCGTGGAGAGAAAGAAAGCTGATTTTTACCTCTACAGCGTTATGAGTAAGATGTTTGTCCTTTGTCCCCACTCTTGACTGCATTATTATTAATATTGCCTTAGAGTATACTGAGCAATTTCATCCCTTTGTTATTGTTTTTCCAAATAATTACAGTGATGTGTTATCAAACATTCAGGTGTTTCTTAATAGATTTTGTTTCCAAAAACATAATATCTTGAATGCATATAAATGTATTTCAAATGATTAAAGTGCAGCTCTTAAGGTATTTTCTACAAGGAAAAATACTTGAAGTAAAAGCAAGTAATCGTGCTGAGATATCATAAATGCACATTGAACATGTATGGTACTCAGTTTGATAAGTTAACAATTTAATACTATTTACTGGGTTTTTTTACATAATTTCTTCAGAGCTAGTTACCTCCGTTTTTTTACATCTATTTTAATAATTATGCATTGTACATGGATTGAAAAACCACCTTAAAGTGTCTCTCCCTGAATCTAATTTGGAAGGTAAATTATTAACACAGAAAACTGTTTTTAGAGGTTCCTACTGAAAAATTTAAAAATGTTTTATGTGTGCTTTGCTTTGAGTTTTTAAAATGCTTCGAGCACACTATATTGTTCCATTATTAACTATTAAACTTTTTTATATTTATATGCACCAAAATTAAAACATTTCTGTTTTGACAGACAGAAACCAAAGGAAGCAAGGAAATGCACAATTAAACCAGAAAGATACTGTGTCATCCAATACTCAGACACCACAGGGTATGTTAAGAGGGCCATTAAAACAGCATTCTGTTGTGTTACAATGACATATGGTAGGCTTCCAAAATTAACGGAGTATTTTGCTGCCTACTGGCTTGTATCACAGGCTTAATAGTTTGGGGGGGGGGGGGGGGGGGGGGGGGGGGGGTGTTTGGGGTTGGGTTTTTTTTGGCAGAGGGAGCACTTAAAATGTCTTCTGTGTTTTGATAAGTACTTTTGAGAGTTTGTGAAGCATTAATCTCTTTTAGATAAGTGATTCTGGTTAAGAAAACACTCAGAAATCTCATTTCTTTTGGTTTTTTTTTTCACAGTGCCCTCCTTTGCTCTATGCCTATTCACTCCTCCTTGTTGACTAGGGTAGACTCTCCGTTCTCCTCCTCTCAGCCAAACTGCATTTTTTGAAAGATGTTTTTTAAATATATAAGGGAAGGCATAAAGCTGTTTGGTTATGATATCGGTCGCTTGCACCTGATCTACTGGGTGGTGAGTTCCCCTTGACCTTTCACATGTGAGGCAGCGTCTCCAATTTTGTTTAAGACACACAGGGTTAGCTCTGCCTCGGCACACCCCCGACACCCACGATGTAACTAGAGTCGCTCTCACTTAACTTCAGCTTTATACAATATTCAGTTTATGCCCTAGAATTTGTTCACTGCATAAATCAGATTCCAATACGTTTCCAAAATATGGAATGTATTTCTAAACCGCAGGGAAGAACATAGAATCTCATCTCAAACGTCGCCTAGTCAGGTCACTATGTGGCCCTGGCTGTTTTCAAAATGAAATGAAGGCTTTCAGAGTCGTATAAACTCAACCTCAATGTCCCCGTATACACTTTCTAAATATTAATTAGGATACTCTGTGGCTTTTATAAACTGTGGTGGGGCCTCTCCTTCCAGACCCCCAACCACTGCCATCTGGGTCTAAAGCATCTACTGGCCACTTGTTCTACCAGATATCAAATTTCTTTTTGAGGACGTTATATTTAGATTTCTGAAAGAGATGGCAGTAATACTTAGCTCTACGCCCCTGACTCACCCCCAAGGGGGTCAAAGGGCAGTATATATTTTGACGTCAGTTACTCCGTCTCTCTTGTTTAGAAGGACCTCAGTTATGCAATCTTCAAGACACAAAGGGTAAAAGAGTTCTCCTGCAGCCAAAATTGCTGACGCCCCCGCGATGAGAGATTCCAGCCCTGGTGAATTCCTTCTTCACGTGGTGCTAACCCGACAAAGCACAGACACAAGTTCACCAGGCAAAGGAGAGCCGGAGCGTTGTTAGTTGCTTTTAGTTGACTTTCTCCTTGTAGAGCCACAGCATGTTAAGAACATGGAGTTGAAGTGGCCAGGGTTCAAACTTCACACATTGCTAGCTGTATGATTTGGGGCAAGTTAATTAAGCTTCACTTTCTCCTCTATAGAGTTCATAACAGCATCTACTTCATACAGCTTCGGTGTCACATTGCATGTAAAGTCCCCAGCATGTGGTGAGCACCATGTTAGTATGGTTACTTCTAGTTCATTCATTCACTTAACTAACACTGAACACCTACTGCAAAGCATTTTATGGATGGAGAACTGGGGCACAAAAATCTTGGGCAGTTATCCAAAGTTATCGTTTAAATAACAGTGGGACACAGATGTCCTGATGTCAGTTTTTAGCTCACTGGGCTAAGCTGGCTCTCTTAATGGGATATTAAAAACCCAACCTAGATTTGGGAAACAGCCAGGAGCCTCTCTAAAAATGCAACATTTTAATGAAAAGATAATTTCTTGTTTTGGTTTTGTGCAGGGTGTAATGATTTCAAACACGTCTATAAAGTTTTCATAAGCAGAACAGAAGAAGACTGAAGCATAACGATGACCCACTAAAAAGTGCCAACAGATCCTTAAGCCATGCAAAAATCCATCTCGTGCTTTACCTGTGTCTCGTACAATCCAGAAAACATGCCTTGTTATAAAGTAAGGGCCCGAGATTTTTATTTCTTAAATTGTACATATTGTCTTTATTTCTTCATATAATGAGATTCTTAACACTTTTAATCAGTACTATTTATAATATAGAAAATAGTAAGGGCAAACAATGGGTGAAAGGCAGAAAGATAGAGTCCTTTGAATCAATGATTTATTTTCCCAAATGAACGCTTACCCTCAGAGATTGCTTAATAAAGTGAAACTATTACACTAAATAGATTAGCCCACATCCATCCTGCCAAATGCTGATTTCAGATTCCCTATGGAACAAATATTCCTTAAATCTTTAATTTCCATATCAGTATACTGAACTGAAAATTTCAGGCTCTGTAAATTCAAGTAACTTAAAACTGGATAAAAGACTATGAAATAAAATTAAATATAGTTCTTCACATATTCTAGCAGGAACCTAAACATATGATACTTTGGTTGTTTCTGCACAACAATGCAAAAATATGTTTATTTTAAAAAGTAATAAAATCAGGGGCACCTGGCTGGCTCTGTCAGTGGAACACGCGACTCTTGATCTTGGGGTTGTAAGTTCGAGCCCCATGGTGGGTGTAGAGAGTACTTCCACATAAAATCTTTTTTTTAAAAAAGTGATGAAATCAATAACCAGTTAGTATGCTCACTAAAACACTTCAGAGCCAATCCGACAACGAGACAATGAGACTTTTTTTCCCACCAAAAGCACAGAAAGTAATTACATTAAGGCTGTCCAAATAATTTGACAAATTTAATGAATGCTCTACAGGTGGATTTTCCGAACATCTTTAACCAGAATGCTTAGGTTGATGAGATAGACTATACCCACATTTCATGACATAAATATTTCAAAGTAATAAACTTGATTCTTCTTAAATCCCTCTAATTGAAAACTGTGCCAAAATTAATACGAAAATAAATTTTGAAACAACCAGGAGTCAAAATGTGTATTTTGAATGCCAGCAGTTCTACTGGCTTATAATCATTTCTTTAGCCCATATAAAAACCTCTTTATAGCTTCGGTTCCATGATTGTGCGTTTCTGATGCAGATAATTTATTATAAGAAAAGCAAGATCGTCCTGGTCTGTGTTTAAGTGCATTTTTTAAATTTTGCTCTGCTGTGAGATATAACCTTGGTAATATAAAAAAAGTGGGAATGCATATTTTTACAAATGGCAAGACTTTTTATGCAAAACTAGCATTTGACAGTGTCATTTACAATAACAGTGAGTCTTTTAATCCATGTAATTCCTGGAGTAGCTACTCTGTTGTGCACCGGACTTATCAGTTTTGGGTCACATTGTTACCACAGCTCTGAGCTTAGTATTCACTTTTATGTTCCCTCTCCCCAGGCACAAGAGTAATTTTGAAACTGATCAAAGTAAGATTTCTCCTTATTGAATAGAAGTTGAGATGAATCCATTCATTCATTTCACACATTTTCACAGAATGCCTGTTATGTGCCATCTAGGGACCTGTGTGGAGAAATACTCACGGTCCCTGCTCTCACATGGCTGAGAGTTTAGTGGAGAGACCAAGAACAAGTAAGTGTATAATTTAAAGGTGATAAGCGTTGTGAAGGAAAATTGTAGGGTACTTTGAGCTAGAACAGGAAGGCTCTAATTTAGTCAGGGAGATCAGGGAAAGCCTCCCTGCTAGTGGCAGCCACCTCTCTATGAGGACAAAAGCCAGCTTGAAAATAAAGCCGACATATAGGAGAGAGAAGAACCCAGATAATCACAGTGAAATGAAGCCCTGATGGGACTGTGAATTAAGGACTAAACCCCTGGTCCCCCTAACTTGGGTTTGTTGTTAATGACTACAAAAGCATTGTGTTACAGGCAAAGAAGATAGAAAGAAGAGATAGAAAGAAGAGAAAATAGCCTACGTGAAAACCCTAATACAGGAAAGCAGGTGATACAATGTTAAATACTTCCTATTTCCAACATAGATCCATTCCTTTGCCCCCTAAGGACACAAATCTGTGCTTATACTGTTCTCTCTGCCTCTAGTACTTTTTCACACCTACAATCTGCCTATCAAATCCTCCTCACCCTTCAAGGTTGTATTTAAGTGCCTCCTCCTTCTCCACAAAATCTTCTCTAACCATTTTTACCCATAACGATACCCTTTCTCCTTACTGATCCTAGCTAACGTTTTTCTAAATTGAATTTCAGCATCTGCTGTATCGCTCAACCTCCCCCTCCAACCTATTCTCCAGTGCACTTTTGCACCTGCTTGCCTTTGCCCAGCGTATTTCATATTCACTTGACCTGGAGTGAACCTTCTCCTACACAACCTATTGAAATCCTACATATCCTTCAGACATCTATAATGCCACCTTTCTTGGAAAGCTTGCTCTAACCCCCTCGTAGGACATGAGCATTATCTGTTTCTCCCGCAGGATTGTCCTTCTTTCATTGAATACAGAGACCATCTTTTATTCAACTTTGAGTTCTGAATGCAATACTACAACAGAGTGGACACTAGAGACAAATTTTTACTGAATGAATAAGTGGATGAATGGATGGATGGATGGATGGATGAATAGATGGAAAGATTCCTCTAAAACATATTTTGTATGCATGGAAGTTCTTAGAAAAAGGAACCATATCTAATTTTTAATCCTCTGAGTACATAGAATACACATGCATATTGCAAAAACTAAATATAAATATTTATTGAATAGAATTTAGAATAATCAGAAATATGGGAATTTAAGCAAACCTGTTTGATGTTTTTCTTTCTTGCTTTGCTTTGTTTTGTTTTGGTTTTTGTTTTAACTGGAAGCTATAGAATGTCATGTAGCCACATTTACTTTAATGCCAAGAGTTAAGCACATTCTTTGCTAATGACAGAAATCATCAGAGCCATTACTAAAGTCACTGATGCTCTTTAAAAGGGGTCTATGCTTGGAAGACACTGATCTATATATGTGTATCCTATTTAAAATAAATTTGCTTCCTTTGAATCTAAAGAAAGAAAGAAAGAAAGAAAGAAAGAAAGAAAGAAAGAAAAAGAAAGAAAGAAAGAAAGAAAGTCACTGATGTACAAGGATAGGAAGCTAATAGAAATGAGAAGTGTTGTTCATGTGGTTAAGCACTAAATTTTGGTGAATTGAATTTGAATAGAAACAGTTTCAGCTATAAATACTGGACTAAAAGAACTAAAGACCAATGTTTACTTCTTCCTATGAAATGCTTTTTTGAATGGGCCAATTGACTTTTACAGTGAGAATGTCTTCCAGTGGATCAAACTGGACACTTTATAGCTTTGTCATTTTCTTTAAAGTAAATGCCTCAAATCTTCAAGTTAGGTTAAGATTTTTGGTACTACTCATGCAGTGTTTGATGGGAATGTAATTGTTACAGATTTTTTGAATGACAATTTGACATTTTCTATCAAAATGTAAAATATGCATAACTTTTGACCCCACTGAATCTCTTAGGACCCCATCCCAAATAAAAAAGCTCACACTAGACTATGAAGAGATACTTTTGAATTTTTGAAAATTTCTGTAATATAGTTATTTATGTATTTTTTTATTTTTAAGTGATGTCTACACCCAATGTGGAGTTCAAACTTACAACCCTGAGATCAAGACTTGCACGCTCTACTGACTGAGCCAGCCGGGTGCCCCACAAGGAGTTTTTAAAATACAGGCATATCTCATTTTATTATGCTTTACTTTTTTGCCCTTCACGAATTTGCGGTTTTTTACAAATTGAAGGTTTGTGGCAACCCTGCATTCAGCAAGTCTATTGGTGCCATTTTTCCAAGAGCATTTGCTCACTTTGTGTCACAAGCATTTGCTCACAAAATGTGTCACATTTTGGTAGTTCTAGCAATATTTCAAACTTTTCCACTATTATTATATTTATTATGGTGATCTGTGATCAGGGATCCTTGATGTGACCACTGCAATTGTTTTGGGGTGCCACGAACCACACCCATATAAGGCAGTGAACCAAATCAATAAAAGTTTCGTGTATTTGACTGTTCCACTGACCAACCATTCCCCACTCTCTCTCCCTCTCCTCAAGCCTTCCTATTCCCTGGGACAAAACAATATTGAAATTAGGCCAATTAATAACCCTACAGTGGTTTCCAAGTGTTCAAATGAAAGGACAAATCATACATCTCTCACTTTAAATCAAAAGCTAGAGAGCCACCTGGGTGGCTAATCAGACTCTTGATTTAGGCTCAAAGTCATGATCTCGTGGTTCATGGGTTTGAGCCCTGTGTTGGGCTCCGTGCTGACACTGGAGAACCTGCTTGGGATTCTGTCTCTCCTTCTTGAAAATTTCTGTAATATAGTTATTTATGTATTTACTTATTTCTTTATTTCTTAACATCTCTGCCCCTCCCCACTTGCGTGCTTGCTCTTTCTCTAAATAAATAAATAGCTAGACATTATTAAGCTTAGCGATGAAGGCATGTCAAAAGCTGACCTAGGCTGAAAGCTAAGCCTCTTGTGCCACAACTGTTCGCCAAGTTGTGGATACAGAGGAAAAGTCCTTGAAGGAAGTTAAAAGTGCACGGTGAACACACGAATGATAAAGTGAAACAGCCTTATTGCTGATATGGAGAAGGTTTTAGTGGTCTGGATAGAAGATCGAACCAGCCATGACATTCCCTTAAGCCAAAGCCCAATCCAGAGCAAGACCCTAATGCTCTTCAATTCTGTGAAGGCTGAGAGAGGTGAGGAAGCTGCAGAAGAAAAGTTGGAAGCTAACAGAGGTGGGTCCATGAGCTTTGGGGAAAGAAGCTGCCTTTGTAACATAAAAGTACAAGGAGAAGCAGGGAACGCTGATGTGAAAGCTGCAGCAAGTTATCCAGAAGATCTAGCTAAGATCATGAATGAAGGTGGCTACACTAAACAAGAGATTCTCAGTGTAGATGAGACAGCCTTAGATTGGAAGAAAAGGCCATCTAAGACTTTCATAGCTACAGAGGAGAAGTCAAGGCCTGGTTTCAAAGCCTCAAAGGGCAGGCTGACTCTTTGTTAGGGCCTAATGTAGCTGGTGACTTTACGTTGAAGCCAATGCTCACTGACCATTCCAAAAATCCTAGAGCCCTTAAGAATTATGCTCAATCAACTCTGCCTGTGCCTAATGGAACAACAAAGCCTATGGATGACAGCACATCTGTTTACAACATGGCTCACTGATTATTTTCAGCCCACTGTTCAGACCTAGTGCTCAGAAAAAAAGATTCCCTTCAAAATATGACTGCACATGGGCAATGCACCTGGTCGCCCAAGAGCTCTGATGGAGACGTACAATGAGATTAATGTTGTTTCCATGCCTGCTAACACAGCATCCATTCTGCAGCCCAGGGATCAAGGAGTAATTTTGACTTTCAAGTCTTATTATTTAAGATATACATTTTATAGGTTACAGCTGCCATAGATAGTGATTCCTCTGATGAATCTGGGCAAAGTAAATTGAAAACCTTGTGGAAAGGATTTATCATTCCACATGCCATTAAGAACACTCGTGATTCATGGGAGGAGGTCAAAATATTAACATTAACAAGAGTTTGGAAGAAGTAATTCCAGCCTTCATGAATGACTTTAAGGGGTTCAAGACTTCAGTGAAGAAAGTAGCTGCAGATGTGGTCGAAATAACGAGAAAACTAGTATTAGAAGTGGAACGTGGGGGGACCTGACTAGCTCAGGTGATAGAGCATGCAACTCTTGTTCTTGGGGTTATAGGTTCAAACCCCACACTGGGTGTAGAGATTACTTAAAAACAAAATCTTTAAAAAAAGGAATAAGTGGAGCCTAAAGATGTGACAGAATTGTTGCAATCTCATGATAAAACTTAAACAGATGAGGAATTGCTCTTATGGATGAGAAAAGAAAGCGGTTTCTTGAGATGGAAGCTACTCCGGGTGAAGATGCCATAAAGATGATGGAAATGACAACAAAGGATTCAGAATATTATATAAACTTAGTTGATAAAGCAGCAGCAGGGTTTGAGAGGATTGACTCGAATTTTGAAAGAAATTCTACTGCAGGCAAAATGCTATCAAGCAGCATCACATGCTACAGAGACATCATTCACAAAAGAAAGAATCAATGGAGGAAACGTCATTGTTTTCTTTTTCTAAGTGCCACAGCCGCCCCAACCTTCAGCAACCAGCACCTTGATCTCGGCTCAGATCATGATCTCGCGGTTTGTGAGATCAAACCCTGCATGGGGCATTGAGACAAGACCCTCCACCACCAGCAAAAAGATTACAATTCACTAAAAGTTCAAGTGATGGTATTTTTAGCAATAAAATATTTTTAATTAAGGTATGTACATTATTTTTTAGACACAATGCTATTTCATACTTACTAGGCTACAGTATAGTGTAAAATGTGTAGGTTTTATATGCATTAGGAAACACGAAAATTCATTTGACTCACTTTATTGCAATATTCCCTCTATGGCAATAATCTAGAACTGAGCCCTCAATCTCTCTGAGATTTTTTAAAAATCCTTTTTTTTTTTAATTTTTTTTTAACGTTTATTTATTTTTGGGACAGAGAGAGACAGAGCATGAACGGCGGAGGGGCAGAAAGAGAGGGAGACACAGAATCGGAAGCAGGTTCCAGGCTCTGAGCCATCAGCCCAGAGCCCGACGCGGGGCTCGAACTCACGGACCGCGAGATCGTGACCTGAGCTGAAGTCGGACGCTTAACCGACTGAGCCACCCAGGTGCCCCTAAAAATTCTTTTTTAAAGAGTTTATTTATTTTTAGGTTTATTTGGAGAGAGAGAGTGTGCGTAGGGGAGGGGCAGAGAGACAGGGAGAGAGAATCCCAAGCAGGCTCCGTGCTGTCAGTGTGGAGCAGGACCTGGGGCTTGACCTCATGAACTTTGAGATCATGACCTGAGCTGAAACCAAGAGTTGGACATTTAGCCAACTGAGCTCTCCAAGCACCCCAATAGTTTACTTATTTATTTTCAAAAATTTTTAATGTTTATTTATTATTGATAGAGAGAGAGCATGAGTGGAGAAGGGGCAGAGGGAGAGAGGGAGACAGAGGATCTGAAGCGAGCTCTGCGCTGACAGCAGCAAGGCAGATGTGGGGCTCGAACTCACAAACCATGAGATCATGACCTGAGCCGAAGTTGGATGCTCAAATGACTGAATCACCCAGGGGCCTCTAATTTACATATTTTGGGAGAGAGAGAGAGAGAGGAGCAGAGAGACAGGGAGAGAGAGAGAGAGAGAGAGAGAGAGAATCCCACGCAGGCTCCACACTGCCAGCGTGAAGCCAGATGTGGTGCTCAAACTCATGAATTGTGAGATCACAACGTGAGCTAAGTTGGACACTTAACTGACTGAGCCACCCAGGCACCCCTTAAGATTTTATTTTTCAGTAATCTCTACACCAGTTGTGGGGCTCAAACTTACAACCCCAAGATCAAGAGGTGTGTGCTCTACCGACTGAGCCAGCCAGGTACCCCCAGAGTTCCACATCTGCTTAGGATCTAGAAAGCTTCAAGAGAACATTTTTCCAGGGGTGCCTGGGTGGCTCGGTCGGTTAAGTGTCCGACTTCGGCTCAGGTCATGATCTCACCGTCCGTGAGTTCGAGCCCCGCATCAGGCTCTGTGCTGAGAGCTCAGAGCCTGGAGCCTGTTTCAGATTCTGTGTCTCCCTCTCTCTCTGCCCCTCCCCTGTTCATGCTCTGTCTCTCTCTGTCTCAAAAATAAATAAACGTTTAAAAAAAATTAGAAAAAAAAAAGAGAGCATTGTTCCCATCCTAAGAACAAGAAAAACAGATAATCTACAAAATCATAATTTTTCTTGAATCCATTAGAAACCTGAGTACACAAGGCAGCTAAGTGAATTAAATTCCAAAGAGTGGCAAACCCCTCCAAGAAAAAAGCGAACACATGAATTTTTACCTTTGTTACAGCATGGCAGTAAGGAATGGCCACCATTAAGGTAGGTAAGAAGAAAACGGCTAAACTTTCAACCAATTCTTAAAGACTGAATGTGCGCTATTTCAGTTTAGAAAAAAAAGGGAATCACAGACTTTTACAAGTAACATTGCACCTATTCCCAAGCTGTTATCCACCAGATTATCACAAGGGAGATTGGGGGAAGGGCAAGGGATAAGAGAGAATCCCCTTTCAGGGCTCAAGCATGCAGGTAATGATCAGGTACCACTGGGGGAGAGGTATGAAATATAGCCCACTTCCCCCCAAACCCTCTCTCATAGGAAGCAAAAGCTTTGAGCATCTGAGGAGCAGGAGAAGGTAGCAAAGCCTCCCAATTAGGGACTCAAGCAAAGATCCACGGCTTCTGTTATGGAAGGGGTAGAAACGAAAGCCCCTTGCCCTAGGGGAGGGCTAAGAGAAGCTACTGTAATCCTGCAGTAATACAAAGCAGGGGTCCTGGTCAGATAGGGAAGAAACAGGAAACTTTCATCTGCTCAAGACTCAGTATAGATGTCCTTGAGATGCATCCATGACTCGTATACGTTTTGAAGAATAAACTTACTGGGGCACCTGGGTGGCTCAGTCGGTTAAGTTCAACTCTTGATCTTGGCTCAGAGCATGATCTCATGGTCTGTGAGATCAAACCCTGCATGGGGCTCTGTGCTGAGAGCACAGAGCCTGCTTGGGATTCTCTCTCTCCTTCTATCTCTCTGTCCTTCCTCTGTTCATTCTCTCTCTCTCTCAAAATAAATAAATAAACTTTTAAAAAAAGAATTAAATTACTAAAATTATCTCTTTCGGGGTGCCTGGCTGGCTTAGTTGGTACAGTTTTCAACTCTTGATCCTGGGGTTGTGAGTTCAAGCCCCAGGTTGGAGATTTTTTAAAAATAAAATATTTTAAAAATAATAATAATAAAATTATCTCTTCTACTAAGGGCCATGTTTATCTACTTGAAATTAGCAGATGGTGGTGGAAAATTTTGCAAATAGTCGGAAACAGCTGGTTTCCTAGCTTATCCTCCCAGACAGGCCATTCCTCCAGTTATTGGCAGATCTGAGACTGAAACCCAGGCCTCCTGCCTCACTCTGTCATTATAAAGCAGACAAGCTAAGTGTATTTTAAAAACCAAGTAACTGTGCTCATCCCTACATCATAATTAAAGACCTCTAAAATATGAAAAATGCCATAGTGAAGGCTTTCCTGGGTGAAAGTCCTTCAAGACCTCAGGAGAAAAGAAATTGTATTAATCCCAAGTTGTAGCCCCAGTCTTTATTATTATTACTATTATTCAAACATTTGGATTGTTTTAGTTAATTTTAATATTATACTCTGGTAGATTGAAAATGGTTGCAGATTTTTTGCTACCCCCTCTCCTAGAGTCTGGGCTGACCTCAGGAGCCTGCATGACCTATAAAATACAGCAGAAGTGAGGTCGTGAGGTTTCTGAAGCTAAGCATAAGAAGTCTGGCAGCATCTACCTGGATGTCTTGGAATCCTTTCTCTGAACACCATGAGCTGTCATGTAAGAAGTCCAAATATACAGCTTAACAACAACAACAAAATAACACAACTTAAAAATGGGCAAAGGACTTGAATAAACATTTCTCCAAATAGAACGTACAAACGTCCAGTAAGCATTAAAAGATGCTCAGTGTCACTAGTCATTAGGAAAATACATATCAAAAGCCCAATAAGATACCTCACACCCATTAGGATGATTATTATTTTTAAAAAACCAGAAAATAAAGTATGTTGGTGAAAATGTGTAGAAATTGGAACACTCATGCATTGCTGATAGGAGTGTAAAATTGGTGGAGCTGCAATGGAAAACAGTTGGGGTGGCTCTTCAAAAAGCTAAACAGGGGCGCCTGGGTGGCTCAGTTGGTTGAGCATCTGACTTCAGCTCAGGTCATGATCTCGCGGTCCGTGGGTTCGAGCCCCGTGTTGGGCTCTGTGCTGACAGCTCGGAGCCTGGATCCTGCTTTGGATTCTGTGTCTCCCTCTCTCTCTGCTCTTTCCCTGCTCATGCTCTGTCTATCTCTGTCTCTCAGGAATGAATAAACATTAAAAAAAAATTTTTTTTAAAGCTAAACAAAGAAATGGGGTGCCCGGGTGGCTCAGTTGGTTAAGCGTCCAACTCTTGATTTCAGTTCAGGTCATGATCTCATGGTTGGTGAGATCGAGCCCCGTGTAGGGCTCTGTGCTGACAGCAAACAGCCGGCTTGGGATTCTCTCTCCCTGCCTCTCCCCTGTTCATGCATGCATGCACTCTCTCTTTCTCTCTCAAACAGATAAATATTAAAAAAAAAAAAAAAAAAAAAAAGAATGACCATATGGCCCAGTAATTCGACTCCGACGTATACACCCAAAGGAATTGAAAGCAGGGACCTGAAGAGATATTTGTATACCCATGCTCACAGCAGCATTATTCACAATAGCCAAAAGATGGAAGCAACCCAAGGGTCCATCAACAGATGAAGGCATAAACAAAATGTGGTTACATAAACAAATGTGTATACAATGGAATATTATTCAGCCTTAAAGAGGAATGAGATTCTGACACATGCGAAAGCATACACGAACCCTGAAGACATTATGCTAAATGAACGAAGCCAGACACAAATACGATGTATCTAGAATAGGCAGATTCATAGAGGCAGGAAGTAGATCAGAGTTGCTTTCTATGGGCTGAGAAGGAGGGGAAATGGGAAGTTATCGCTTAATGGGTACAGGGTTTCTGCTTGGGGCCATGAAAAAATTGCAAGTAGACAGACGATTTACTACATTGTGAATTGAATTCGTGCCACTGAACTGACACTTCTAAAATGGTTAAAATGGTAAATTGTATGTTATGTGCATTTTACCACAATAAAAAATATAAGAAAAAAATGGCAACCCAAACCATGTATTAGAAGAGAAGGAGGAAAAGGAGAAGGATGGCGGAGAGAAAGAGAAGAAAAAGAAGATTGCCCTAGTCCTAGTACCTTGAGAGCATCACTGGAGCGGTCACAGACCCAGATGATCCTGACCTTCCAGCCAGCCTGCAGGAACCAAACATGTGAGTGAAGCTGCCTCGAGCCCTCCAGAGCAGCCTAAATTCCAGCTGATTACCTCTGGGTGATGGACCTCAAGCAATGTCACTTGGGACTGAGGATTACCCGTCTGAGTCCTGCTCCTCAAAAGTACAGGCATGTTTTAGGCTGCCAGGTTTCAGAATAATCTGTCACACAGCAACAGATAACCAGAACATAATCCCTCTACTGTCCGTAAGTGGGTTGAACTGGTAGTTCCTAAGTCAGACCTAGGAGAGTGGTATCAGTAAAAATTCCACTCAGTCAAGTCGTGGGAGGTTTGGACAAGTATTTGGAGGGTGGTGCAGGACAGGTCCCCCTCCCCTAGGGCAGAGGGAACAACAATCTGCCTTGAACATTATATCCTAGGTTGCTAGCCAACATCCTTTACAGACAAAGGCCAGTTCAGCCATAAATGAAAAAACTTACGGAGCGCATCTTGGTATCATTCAAAATGAAGTTACTCCCACAGGAGGAGTGTATTGTCATAAAAAGTAAGATTATTCCCGGGGCGCCTGGGTGGATCAGTCAGTTGAGCGTCCGACTTCAGCTCAGGTCACGATCTCGCGGTCCGTGAGTTCGAGCCCCGCGTCGGGCTCTGGGCTGATGGCTCAGAGCCTGGAGCCTGCTTCCGATTCTGTGTCTCCCTCTCTCTCTGCCCCTCCCCCGTTCATGCTCTGTCTCTCTCTGTCTCGAAAATAAATAAACCTTAAAAAAAAAAAAAGTAAGATTATTCCCTTTACTAAAATGACAATGAGGAAAGTGACACTGGTTTCCAGTGCAAAAAAAAAACAAAAACAAAAACAAAAACAAAACAAAACAAAACAAAAACATTACTATTGGGTGATATTTCAGAACTGTGAAAGCTGCTTTCGATCTTTTGTCCTAAAATTGGAAGGTTAGCAGGCTTCACTGTGCCTATGAACCAGGGGCTGCTCCCCAGTGCCCCAGTGGAGAGGGGTGTCTCTCTTTGAAGCAAACATGAATACTACTGCTCATATGCGATGAACAGTATGTTAGAAGAGAGGTCAGGAGACCTGAGTTCTTTGTTCACTTCTACACACCATGTAGCGTGGGCAGGACACATGACCTCTCTGGACGTCAGTTTCCTTGTCCACAAAAAGGGAATAGTTTGGTTGCACACTGGAATTAGCAGCCTAAGATATAATACTCTAAAATCTTGATGCTCAGGCTGCACCTCAGGCCAATTACATCAGAATCTTTATGGGTAGAACACAGTCCTCAGGATTTTTTTTTTTTTAACTTGCAATACTTTCCAATACAAAGCCATGGTTGAGAACCACTGAAATGGAGGAATGAAGCACAGAAGAAATTTTTTAAATTTCCATCCAGCTGTAAAAGTTGTGTAACTTAGCTATTTTATCAGCACGCTGGAAGAAAGCAGTCATCTTTTCTTTTCTTTTTTTTTTTTAAGACTTTATTTTTAAGTAATCTCTACACCCAATGTGGGACTCGAACTCACAACCCCAAGATCAAGGGTCGCACGCACCACTGCCAGGCACCCTGGCAGCCTTCGTTTCATGCCTAGTGCAACCACGGTTCTTGGTCCCAAGAAGCGTCGGTAATGTGTAGCGGCTGCAAAGCATTGGAGGCTGGATAAACTGACCAGCGTGTTTGCTCCTTGCCCATCTGCCAGTCCTCACAAGCTGGGAATGTCTCCCCCTCATCATTTCCCTAAGGAACAGACTTAAGTATGCCCTAACAAAAGATGAAATCAAGAAGATCTGCACGCAGCAGTTCATTAAGATGCATGGCAAGGTCCAAACTGATATCACCTACCTTACTGGTTTATGGATGTCATCAAGACTGACAAGACTGTAGAGAATTTCCGTCTAATCTTTGACACCAAGAGTGGCCAAGTACAAGTTGCGCAAAGTGAGAAAGATCGTTGTGGGAACAAAAGGAATCCCTCAACTGGTGACCCATGATTCTCACCCCGTCCGCTACCCTGATTCCCTCAACAAGGTGAACAACACCATTCAGAATGATGAGGAGACTGGCAAGATGACCAACTTCATCAAGTCTGACACTGGTAACCCGTGTGTGGCGACTAGAAGTGCTAACCTGGGAAGAACTGGTGTGATCACCACTAGAGACACCCTGCTTCTTTTGATGTGGTTCATGGGAAAGATGCCAGTGGCAATAGCTTCGCCATCCAACTCCCCAACGCTCTTGTTATTGGCAAAGGCAACAAAAAGGCACCATTGCTGAAGTGAGAGACAAGAGACTGGTGGCCAAACACAGCAGTGGGTGAAATGATTTCTAGGTGACTTGAATAGAAGAGTCTTGGCATATAATGAAAGATAATATAGCATAAATAAATATTGTATAATCTGATACCCCAAAATGTTATCCTTCCATTAATAAATATTTATCACATGCTATGTTCCAGGCATTCTGCTTGACATACAGGTACCAAGAGAAGTTCAGCATTCTAGATATTAGGGGAGGGGGGAGGTGCATATGGGCATGGAGAGAGATCTAAAAGAAATACAGATTGTATTCAGTCTCAATTCAAGTGAAGAAATAGACCAATCAATTCTCCTTGGAGGAGGGGAAAGGGATTCAAGGAAAAAATACCTTGAGTCAAGTCTTTAAGAATGATTTGGCACTTAACAAAGGTAAGGTTCAGGTAGTGGAGGGTAAAGGAAGAACATCTTCAGTTGTCCAGCACCCCATTGTCTAACATCTGCACCTAGAGCTGTTGGTGCAATTAAGGGGAAACCTCTGTTTTGGGTTAATTCTGTGACGTCAATGACTCTAAAAGGGCTTGACTTATGAAGAAAAGAATGGCTCAAAGGCAGTCTGATCATGAAACTAATAATAACAGCTACCATTTATGAAGTGCTACCATGGGCCAGCATGGGCTAAACACACAATATTCATGAGTTCAGTGACTTCCGATCACACAAGCAAGCCACCTGGAAATATAAAGAACCATAATGTGGGGAGGTCATTTGGATTTGTTCTGTGTGGTCCTGGTTAGAACTAGGATCAATGGGTGAAAGCCTTAGAAAGACAGATTTCAATTCAACCAAAGGAATAGCTGCCAAAAAAGCCTATATTAGGATAGGCTGAATGACCTCTGGACAAAGTAAGTTTTCTCCTTTTTTTTTTTCTTAAGTTTGTTTATTTATTTTGATAAAGAGAGAGAGAGATAGAGAGAGAGAGAGCATGTGTGTGAGTGGAGGAGGGGCAGGGAGAAAGGGAGAGAGAGAATCCCAAGCAGGCTCCATGCTCAGTGCCCAGCCTGATGTGGGGCTCGATCCCATGACTGTGAGATCCTTAACTGAGCCAAAAATCTCTTTCATTACCCCAACAGTAATAGGATTACTTGTTGTTATCCTAATCATCATATTCCCAAGCATTCTATTTCCCTCACCTAACTGACTAGTCAATAACCGCCTGATCTCATTACAATGACTAGTTCAACCAACATCAAAACAAATACTAGCTATTCACAATCACAAAGGACAAACCTGAGCCCGAATACTAACATCTCTAATCCTATTCACGGGCTCAACAAACCTACTAGACCTACTGCCACACTCATTCACACCAACCACGCAGCTATCAATGAATCTGAGAATGGCCATTCCCCTGTGAGAAGGGACTGTAGTCACCAGATTCCGACGCAAGATGAAAGCATTCCTACCCCAGGAAACCCCTCTTCCTGTAATTCCAATACTTGTAATTATTGAGACTATCAGCCTCTTTAGCCAACTAACAGCCCTAGTCGTGGGACTCACAGCTAATATTACTGCTAGTCACCTGCTAATCCACTTAATTGGAGGGGCCACTCTAGCTCTAATAAGCATCGGCACCACTGTTGCTCTCATTAGTTTCATCGTCCTTGTCTTACTAACAATCCTTGAATTTGCTAATTCCAGCCCTAATTCAAGCCTACGTCCTCACCCTGTTAGTAAGTCTATACCTACATGACCACACCTAATGACCCACCAAACCCATGCATATCACATAGTTAACCCAAGCCCATGACCACTCACAGGACCCCCCTCAGCCCTTCTAATGACTTCAGGATTGGCAATATGATTCCACTTCAACTCAACATCACTATTAACTCTAGAATTAACAATCAATCTACTAACCATATTATCAATGGTGACGAGATATCATCCATCATTGGTGCCCCAAGTTTTCTGCTTTTTAAGTTCAACACTTTCCTTTGTTAATAGACAGTTTTTGCCGTAAACTACTTAGAGACTAAGAGCAAGGAGCCGGAGTGCCTGGGAGGCTCAGTCAGTTAAGCATCCAACTCTTGATTTGGGCTCAGGTCCTGATCCCACGGTTTGTGAGATTGAGCCCCGCAACCGGCTCTGCACTGACAGCATGGAGCCTGCTTGGGATTCTCTCTCTCCCTCTCTCTGCTCCTCACCCATGTGCATGCACTCTCATGTGCTTGCTCTCTCTCAAAACAAAAAAAAAAAAAATTAAAAAAAAAAGAGCAAGGAGCAAAGGCAGAATTTAAAGATTCTTTAAGAGTTTGTTTTTCCTCACACCCACAGATATACCTCTATTTCTTACAAGACCAGCAAGCAAAAAAGATAATAGGAAGAGAGAGGCTCTTGACCCATAGGTAAAATGCAAGCTTAAGCAGCTGAGTGCATTGAGTCCAGTTAGGATATGCACAAGTAAGTACAGTGTTCCTCACAAAACTCCATAAGTGGTACTCAAAGCTTCTGCGGTGGGGTATGGCTAACTCAAGGCTTATAGTCCCCTCTTCTGGCGTAGAGCTAGACTTGTGCCCAGACTGCCAGTTCCAGCTGGCAGTCCCTCGTCTGGTTGGGTTCTTGTCCCTTGCCATCCATCTATGGAGTCTAACCTACCCATTTGCTTCTTATTCTGAGCCCCTTGCTTTGACAGATGGTTTTATCTTCAAATTACAAATAATTTTCTCTCTGGGTACTAGTTCAGTCCCTAACTTATGTTTAACATTTTAGGTAATAGCCTGCCGTTCATCATCTTAAGCAATTTACAGATTTAAATTTACCCCGCATGTGTGTGTATGTGTATATAAATACATATGTGTTCTAATACAAATAACTTCCTGCTTCATTATTTCTACACACAGCATCCTGAACTGCAAGAGAGGGAAGAGGAAGCCTCCAGTCAGCTAAATGTTCCCCACACTCCTATCACCATTACAACATACTTGAAGAACTCTAGATGCTACAACTTGTGGAAATGTTGAAGAAGGGCTTTCGAGTGTCAGTTAGGTAGTTGAATTAGATCACCTGGAATTGTTCTCCCAAGTCTAAAAATCTGTGACTCTCTGATAATCACCTTGAGTTGAACTCAGTCTTGGATTGGGACTATTTCCCATATATTTTAATCACAAATTATAAATCGTCATGGTTAGCTTACAGTCACCAGGAGGAAACAGAAGGATCAAGACACAAATGAAGTCACTGATTGACTGGTTGAAGCCAAGTTTACAAAAAATGAGTAAGACACGATTCTATGCTCAGAAAGTCCATAGTCTGGTAGGGGAAACTGAGCCATTCTAGATTATATCAGAACAATATGACAAAGTGATTTTAAAAAGATGTGTACAAGGGACCACATGGGACCACAGAGGAGGAGCACCCAGCCTATCTGGATAGGATGTAGAATTTGGAAATCACTGGGAGGAAGGGATGACTCCAATGGATCTTAAAATAAAAGTAGGACCTATACTGACATATGAAGGGAGATACCAGAATTCTGGTGTAGTGCTATATATGGAGGAAGAAATTCTACTTCAGGACAGAGATAGCAGGCTGGCATGGGCGAGAGATGGGGCTGGAGAAGTAACCAGGGGCAAGATCACAAAAGGCTTAGATGACTCATTAGGGCATCAGGGCGTTACCTTGCTCAGAAGGAGCCATTTTTTGGTCTTAACCAAAATGACATGGTCAGATGTGCCTGTAAGATAAATCTGTCACGGCCTTGTAGAAAACTGATTTGGGGAGACAAGACAGGAGGCAGAGAGTAGTTAGGAGACTGTTGTAGTAATCCAGAGAGCAGATGATAAGTGGTTGAACCTGGGTGTTAGTAGTTAGGGGAAGAAATCAAGTTGAGAAATATTACATGGTGAAACTGGGGGGCTCACCAGATGACTGGGCATGGGGGGTATCAAATGGGGTGGATGAGGCACAACTCGCAGGTCTCTACCTCTGAATGTCACTTTCCCAGTAAGGCCTTTCCTAGCCACCCTATTAAAACTACATTATCCTTACCAACATTCTCTATCCGCCTTCCCTGCTACATCTTTCTCTGTATCTCTCACACCATATTATATAATTCCATTACCATCTGTCTCCCCCCACTAGAAAATATGAGGTTCTTTGGGGCAGACATTATGTCTCATCTGTTTACTGCTGCATCACAAATACCTTGAGCAGTCTGTGGAACCTACCATGTGCTGAAATAGTATCTGCTGAATGAATGAATGAATGAATGAATGAACGAACTCATGCATGATGGTGGTGCTGAGGAACTGAGAAAAGGAATGTAGGAAGAGGAACAGATCTAGAAAAAAGATGTTAAGTTCCGTCTGGGAATTTCTGGACCACTCCAGGGAAGCCTCTGTGGGATAAATAAATGCACGGTCTCAGAATGTTAGATCTCTTCTTAAGGGCTAGGATCTACAAATCCTACTCAAGCTCTTAACAGTTACTTTCAATGTAGCATACCTGAATGGGATGTCTTTATCAGGAAATATAATTAATAATAGATGATAAATGACTAAAGAAATGTATAACCTTAATGTAAATTTTTTAGAATTCTAGTTGAGATTAAGCTACCTTACAAAAAGATTTCACATTTCTACAATGGACTTAAAATCAACCTTTTGGCCTTTTAATAGGCCAACTACCCTTCTGGCATTTAAATCCCATCTTCTAGGAGATAAGCTGACCTGGCGTGTTTCTTGTATTTTAAACAGAGATATAAAGAGCAGCTCATTAAAACCACACCCCAAATTAAAGTCAGGCTGCATTAAGGCCAAATTACCTTAAATATAGCATGTTTTAGTGTTAATGTTCTACATCTTTTTTATGTATTATATGTGAATTTTTGTGGAGGGCCACAAGATGCATATTGCAACGTCAGGAACATTGCTTCCCTAAACCAAGAGTAAGGCCACAGGAGAATCAAAACTCAGATGGGTGGGGACAAAAACCAGAAATGACTCTGGAAAATACTTAGGGAAATAACGAACCCAGAGCTTAAAGCAAAGCATAAACCAGAGCCTTCTAATTCTGAGATGATCGTGGGGAACATCTGTTCACCAGTTCAATGCACTGTCATTTACATGAGGGAGTACATTTCATGGACAAAGCATTAAGATCACTGAAGGATGACACATTTTGTTTGCAGCAATGTGTGACTTCACAGCCTCTCCAGCCAGCACTCAGTTACGTCCAACATGACTAAATGGCCCTGTGAGCCCCTCCCATTATGTCAATTCTTGCTCTTGAAAGCCCGTGTGTGGCGAAGAAAACTAAGCTGCTCTGGATAGCCCATGTTGTGATTCCAGAACCATAGAGCAAGTGGAAGAGTCTCCTTGGAGATATTTAATGCTGAGGGGCCACAGAATCTAAAAGCATGAAACTAATAGTCTAATGACTTGGAGCTTTTATGGTTATTTCAATCATCATTTAAAAGAGATAGAGCTACAGAGAACTTTCCTAAACACCTTGACTAATAAACTGTCAGTGTTTAAACAACAATTACATTATGAAATGGAAATTAGCTGTTATGATCAAGCCATATGGCTAATATAATTGATTGGTTCATATTTTTAAGAAGATGGAAAGCACAACTCAAAGAATAACTGAATAGATTTTACAAAATTAACTGCAGGTGATAAGTTCTATTTTGTCGGACAGGTTGGGGTTTTTATGTGAAGAACAGAGAGAGAAAAAAGGAAACTATGAATTAAAATCCAACAATTTAAGTTAAAAACTCCTTACACAAAATGGAAAATGAAATGGCTATTTGCACCTATGGATGCAAAATAGACATACACCTATATGGGGCAAAGAGGCTTTAAAATGAGAAGCTATACAGATACTCACTTCCATAGCTGATAGCAGGAGGGGAAAAAAATGGTTCTGGGTTCCCTCCCTATTTTAAAAGTACACTTCAGCATATTTGCAATAACTCTGTGCAATTTTATCATGCTTTGACCATGTTTGGCCAGCCCTCATCTACTATATGACAATTTCCTGCATTGATACTTGAAAAACTGAGATGTATCTATAAGAAAGTATCTCTGGGCCTGATGGAGATAGGTCTTGAGTTTTTGAGTGGAAAATGGGGCATAGTTGTCCCTTCTCATAACTGAGTGTCCTAAACCCCCTCTCTGAAGCTCATGTTCGGCTGCATGTCTGGATTGAACCTTTTCTTCGTGAATGAAAATAAGCACTAATCATTCTGCACTGGAAATATCTGTCCTTTTGGGTTTCTCTTCTTTGCTTAAGTTTTGTTTGGGGATTATTGTTGATGTTATCACTTTTGTATTGTATTTTTGTATTTTGTATTTTTATTATTGTTCTCTCTCTAGCCTCCTGGGTTACCAGTGCAAAGCGCTTCAACATGTATTTTATTTTTTTAACTTTCACAAAGACCCTTTAAAGAGGCATTACCATCATCCCCATTTTACAGATGAGGAAATTAAGAATCAGAGAGGTTAATGGGTTCGCTCTTATATGCTAACACTTTTTGTATTTATTTTGAGACAGAGAGAGAGAACATGTGCACACTTGGGGAAGGAGCAGAGAGAGATGGAGAGAGAGAATCCCAAGCAGGCTCCACATTGTCAGCACAGAGCCCAGATGTAGGGTTAAATTTCATGAACCATGAGATTATGACCTGAGTCGAAATCAAGAGTTGGACTTCTAACCGACTGAGCCAACTAGGTACCCTTTGGATTTGCCCTTATTGACTGGTAGAGACCAGATCACTTTTTTAAAAATTCTTTCTAATGTTTATTTATATTTGAGAGAGAGAGTGCACGTGCCCAAGTCGGGGAGGGGCAAAGAGAGAGGGAGAAACAGAATCCGAAGCAGGCTCCAGGCTCCAGGCTCTGAGCTTTCAGCACAGCCCGATGCACGGCTCGAACTCATGAGCTGTGATCATGTCCTGAGCCAAAGTCAGATGCTTAACCAACTGAGCCACTCGGGTACCCCAAGAAGACAGATCACTTCTAAGCCTGCATTATTTCCACTGGGTCATATGCAAAAAGAAATTTGTTCCTTGCTTTTTCTTTGCCCTTTGAAATGGGTTTCTGGAAGGTGGGAGTAGCTAATGTTGCCTTAATGTTACCTTAATGAAGGAAAGAAAGAAAATGAATGGAAGGAAGGAAGAGAGAGAAAGAAAGAATGAACAAAGAGGTTTCATAGCAAACCTTGGAGCAGAAAAGCATAACCTTGGATTATGGAAGTGAAAAGAAATTTTTCCCAAATCGTTTCAGTCAAAGGCTGCCTAGCATTTTTTAAGCTCCTTCACCTACCTTTGACCACTCACTCCTCTGCAGTGCTTTATTCTGCAGATCCTGATCAACTGGGTCTCATCCCGCCTGTGCGTTAGTGTAGGAGAGAGAGGATCTTGGGTTCCCCCTGACGTGTGCATAAAGGGAAATGACATATATGGAGTGCCTCCTATAAGGCACACTGCTTTCTGTGTGACATGAAATAACTCATGAAATCCTTATGACCCTTCTTTGAAGTAGGACTATTATTCATCCCCATCATACTGAGGAGGACACTGAGAAAGGTTAAGTAATTTGCCAAGCAAGTAAATGGTGCAGGTGGAAGTGGGAGCTCAGACTTGGCCAAGGGGCCCTTGGGGGCCAATCTCAGGCGCATGCCGTTTCACCAGAGCCCTCCTTAGTGATGGCCTGGAGGCGGTACAAGGACCTCAACTCAGCTACTAATTAATGGTGGGGCAGAGAAGTCTGAGACAGGAAGACAGAGGGCGTGAGCCCGGGGACGGGCTCTTTTGCAGGTACTTGAGCTGCCATACTCCAAATCTTCCTTTACTGATGAACTTTAGAGAAGCAGCGAGACAGGAAACCCGGCGTCGCCAGAGTGCTGATTTCTGCTGACCGTTTGCCACGCAGTTCGGGACGCGTGCGAGTGCACCCGCCCACCCGCAAACAACTGAGGTCCTTGGGGCTGTGTGAAGTTCAGGCACGCTAAGAAGAACCTTGCCCCCCGACCCCCACAAACACCGGTGTCACGTTATAGAAAAGCCCCTCCAGAGTGCCGGCCCTTTGAAAGGGTGAAACCCATTCTCCTCAAAACAACATCTGGAGAGCTAACACTTTTCAGGAAATCTCCAGGTGCTTCCGGGCATTCCGGGGAAGCTTAGAAGAGCCACCCGTCCCTGTCCTCGGATACCAGGCCTGCAGGTCAGAAGGCTGGCGCGTCCACCGCTGGAAAAACGTTCCGGGCGCTGCCCACCCAGCTCGCCGCGGGGCCCTCCCTGCCCCAGGGCTCATTTTCCAGCCATCCCCGGGCGGTCGCCGAGACCCAGACCGAGTCCCCTCTCGCTGCGTCGGGCCAATCCCGGGCTTCTCCGACCCTAGTTGCGCAGCCGACTGCATCTGGCGGCTTGGAACAGCGCAGAGGCTGTGGGTCCTGGGCCGCTCGCAACAAGCCCTCGGCTTCCTCTGCGCACGCGGCTGCGGTCCCACCTTGACATCCCCTGGTGTGTGAGATTGGAGAGCGTCTGTGACCTTCTTTAGCCTCTGAGGCGGCCGTGGGAGTAGGAATGCCCATCAGGTCCAAAACCAACGTTTATTTTCCTTTCCTTTCTCTTAAAAAAAAAAAAAAAAATCCGGCCCTACAAGGTCACTAACGCTCAGAGACAGAGTTGTGTGAGAGACTGGAAGCGGTCGTTGATTTTCACCGGTGCCGTGAGTCTGGAAGCCGGTATAAACCAGGAGGCGTGGCCCTGCTCGACATCAGGGGTACTAGGATCCCGCCCGCGGTCCTGTCCGCCTTCTGGCCCTGCGAGGCCGCAGCGGGTCAGGATCCGCTGGCCTGGGGAGAGTCTAGGCACCCGAGCGGCACTCTGCCAGTTCCAGGCTCTCAAACCTGCTGCAATGCGAGCTCCCCGCGGGCCGGACCCGCGAGCACCAGTTGGCGAATGCAGGACTCTCAGCCGGGCAGCTCGCTACTTCTGGGGCCAAGTCCCTGAGCATCTGGACTTCCGCCCTTTCCCCACTAGGCAGCCATCCCTGTTCTCTAGCCCCACAAACCGCGCGGGGAGCTACGCGCTGGAGAGAGCTCAGGCGTGCGCAGCAACGAGGGCAGAGGGCAGAAATGGGGCGAGTCACCCGCCAAAGAGGCGGGCCGGGACTCCGGAACCACAAGTGAGGTCTGCGACTTTTCCGTGTTCACAGTGTCAAAGTTTCCGATGCACACGACTTCTCTGGGTTCAGTCTCCAATGACGTACTAAGAAGACACTTGCAGGCAGGACTTGGTTAGGCCAAGCGGGAGCATGTCTGATTGCAGGCTTTCAAGAGTCTCATAAGGAAGGCAGATATAGAGGTCCGTTTCCCACGCGGAGAAACTAAGATTTCAACAGAAGATTCCAGAAGCTTAAGCCTGCGCTTAACTGGCACAGCCAGTGGCCTCAGTTCTCTGGGTCAGCCATTCTCCCTCACCTGAAACCCAATGTCCCAAAGGTTCCTAAGGATTGCTCTCGTTGGGCGTCCCCACGTGCAGGAGGTCAGGGTCCGCTTCTGTAGGTCTCCCAGGATGCTTTGGAGGCGGGGTGGAAAGCGCCGTTGCATCCTGGGCCCTCCCCACACCCCCAGGCACCTGGGGCCACCGTGCTTTTTTTTTTTTTTTTTTTTTTTTTAATTTTTTTTCAATGTTTTTTATTTATTTTTTGGGACAGAGAGAGACAGAGCATGAACGGGGGAGGGGCAGAGAGAGAGGGAGACACAGAATCGGAAACAGGCTCCAGGCTCTGAGCCATCAGCCCAGAGCCCGACGCGGGGCTCGAACTCACGGACCGCGAGATCGTGACCTGGCTGAAGTCGGAGGCTTAACCGACTGCGCCACCCAGGCGCCCCATTAAGAACACTGTCACTCCACCTGACGGGAAGACCGCCCATCAAGCCGTCAACACCAGGGCAGGCAGCCCAAAGGCCGGGTCGCCGGTGGAGATCCCACACCTGAGACCGGCCCTGTGCTCACCGGGCGCAGCCCTAGAACTGCCCATAAATTTCAAAAGCTGCCACGGAGGCTCCGACCGGAAACTGAGGTGCAGGGCCCACACCAGATCTCCCGCCTGGCCAGGGAAGACAGGAAAATTAACCACAATGACTGTTCTTTACTGAACGTTGACTAAGTGCCAAGCAAACTTGAAAGGGCTTTATTTTCTTAAGCAAGCTGCTCCACAATGCAAATGAAACAGGTTTCTATTATTATACCCATTTTACAGAACATCTGCATCTCTGAGATGCAGAGATCTGGTGATCATTTATTTACCTGAGCTCTAGCCAAAAAGTGTCTGACATCCCTCTGCTTTAATTTTAGAGGATGGAATGTGGCAAGTGTTGGTGAAGGAGGTAGAATGTGGCCTGCAGGGCTCCCTGATCCCTTGGTTCTCCCAGGTCACTCATCAACAAAATGCTGGGAGGATTTCCAGGGGCACTGCTGGGGGGAGGGGCAGGGCAAGGAGGAGGGGGCACTGGGCTGAGGACTTGGAACCTAGGGACAGATTTACCTCATCTGGATTCCAATCTTGGCTCTGGGTGTTTTAGCTGTGTAGCCTTGGGCAAGTTGCTTCACCACTCTCAGCTTCCGTTTTCTCAGCTATGAAATGGGAATAATGCAGAATGCAGGCAGGTTACTCCTTGAGAGGATTAAATGAAGTAAGAGACTTGCTTTTTTCCTCTTGTTTTCCCTTCGCTTTCCTCATGCCTAGCACAGGGCCAGGGATGTAGAGAATACTCAAGATAAGGTCTTTCCCTTCCTTTTTGCTTTTCTGGAAGCAAAGCAGCCTGCACCCGGTGCCTCCCACCCTGCCCTACCCACTACCTGACTCCACCCAGGCCTGGACCTACTGAGGCTCTGGGGCAGAGCGTTTGGTGGACTGGCCTCGGCCTTGGGGGCTCCCGGGAGCAGTGGCAAGGGAGGGTGAGGGTGCCGGAGGAAGGGAGCCAAACGGGGTCTGCAGACTCACCGCTCCTTCCTATTAACCGGAACGACTAATAGAACTTTAAACTCTAGCGTGAGCTTTACACATACGAACTCAATCTTGCCAACATCCATTAGGGTAGGACTATCCCTATGTTACAGATGAGGAACTTGAGGCTCAAAAAGGACCAGTAACTTGCCTGTGGTCAGACCACCAACTAATGACAGAGAAGGTATTCAAACCAGGAGGCTATACAGCCTCCCACTTTGGGGAAGTTGAGGCTGTGGGAGGGAAGAGGTTAGTTAGAACCTGAGTCTGCAAGATTTCCCACAGCACCCTTAGGTCTAGAGGCCTACAGATGACCAGGCCCTGTGCCCCTGCCCCTGCCTCCCCTCCACACCAACTAGTTCCCAGATCTGGAGCCCACTGCCTGACACCTTGACATTGCAGCTCTGTCCTGTGTGTCCTCAGGCCTGGACCTACCTTGGGCCTTACTGGCCCTGAGTCTGATGCTGTCTCTGCCCAGCCTCCCGGCTGCCTCCATCATCAATCTGCCCCAGACGCTACTCTGTCACTGTTCTGGGGGACTTTCTGGGTCCAGGCCCCTCAACTCTGCAGGCCTGGGGCTCTTTTCTCTGCTTGCAGATCTGGTCAAATTTTTCCCATTTTTCTCTCCTGTAGAGACCTGTGGGGCATAGGGGCCTGTGCAGTTTCTGATCCATTCCTTTTGCATTGGGTAGGAGTGCTTCCCCAGCTGGGGACTGCACCTAACCAGTCACTGCCTCTGGGGAGGCCCTCCATCCTTCGCCTCCCGACTAACGACTAACCGTGGCAGTTAGGGCAGGCGTTTCCTGACCCCTGCTTTCCTCCCCCAGGAATTGAATCTCTATGGCCTTGCTGGCCGGCATCTCGATCGCCCTCCCATCAGCAGCCCTGGGCCTCTTCTCCGTTCCCCCCATGTATCCATTCGTTCAATCAACATTTCTTGAGCCTCTATTCTGTGCATGGTTCTAGAGATCCTGAACAAAATCCTAGTGCTTGCCCTCCATCGAAGTTGAGGCCAATTCTTGGAAAAAACGGGAGTCCCTGAGGGGGAAGGGGAAGAAATCAAGGAAGTTTGCCAAGGGAGTTGGGGGACCCGAGAAGCTGATGGAGTGTCCCCGAAAGGCCCCCCCTGGACCTCACGTGGCCTCTCTCGGGACAGGCCGGGGGGTCAGAGAGGCGGCGCGCGGTGCTGGGAGCCCGGCTGAGCCCTTTGCTGACCTAGCACACGCCCCTAGGAGCCTCCTGCAGTTCAGCCAGCAGGGCTGTCCGCGACACACTCAGAGGTGGCCTGGCCGGGACCTGGACAGACATTGCCCTCCCCTCGCCACTCCTGGGCCCGCGCGTCTGAGTAGTGGTAATCCACGTCTGCAAAGCGCCCGCCCCCGCCCCCGGGTGACCCGGACCATCCGCGGGGTTGAGAGGCCTAGGAGGAATGCCTGGGGTGTGAGGGAGGGAGGGTCATGCAGGCGAAGGGCGAGCACTAACTCGCTGGCGAGACTGCAGGCTTTACGCTCCCCCCACCCCCCACCCCCCGCCTCGTTCCGTTCTCCTGGTTGCTTTGCCTCGGCGGAACCGGCTCGGAAACCGCCGGCATCACGCGTCCCCCAGGTTCTGCCCGCGGCGGCGAACACCGCCTGGCTCCTCCTGCAGCGGCCCCGACCCCCGCGGAGGGAGGGCGGGGAGCAGCGGGGTCCGCGGGGCGTCCCCCTGCGGCGGCTTTGGAGCCTCGCGCCCCTGCCGAGCGCAGACGCGACCCGTCTGCCCCCCGCGCCCAGCTCCACTCGCGCGGCCCTCTGGCCTCACAGAAACGCCGGCCACCCTCCCGTGCCCTTGCGCTGGTCTTCCACACGGAGCACGGAATGGAGGGAGCACAGTCTGGGTGAACACCTCCCGGCTGCCGAGTCGCCGGGCTGCGCGCCCGGCCAGGGCTGAACTTGAGAAATCAGAACCCCTTCAGGGATTCGAAGCTGCGATCCCGGCAGCCCTTCAAGAAGCTGGCCCGCCCAAAGGAGGGATGGACCTGCCCGGGAGAGACCCCCAAGATGGGGTCGTGAGTGGGGAGGGAGAGGCCACCCCATCCCACACCGCCTCTGCAGCCCCCGGCTGCCTTCACCCAAGCCGCAACCTTCTGACCGTTCTAGAGGGCCAGGACCCTTCCTGTTTGGTCAGCACAAATGCAGGTCCCCCCAGGGGTGCACCCCATTCGGAGGGCAGCTCCCCAGCCTGGAGCTGCCCCTGTCACCGTTTGAGGCCCAGCCTCCTAGGACAGCTTAGCCGAGAGGCTGAGATCACGAAACCAGAATCTGGGACGCGCGGGACTGAACCACAGAGCCAGTTTACCCTCAGTAAAATGGAGGTGATAGTAGAAACCATATCGTACAGGTGTGGAGAGATTTAAATGAGTTAATACACAAAAGTGCTTTTGACAGTATCTGGAAAATGGAAGCACTTATATGTTAACTGCCCAAGATACAAAAACAGGGGGGAGGGGATCGAGACAATGGAATGTAACGAGGTCCCAGTGGAACCCCCACTTTAATCTTCCTGTCTCCCCACAAAGCCTTCCGTCCTGGGGCTTTGATATTGTCTGAGAGAACTTGAGTCAGGCGTGGCGATCGGGGTCGGCAAACCAGCACTGCTTA
>NW_026057584.1:56727615-56730115 GCF_023721935.1 Panthera uncia | reverse complement strand
TAAAGCTGATAAAAGGGTACCATATTTTGGTTTATTTTATTTAGCCTTAAATTATATATTAATATTTTAATGTAAACTCAGTAACAGCTGGCATAATCAATATTTAACATAAGTAGTCTCATCTCTTTAAAGAAAAAAGAAAACAAAAAGTTGAGCTGTAGATCATTTCTATTTCATTAGGAAGTTCTCTAATATTTTATGGGAATATTTTAATAGACCCCAGGAGTTTTGAAACACTGTTTCCCCTTGAAATATTTTCCATTTGATGAAAACAATAAATTCTCCTGGAAAATGAATTTTCTCAAAAGTTTCCTGAAAGCCTATTTTTAGGAAATGAATTTTTAAAATCCAGTGTCTTTAAAATAACAAAAATGTCAGAACACGAATTTGAAATAAATCACAGAAAATAGTGCCAATGGGTATATATGAATGTGTGCGCATCTCTTACATATGTATGTGCTTAAGAGAATGGATATATATGTATATACATACATATACATATATACATACATATATACACAAGGATATGTAGGTAGCACACCTACATTTTAATACACACACATACCCACTTCATTGGGTCTAAACATGCACTAGCAAGTTATTTTAGGGCTTCAACTCTTCAGAAAATCTCATTATGTGAGGAGCGAAGTGGCTCTGCGGGGAGCATTATGGAAATATCTGGGCTTGATTTAATGAGGCTGTTCACATTGGTGGAATATCAACTTAACAGAGAAAAGTCTACCCAGGGCGTCCGAGTTACCAAAATGAAAATTGGCAATTGAGATGATAAGAACGTGGCTTTCTTCTGCGAAATCACTTCAGGTAACAGAGATAACATTAAGTAACATACATTCTATGCACCAAGAACAATGTTTTATGTACCGAGTCTCTTATCCGTCTCTCCTAATGACTTCCCTTAGCGGGTTGTTAGTACTTGACAGCAGGTCTCCGTGCGGGGAACTTTTCTCCAATTCCACATTCAAAGGAGGTCCATCAGAGAGCATGATTGGCAATTTTCGTCATAATCTGCACATTATTAGCATCAAAATTGACGTGGCAGTTAACACTGGTGGGTTTTGATGTGCCTTTCTTCAAGTTCAAGGAAACCCCTCCAGTAGCCGGGGTTGGCAGAATGGGTCTCAGCAACCCATCCGTGGCTTTGCAGAGGCGAAAGCGCAATAGACATGCGTGAGAAAGATGCCAAGAACCATTTTACCCGAGCAAAAGGAAAACGAGGAGGGGAAGGAGTGAGGGGGATCGAGTTCGAACGTAGAAAAGTGTCTAAGGAAATGCTTCAGGATAATATATATCTAGAGATTCAAGTATTTCCCAGATCGAGTGGAACCCGGTAGTTGGAAAACTGAGCTGGAAACGCTTCTTCAAACATTACAACGATCTGTCAATCTTACCCCTCCCCATTCTTTCGTTTCTCTTTCCTTTTCTGGCCAGGCTGTGGCACCCTTATTAGCCATTGCTTTTTGCTTAAAATATGCAAGACGCCTGCATCCCACACCAAAAGATCAAAAGAGAGAACAGTGGAGGGCCGAGAGGGGAGGCGAGACCACCACTCCTTCCTGCCTCGGCTTTGCCCTTCCCCGGGCAGGAAAGACCGCCAGGGCCCCCGCCAGCCTTGCTCCCGCACGCGGTAAACCATCTCACGAACACCCGCAGCCGCCCGCGCTCTCCGTCCGCCCTCCTGGCCTTCTCAGACCTCCCTTCCTCCGCTCCCCGCGGACAGGGCCCCTAACAAGCTCAGGCTGAGAGAAAAATTGCCACCTCTCCTCACCCTCGTGTAAAGAAAAGAAAGGATGGAAGAAAAAGAGCAGCCGCAGGAACCTCGGGGGCGACTTGCCCTTCCGCACAAAGCACTAGCGCACAGCATTCCCCCCTCTCTTTGTTGTGGCTCTCGGTTGCTTCTGGCCACGTGGTTCAGGAGGGCTTACAGCCAGGACCCCAAACCTCTGAGGACCAGTTTGAGGGCGAGGGGATTGTCTTCGGGAAGACCAAGAGCTCCGGACAGAGGCGGGAAACGGGGCATGGGCGGTGGGAAACACTTAGAGGAAAAGATGCTGCTGGGTAGCCAATACAAAAATAGAAATCATTTAGGGGCACACCGCCGGGTTTTTTGCGCGGCTCTTTCCCCCAATTCGGTCGGGGCAAGTTCCCTTCGGCCTCCCGCGCCGGGGCGCCCCCTGGCGGCAGCTTTGGCAGCGGGCAGCGCGCAGAGGGCACGTAGGCGCGCGGAGGGCGCGGGGGCGCTCAGGGGACCCCCGGGCACGGCCCCCTGGCGGCAGCGACGTAGTTATCTGGTGAGCGGTGCCTCGTCCCTCTGGTCCGGCGGGCTCACGGCGGTCTTGCTAAGCACGGCGGCTGAGTAGGGCAGGAAGCCGCTCTCGGAGCGAGGAGCCGCGGCGCTGCAACCGAAGTCCGAGCCGCCGGCGGCCCCCGCGCCGCCGCCGCCGCCACCCCCGCCGCCGCCGCCGCCACCCCGGGAGCCCAG
>NW_026057584.1:56708318-56727215 GCF_023721935.1 Panthera uncia | reverse complement strand
CCCAGGGCCGCCGCGGCTGCTGCTGCGGCCGCCGCGGCGGATTGACTGCTGTGGCAACTGAGGCACGAGCAGGGCGCGGAGCCGCCGCTGGGGGGCGCCCCGGCCGCCGCGGCCGAGGAGGCCGCAGCCGCCGCAGCTGCTGCAGCCGCGGCGGCCGAGGCCGCGCTGTTGAGCCCCGCGGCGGCCGCGGGCGTCTGGTAGAGGCCCGGATGGCGGAAGCTGCACAGCAGCTCCGGCCGGGAGTAGGGGTGCGAGAGGGCACGGAAGGTGTCCAGCGGGCGGATGGAAGTGGCGAAGGGCGACGAGGCCGCGGCCGCTGCGCCGGAGGCCGCAGCCGCCGCGGCCGCAGCCGTGACACCCACGTGCGGGTAATAGTGTAGCGGCACGTGCGAGTGGAAGGGGTAGGGCAGGCTTCCGGTGGCGGCCGCGTGCGTCATCATGTAGGTGTAGAAGCTGGGGTCGGCCGGGTGCGGCCACGACATAGCCAGGCGCTGCCGCTTGTCCTTCATGCGCCGGTTCTGGAACCACACCTGAAGGGAGAGCCGCACCGCGGCCCGAGTTAGGGAGTGCCCTGAGGCCTCAGCCCCCTCCCTGGGCCTCTGCACCCTTCTCGGACCTCCGAAAGGCCTGACCTACTCCCCTTCCACCCGACCCAGTTTGGAGACCCCCTATTCTCCCAGCTGGCAGTGAGGGAGGCAGTGGGAACAGGAGTGGGCACACCTTCCTCAGCAAAAATAATCTGCCCTGTGTCCGACTCCTGCGGCTCCTGTTCCCTTACTCTCCGCTGCGTTTTACGGTTCCCAACGCAACCTTCCCTCTCCTTCCCGCCACACACTGGTGCCCAGCCTTGCTGAGCACCGGTCTCTCAATCCCAGGATTTGCACGGATTCTAGGCCACCGTTGAAGAGGGGCTACCGCGGCAGCTTTCATAAAAGGTCGCCGCTCGAGGTCTTGAGTCCTCTGAGCTGCAAGGGCCTGCCCCAAGGGCACGGGTACGATTTTGATACTGAAGGGATGATTTTTGTTGGAATCGTTTGCCTCAAGTGAGTGGCGGGAACAACATCCTCTTAAACTGGGAAAGGGACTGTTATACCCCTCCCAAGACAGTCTAATGAAGACATCACTCGTCACAACTCTAAATTAAAGAAAGCCCGATCAAACCAAAGGGAGACTTCCACAACCTCCCTTATCCGTTGGAGCTTCCTCTTTGCTTTTTCTAGAGTGTGAGATCCTCCGCCAAGCGTTCGCCAAATCGCCCAACCTCCCAGCTATCGCTCCCAGGTTAATAAAATTAATCACTTAGAGATATATAAGTAAGGACAATTTCGTTGTAGTCTCCCTTCCCCAGGAGGTTGCTTTTTTCCTGCTGCCCAGGAGAAAAAATGTTTAGGAAACTACTTTCTGAACCCAATCGATTTTTAAAATACAGTATTCCTTCCTCCATGTTGTAACGATTTATGTGGAAAATAAATCTCCAAGATCAAGAGCAGATGAAAAGTTTCACCTAGGGTTCGTGCCAGAGGAACAAAGACCAGCCGGCTTTGCCGCCGAGGGGAAAGTGGGGCCATGGACATGGGCTAGGGGCACCTGGGCAGGCGGCTGGGCAAAATTGAACAGAGGCCAATGCTTCCGGCATCAGCTCCGCCATTCCCCGGGCTTCCCAGGTCAGCCAGGCCGGCCAAACCTTCGGATGCGGCAGCTGAGAAACAAATATACCAATTCCGTTGGTGACTCTACCCCGCAGATTTTCAGGCCCTCAGCTAAATGTGGCCACCCAGGAAAGAGAAAGGAGAAACAAAAACCAACCCAGACACACACACACACACACACCCCCGGGGAGTCTAGAAAAGGCGCGTGCTGGAATCGATACCTTGATGGTGGTTTCGGGCAGGTTGAGCGCAGCGGCCAGCTCACACCGGCGGGGCCGCGACACATAGTTCTCCCTGTAGAACTCTTTCTCCAGGCGGGCGATCTGTTCGCGGGTGAACGCCGTGCGGTAGCGCCGCACCTGATCCGCGCCAGAGCCGGAGCCGCCCAGCGACGCGCCCCCGCCGCCGCCGCCGCCGCCGCTGCCGCTGCCGCCGCCTCCATGCAGGCTGCCAAGGCCGGAGCCCGACGCAGACGTCGTGGTGCCCGCGGCGGAGCCGCTCTCCGAGTACCCTGGCAAACAAACGGCCGACAGCGCGAGAGTCACTGTAGGGCCGAGATCTCCGCGCTGGAGCTGAGCGCGGATGGGGGAAGCCGGGAGAGAAAGGCAAGAAGCTGCCTGAATTGATGGGGTCTGTCATGCTTACAAATTGCTGCCTTGAATGGAATCAATAAAGTTTGGGGAACCCTTCTTAACCAAATAATAGGAACTCAATTAGGAAGTTTCTTTTTTTCTTAATAATTAGAAATTTTCAACTCAGGAGGAAGAGTGGCCAAGGGAAAATGCCTACATCTAGGCGTAGTTTGGTAAACTCTAGGTTTACCTTGGTCAGGAGATGGCAGGGCAGCTTTCTGTAGGGTTTCCAACCATTCTTTGATGGTCTTTTGGGTTTGGTTAAAAATATTTTTAGAATTCAAAAGACAGCAGCAGCTCAAACCGGAACCATTAGGGGGTGGACTCTACTTTTCAACTCTTTCTCCCGCTGACCCAAGCGGGTCTCCCAGAGGCGCCCGGCGAGGCTCCCTCCGACTTACTCAGGATGCCCCCTCCACTCGGCCTTGGGGAATCAGGGGCAAGGGGGGTTCAGAGCAGCTACCCGGGGCACCCTTCCCTTAGCGCGACTCAGCGGTTTGCTAGAGGTCGGCCAGCTCGCATGGGCTTTTAGACCAGCCCGAAGGAACATTTTCACAGACTCGGGCGAAGGCGGGCGGGCGGGCGGGCGGGCCTGGAACCTCCCAGGCCTGCGCCTCGCTGGGAGGCTCAAGGAGCAGAGCAGGAGGGCAAGGTTCCCAGCATGCGTCCCGCCCCCGCTCGAGCCCGCTGGGTGCAGCTTGCCTGCGGAGGGTCGGTTAGGGGCAAAGGCAGTAGGACGGACCAGCAGGGGCCGCGGAAGAACCGGGAGGATAGGACTAGAGAGCGCGGCAAGGGCGGCGCGGTTACCTTTGCCATTGTTTTCCTTGAGCGGCGCGGCAGCAAGGCCGCCAGGGGAGCGCAGCGCCGAGCAGCCCACCTCCACGTCGCTGCTCATGTCCGCCTCGGCGGCCGCCTCTGAATAATGACCCGGCTTTTTACGGCCTTCGGCGGCGGACGAGATTTCGGAGGAGACGGTGCTTTCGCTGCCCGGGTGCTGCAGGTTGAACAAAGTGTCTATTTCGAATTTGCCCTTGGCAGGGAGGTCTCCCAGAGCGCCGTGCAGGGGGGCGGACGGCAGGCGCGGGCTGAGGCGAGCCGGGTGCTGCGAATTTTCCAGGGCCTCGAGCACAGCATTGCCAGCCGAATCGGATAAATTGGAGAACCGCTTGCCGGTCGTGGGGCTGTGCAGCCCCCTCTCCATCAGAATCATCTCTTTTCTTATTCTTTCCATCATCTCAGCTTTCTAAAAAATGTCACAGTGGCCCGGCTGTCCCGTCCTAATGATGGGCTGCGCCTAGGGCTAATTCTCATTCAGCCCCAGCGAGCGCCTCTAAATATTATTATCTCTTTTGGAGGGAGGCGGAAAAATTGTGGGATGCCAGAGCGAGGGAATGACTGGTCAAAATGACCCATACATCCTTCCGAGCCCGAGATGTCATTCATCAAAAAGTAGCGCTCGCTCGTCATTAAGGTACGAATGACGCCGTTCGAATAATCATTTATTGTAACAGGTTTATAAGCAAATAAATACACGCTCCTGTCAGTGGGTAATGAAGGCAGCTTCGGAGCAGACAAATAGATCCAGGTAGGAGGCGAGAAGAGACAAGAAGTGAGGAGGGAGGCTCCGGTCCTTTGCCCGCTCAGAGCCGGTTCTGTTCGCCCGGGGGTTTGGCCTCGGGGGTGAAATTGACAGTCTGATTAATAGAGCGCGCCGCGGCACATTTCCCCCTTCATTTAGGGGCATCATTACGCTCTCAGTTTGCTGGGTTGCCCCTTAGGTCCTAATCATGCAGCGCCTTCCTCATTTTTCCTCGGACACAGATACGTGTTAAATAATAGATAATGCTTTGATTTTCCAGAGTAGATCGTCGGGAAGGTTTTTTTTTTTTTTTTTTTTTTTTTTTTTTTTTTTTTAACATTTACAAGCGGGAGGGGGTAAGGGAGGGGACAAGAGGGAGGATGTAGAAGAGTTGCGTAAGGAGAAGACCTTGCGCTCCTGTCTGGATTACTTATCTTTCGAATTTTAGAATCAAATATGTATTTTATTTAACAAATAGGATGCCTAATTTTCTCTCTCCCCACTGCTTCGCCTCAGCGTGGCTGTTCTCCTCCCACCCCAGCTGAGAGAGAGAGAGAGAGAGACTGAGAGAGAGACAGAGAAAGGGAAAGGAAATATCATAGAGTTTTGAAAGCACTTTAGTGCTACGTGGCTGGGGAGGTGCGTTGGGCCCGCGCCTCCAAACGGAAATCATTAGGTCCTCTCTGATTTTTTAACACCGTTTGCAGAGTGAGTACTGAACTTGAAGTCCTGGGTTTTTTACTTTTATAACCCTGCTGATGGATAGGCTTCTCGCCTACGCATTTTCCCTGGGGGAAATGAACTCGGCTGGACGATTTCATAGTAGAATTCGACAGCTAACTTTAAACACAGTCGCGATTTACAACGCCATATGGGCCGCCCCAGATCCACTTTTTGCGTTGCCAACTTTCCCCCTCCCTCCTCAAATCGAATTATTTGTGGCAAAGTTGCCGAATTTCTAGGTCAAAGGAGGAAAGAAGGGACTTAGCCTCCTTCCCCTACCATCCCGCTATCCTTCCTTCTCCACTGCTCTTTCTTCTCTCCTTCCTCTCCTCCCCCAACCAGGCCTCTTACCTGTGGCCCTGAGTATTCCCGGTGCTGAGCCTGGGCGCGGAGAGTCGCGGACCAGCCTTGCTGCTGCTTCTTGCGGCCTGAGCTTGGCGGCTGAGCCTCTTGGCGATAACTTTGATGGTCATAATGACGCCGGTGGCAACCATTTTAACGAAGATCAATCTTCACTCAAGGCCGTTGCACATCTCCTCCTGCGCTTGCGCCCCACCCTGTCCGGACCCCCAATGCGTGCGGGTCTGCCAGCCAGCAGCAAAAGAGGAGAATCCGCGGCCACAGGCGGGAACGAGAAGATAGGGACAGGACACAGAGGTCGCCTGCAAGCTTCCGAAGCGGCCGAGAGACCCTGGCAATCTGGGCGCCCGGCGCGGGTCTTGCATCCTCGCCTCGGCGCCAATTCAGACCCCAACCCAGCCCCCCTTCTTCCTCCGTGCCGCCACACCCAGCACATTGGGGTGTGTTAGGGGCAAACCCAGAATCTCTTTGCCCATCTCTCCGTTGGCGCTTTCCTTTTAACCTTGAACCCGTTGGGGGCGCGTCAGGAATGTAAGGGGAGACGAGGTGTTAAATATATTTATATACATTTATACACATAGTCAATGCCAAAAGTTTCTCTCCTGTTCCCCTCGGCGCCAACTTACTTCAACAACGCGAGCTTTGCTTAGAAAATCAATTCCACCTCTTTAGGTAATAAACGGAATTCTCCCCCAAGGTGAGAAATGGAAAGCTGGATAGGCATGCGGTGGCTACAGAGTTGGGGGGTGGGGGGCGCGGAGCGGGGGTTGGGAACCCAGAACAAGACTTGACTTAGCGTCCGCCTCCCACCCTATCCTCGAGGCCACACGACTCCGAGCACTATGACCCCTCCTCGAGCCGGCTTTCTGGCCATTAACGCGGTCAAAGATTAGTCTTGTGGACACCCCCACCTCTCCCTCCTTGCTCCACAGTCCAGGCCCCCAGTTCTGCCACCTCTGGTAGGGTGCTCCTGGCAAAAAGAAGTCGCTGTCCCAGGAACCTGGGAAGGGTACCCTCTCCCTAGTCCCACTTGCTTAGGGAAATGAATGGGACATTTCGGTCCAGGCTTGGGTCCGTGGGTGGCCAAGGCCCTGGTGGGGGTGGGGGGTGGGGGTGTGATCTGCGGAGGCGCGACCCGGGCGGAAGTCGCAGATGCCTTTATTGCTGTCGTTTGGCGCCCCCGTCTGTTTTATTCGCGGTTTCGGCAGCTGCGAGCTGCTTTCAATCGCAGAAGCCACCGCTGGGGGCTGGGGTGCGGACGGCAACCCCTTCCTCCTTCGCTCAAGGCTTCTTCCCTTCCTCTGGGACCTCACGCCTCTGGTCCCAAAGCCTTCGCCAAACCGGACCTCAGGCTGTTGAAAAGGTAAAACACCGTTTCTAGGCGACACCTTCATTCATTAGTGGGTTTGAAAACTATTTTGCACCTTTTAAATAAAAGTAATATTTCATATTCTAGCAAGTTTATTATAAAAGGTACACTGGAGACCATGTCAGAGAAACTATTCACAGTAAAAGACACATAATTTCCCCCCTAAACCGTGTTTAGCAATGTTTCACGGGAGACAGTGAGCACTCCGTTACAATATTTAATGTTCCTTAATTTATTTAGATTCCATACCTACTAGTATAGTAATATTGGGCAATTTATTTATAGCTTTTACACTAAAATTACACGTGCTTTTTACATATATTATCTCCTCTAAAGTTCACAGCAACTCTCCAGATCCACTCTATTACCCTTTTACTGAGATGAGAAACTTTCCACACAGAGAGGTTGAAGGACTTGCTGATTTAAACTTTTCTCTGATAATATCCAAGTTATATATCCAAGTTTAAAAGCTTTGGGGCAGCATTTTTGGTTGATTTTTTTTTTCATTTTACATATTTCTTCTTTAAATACAGGCCCACCTCAAAAACATTGAGCGTGTATAGAGGGTAGTGAGAAGATTAACATTTGTTGATGTTTGTTAATGAAATGCCCAAACCTTGGACCTCTCTCCAGATTGCAGGGGTTGAAACTGAGAATGGGCCTCTCAAGTGTTCCTAGTTTTTAGACCTAGAGTCCGGGCTATATCAAGGCCTTCTACCTACTACCAAGGTACAGGACTCACTCAATAAAACAAGACAGGAATCCAACCCATGCCCCCGTGGTTTGGCAAGAATTTTTAAGGTGCATTGGGGGCGGGGTGGAGGGGGGAGAGGAGGGCCTGGGAAGGGCTTTCTCCAAATGGACTGGAAAAGCACTTTTTGGTGGAAAGAAGGAATTACATGAAAGAGGTCTAATTTTTGTGTGTGTGTTAGGCTTCCAGACTAAATATTTGTTTCTTGAGCAGCAGCAGGTCCTCCGAGGTGAAGTGGTAAACACTTTTGGCCTTCGACTGAAGGTAATAAAAATTTGTCCAGGCTTCCCGAAGGGAGGGCGCCGGTAAAATCGGAGTTGTAACGGGAGCCCTGCGTCCGCCCGGGCCTGGCTTCGGTCTTCCGCACGGTAAGCTCCCGATCAAGAGGGCCCAAAACTCGCGGGCCCGCATAGGGACGCAAGCTCGTTCGGGGACTGGGACCGCCTGGGTGTGGTGGGACCTCAGAACCGCTAAAGCCTGGGCTTCGAACCACTGGTACATTTTCTTTTGGGTAAATGCAGTCCCCACGGCTTAAGGCTTGGAGGTTTCGGTTTATAAGGGAAGGAACCTCGGCTTCGGCGACTCCAGGCCAGAATCCTTACTGGCAACTTTTTGCTGCCATCCCTCGGCAGGTCGTCCTCACGTTGTCTCTTATAGGTCTCTCTGGCTGCTTCTGGTTGTCCTCTTCCCGCTACAATTGCGCACCCTACCACGGATGACCAGGGAGTGGAGGCAGGGTACTTTCTCCCTGGACTCTGGGGCTGGCCGCCTGAAGCTTGTGCGCCCTCGGACGCGACAGGAAAACTTGCAGGGACATCTAGCGCCAGGCCTGAGGAACTGCGAGCTGCCGGGCCGGGAAACTAAGCCTGACCACTTGCCCCTCCCCCTCCCTCCCTGCGCGCCCCCCTCCCACCTTCGTAGTTAGGCATTTCCCTAACCTTCATCCCTTCTCCCTGCTGGTGACCACACGTGGATTCCTCATAGAGACCGCGGGCTCTGCGTAATGGACACACACACACACATACACACACACACACAGAGAGACGATGGGGAGAAAGAGAGTGAAACATTTATTTTCTTTCATCTCCAAAGGCCCACAGAGTGAGCACTTACAGGACTTTAGTTAACAATGACATTGCTAGAGAAGCGTATCCTGAGAACAATCCCACACCTTGAGATACAGGACAAAACAGAAGAAGATTGCAGTCCCAGCTTTTGTATTGTGGAAAAAAGCAGCAAGTCACCAGTATCCTCGAGCTCTGGGCCCACCCTCCGATGCCCTCTTCTCCGGGAGATTAGTGTTTCTCTAAGAGGGAAGACTCTTGCTGTGTTTAATTTTTGCCAGGGCTGAAGGTGTTCTCTTCATCCCAAACAAGGGCCCACTACCCTGTGGGAGGCAGACCTGGGTTCATCAAATAGCGCTTCAGGTTTAGAGAGCGTTCTGTTGTCGCTGTTGCAGACAATTTACATTTACTATAGGCTAATTGTATTGTCAAATTCAAATGGAATACATCTCAGACATAGAAAGTGCCCAAACTGAGGATTCCACTGTCTGGCTTTTGCTAGAAACCCCTTTCTTTACCCTAGATTTGTTGTTTAAAAAAAAAATATGTATATATATATATATATATATATATATATATATATATATATCCATCCAACCCAAATGAAACTGGGTATTGCCTACAGAGAGAAAATTCACTTCAAAGTTGGCAGGGTACAGACTTGGTTGAGAGTTCTCCAGCCAGTTCCGCTGGATTTAAGACTTTATTTTGGAATTAAGACTTTATTTCTACACTGAATTGTTGGCTTCTTACGAGTTAATTAGGAAGGTGTCCTGCCTTTCCCGGTGTGACCATCAAGGAAAACACTTTCAAAGGAATTTCCAGCACCCCGCTCTGATGGGACTTGGTAATTGTTATCCTACCCTAATGGTCAGGATTATGTGGTTAATTGAGCTCACTGCTGTCTTGGCTAGCAGAGGAACTTATGTTCATCAATAAATCTAAATCGCAGCCTTCACCCACCCATTCCCCAACCCAGGACAAGGACATGATTTGAAAGATCGTTTACAAGGAGGACAAGGGAGGATGTAACTTTCAGAACATTATTAATTACCAAAAAGGGTGCCTATGGAAAGAGAGGAGAGAGAAAAGCAAGTGATGGGAAAGGAAGGCAGAGCTGACCTCTCCCTCTCTCCCTCTCCCTGCTGCTCCCTTCCCTCAGTGGGACCTTGGGCAATGAAGCGTTTCTCACTCAAATCAGGAAATGTGACAAAACTGGTTTCACTGAGTAACACATCAGTGTTTGGAGACATTTCTGTCTGGTGACAAAGGATTTTCATTTAACAAAGATTATGCCTGTTGTTAAAGCCCCAACATGATGCACCTCCACACATACACAGGGTTCAGTCTGTGCTCCTGGCCAGTAAAGAAAATTATTCCCATTAGGTTTAAACCTAAGATCAACTCGGACACAAGGGTACACAAGCTAAATGAAATGTTTCCGCAAATTCAGCCTCAAAATTCCTCCACTACCTACCACCCCTGGCTTGTAACCTATGTGTCTTATTAGTTCATAAACACAGCAGCCCTGACTTTGCTTGGTACTCAACCACAGCCCTGTGATCCAATAGTAGCAGCTGCCCTGGGGTGCTGGGTCCAGTCTGAACCTCTTTCCTAAGGGGAATCCCAGTAGGGTCCAGTCTGAACCTCTTTCCTAAGGGGAACTGGCTCCCCCAGTGCCGCGACTTCGAAGGCTGTACTGGAAACAGGTTCAGCGGCAGGGTAGCAAAAGCCAAAGCTCCTTGTTGTTCAAAACCTCCGTCATCCCTGAACATCCACTAGGATGGGCAGAGAAACCCCAAATCCTGTGAAAGTCCCCCAGGGCAATTGGAGGCAGGGCCATCATTGAGAAGCCTCTTTCAATTAGAGCATTAATGTCTTTCAAAAAGAGCATGAATTGGGACTTTACTCCCAGTCCTGCACAATTTAATTTGCTGCATGGAAAATCAAACCAAAATTGAAGGGCTGTCTCAAATCAGCAAAACTTGACAAATTCTTCCTTCCTAGCTTAATTTCATTTTCTTCATTTTTTTTGGCGTATAATCGGCTAATAAAGTGTATCAGATAGAATATGGCATAGAGGTCCCGGTGTGCAAAATCACAGGGATATTTAGTTTTAAAAGACTGAAAGTTCATTGGTGCCGGTTATGTCTTAGAAATTATTTCAACAAATTTGCTTTTTGAGGTCACAGGGGAAAAAAAAACTTTTAAAGATGCCTGTATTTTCTCTCTCTGAGAAAAAGCAAGGAAGACAAAGGAAAAATAAGTGTTTCGGGGCAGCATTCCATGACTGGTTTGGTACCAAAATTGTTGGGTAAAGACGACCCAGCCAAACTCTTTCAAAAAGTCCGCAACTCTGTCACCTGGCCCCGCTGGTGTTTTAAAAACGCCAATTCAGCTTCCGTTACTAACTTTTGCCTCCTTGTTTCGAGTAACCAAAATTGCTCTCACCAGCAAACTTCTATTCCCTATGACTTTCTAAAAAGGCTCAGCCCCCTCTGACTCAAATTTGATCATGAACACATCTAGGACTTCAAAAAGGTCAAATTCCCCTGCTTTTCCTTTCCAGCGCCCCTCTCATAACTTTCCCCTTTATTTGAGCCTTTTATGGTTACTGCGTTTTGCGTGTCAACACTCCCAACACCAGCAGCCCACCCTGCAATGCCAGGCCAGGCCCAGGAGGGCCTCTTTGGCGTTTTTACTTGCCCCATCCAGTCATGTCTTGGGTCCAGGAATGGCAGGTCTGGGTGACAAGCTGGCTTCACCAATCAAGGCTCAGGGGAACAATTTTCTTGGAGATGGGCTGACCTGGGGAGTTGATGCTACAGAACCAAATGGGCTCACTCTGAGGGCTCCTGAACCCCACCCAGCACCTTCAACTCCTCAAATGAAACGTTGCTCCTAAGGTGTAGCCTTAAGTCTACAGCCGGACACATACCAGCTCCCCATTAATGGCTAAGATGGGGGGGGGTGCAGTGCTGGGGCTCTGTGTCTGAGAAATGGCACGAAGGGATGAATCCGGTCAGGGCTGTGATGCTTGTCACAGGAGCCCACTTTATCCCGGGAGACCAGACCCAGTCGCTCTGGCTGCTCCTATCAGGAGCCCCAACTTTGCTCGCGGGGGGAAAAAACTCCTTCCTAATTTGCCCCTCTCAGTTCTCTGCAGTTGGCAGCTTGGAAAAGAAAGCGAAACAAAGGTCCCTGGGAAAGTGAAGTTTTCAATTAATTGGTGTGAGTAATGGGCGGGGGCGGGTGGTGGCTGCAAAATGCAAGAGGCAGTTGGGCTGCAGGGGAGGCGCAGAAGTTTCGTGGCGGGCAGCAGAGTGGCTTTCTCCAAGAGCTTTCCACAGGGTCTTGCTGCTGGCCAGGGGAATCTGAGCAAGGGCCGGGGAGCCCAGTTCGGGAGGCGACTCCCGGCAGGCCTGAGTGTAGAGGCGAATAGTGTGGACCAGGCATCCGTCCTTTTCTCCCTGGGGCAGATCGTCACGTTCGCCGCGTCAAGGCCGAGTCTTTTCGTCCGCTTGACTTACTTGTAAGTCTCTGTCCCGGCACCAAGGGCGCTTCGTGGGCATTTTCCTGGTGGACGGGGTGTGTGTGTGTGTGTGTGTGTGTGTGTGTGTGTAGGGAGGGTCTGCTCCAATTGGTCTTAATTCGGAGGATCCTTTATGAGAACATGCGTGAAATGCCTTTGCCCGGTAGCAATGCTTAACGTAGGGAAAATTAGCTCCCTCGGGTTTGGGGTCTAGGTCAGCTAATCCAAGGGATTAAGCAACAGGGTCAAAAATCAGGCTGTTTTCACATCATTCTGACCATCTCTGTCCTTCGCCTTCGTTTGGTTGTACGGCTCGGGGATCCGAGGAGAGGTGGCAAAAACAGCCGTGGCCGAAACAAGCGGCAGGCCTCGGCGCCCTTCTCAGTCGCAGACAGGGCCTAGGATGGGCGGTCGCGCAATCAGCTCGTGGGGGTTGGCTTCGGCGCAAACGCCAGGGTCCAGAGGAGGGCGGGAAGGGGCGGTGGGCTGCGCTAGGGGCTGGGAAGGGGTAGGGGCCGGGGTGGGTGGGTCCAGCGGGCCCCCGGCCTGGAGCCAGACTCTCCCGCGCCCCCACCCCCACGTGGCCCCGCGCAGCCAATGGCGCGGCCCCGAGCGGGAGCCCTCGGGGAGGGAGGAGGCCCCCCGACCGGCCCCGGCCCCCTCCCAACCTGAACTTCGTTTTTATAAACGTCCCGCGATGAGCTAACCTGTTGGAGGGCGGGCGGGCGGGAGGCGGGAGGCTCGCAGAGGGAGAGAGGGCGAGAGGAAGAGGGCGGGAGCCAGAGAACGAGAGAGAAAGGGGAGGAAGCGCGCCGCGCCATGGTGTCCTGCGCGGGGCCGGGGCCGGGGCCAGGGCCGGGCCGGGCCGGGCCATGAGCCGCGCCGGGAGCTGGGACATGGACGGGCTGCGGGCGGACGGCGGGGCCGCCGGGGCGGCCCCAGCCTCCTCCTCCTCCTCCTCCGTGGCGGCGGCGGCGGCCCCCGGCCAGTGTCGCGGCTTCCTCTCGGCGCCAGTGTTCGCCGGGACACACTCCGGGCGTGCGGCGGCGGCAGCGGCGGCGGCGGCGGCAGCGGCGGCGGCGGCCTCGGGCTTCGCATACCCGGGGACCTCGGAGCGTGCGGGATCCGCCTCGTCGTCGTCATCTTCGGCTGTGGTCGCAGCGCGTCCAGAGGCTCCCTCCGCCAAAGAGTGTCCCGCGCCCGGCGCGGCCGCTGCAGCGCCTCCGGGCGCCCCAGCTCTGGGCTACGGCTACCACTTCGGCAACGGCTACTACAGTTGCCGCATGTCGCACGGCGTGGGCTTACAGCAAAACGCTCTCAAGTCGTCGCCGCACGCCTCGCTGGGAGGCTTCCCGGTGGAGAAGTACATGGACGTGTCGGGCCTGGCAAGCAGCAGCGTACCGGCCAACGAGGTGCCCGCAAGAGCCAAGGAGGTGTCCTTCTACCAGGGCTACACGAGTCCCTACCAGCACGTGCCTGGCTACATCGACATGGTGTCCACCTTCGGTTCCGGGGAGCCTCGGCACGAGGCGTACATCTCCATGGAGGGCTACCAGTCCTGGACGCTGGCCAACGGGTGGAACAGCCAGGTGTACTGTGCCAAGGACCAGACACAGGGCTCCCATTTTTGGAAATCCTCCTTTCCAGGTAGGGGCGACGGGGGAAAGGGGTGGCCGGGAGGGAGGGAGGGAGGGGAGGGAAGAGGGAGAGAGAGAGCGCGAGAACGAAAAGAAAGCGCTAGTAGTGTATGCCCCTACTTGGGAGCTGCGCTAGTCCTCCTGGCCGGCCAGGGTTAACCTATGGAACAGTTCGTCCAGTTTGCCTGAAATCTGTACATTTCTCCTTTGATTTCAACTGTCTTTCTCACAACCCTTTTCTTCTGCCTGCGGGTACAAGCCTGTTTTTCTCCCACAGTTGAAGGTCTTTGCGTGCCCTTTGCCCAGGCCTTGGCCCCTCCTCCCCAAAGAAGTGTCAGTGTTGGGCCCCACTTTTGAAGCACACGTCTGCCCCAGGGTGACCACTAAGCTTCTAAGAGCTCACAACCTCCAAACACAGGAACACAAGAAATCAAAGCTTGAACAACAACAACAACAAACTGGATTTTTAAAAGACTGTTTGTATGTATGCCACAGGCATTTGCAGAAACTGTCCTTGTAACTGTCCACAATAACCATGCCATAAAATTGAAGGCTTGTTAAGATGCTGGTTTGAGAAACCATGATGATCCATCAGCATCAAATGGCCTTCACTTTGAAGTGTAAATAATCTTTCTTTAATAATGTGTAAATAATATGTCTGTGTAAACAATAATAAAATGCAAACAGCCTGGTTTTCTTTATTCTCCATACCCCTTCCGAATGTACACACACAGTCCCCAGTGGTGCCCCCAGAAACCCTGGTCTAATTTTTTTCGTGCTTTTTTTTTTTTTTTTTTTTTTTAAATACCAGGGGATGTGGCTCTAAATCAGCCAGACATGTGTGTCTACCGTCGGGGGAGGAAGAAGAGGGTGCCCTACACCAAACTGCAGCTCAAAGAACTGGAGAACGAGTATGCCATTAACAAGTTCATTAACAAGGACAAGCGGCGGCGGATCTCAGCCGCCACGAACCTATCCGAGAGACAAGTGACCATTTGGTTTCAGAACCGAAGAGTGAAAGACAAGAAAATCGTCTCCAAGCTCAAAGACACTGTCTCCTGATGTGGACCAGATTGGTCAAAGAGAATTTAAATGCTTTCAGTTGTCTCCAAAAGACCTTCGGAAAGACTTGAATATGTATTTAATTCCTCCCACCTCCCTGCCAATCATGGCAAATTTTGTGAATTGTTTTTCTCTCTTCCCCTATCAGGCTCTAAAACCTTTTGCTACCCCAACCTGACTTTGTAGTTCTGTTTCTTACTTGCTTATTATTGATTTTGTTCTTGTCTAGGTTTATTTTTTATGATGTTTTTAATGTTCTGTTTCTCCCTCCAGGCCAGTATAAAAGGACTTGAAGTACTTTTGAATAATACCCCCCCCCAAAGAATTTCAGAAGTGCCATTATGATTTTAGGGTTTTATTCTCTTAAATTACTTCAAATGCCTGTTTCCAGCACTGATTATCTTCATAATCTATTAGGGCAGAACGATTTGCAGTCATTCATATCCTGTGATTGGGCAATTTAATCATTAGCTCTCAGCAGTCACCCTGAGGCAAGTGGAAACAGCTCTGGGCAGGCAGCGCTCTAAGGTCACTGGGAAAGTCTAAAAACAGGCGGCTGGAGGTACTCTGATGGCTTTAAAAGCAGCTACCTTATTAAATAGGGTTTGTATCGATATTGAAATGAAGACAATCTTCCCTACTTTGGATCTTTCATTTGCTGTTGTACTTCTATGTGTTTAGTATATGTCGTCGATTTGTGCTTTTATAATCTTTAATTTGAAAATAATTTGTCCTCATGGATGCCTTCATTTCCCCAGCTCTGAATGCAGATATTTAAATGGCTGCAAATGTGAGAGTAATCCATGGATGGTATAAATGCACACCTTCTCCTTGACCCTGGGTCTGTGGGACTAGAACTGAAGTGATCTCCTCAGTCCCCTGAAAGAGAATGAATCAATGTGGCCAAGGGTGGGAACTTTTGTCCAGAACCCAATGAAGAACTTGACTGTCTGAACAAATGTATTGAGCCCCTCATGGAATTTTAAAACATCTAACAAATATGAAAATGTGGAGCTCTAAAGTTCAAGGTGGAAAAAAAATGATGTGATGATAAATAACTACTTTTTAAAGTGCTGCATATTTATACAACCAAGAGATATTTTTGTAGATGAAATGTCTGTGAGCTGGGATATGTGTGCAGTGCTTCAGGCATTTAAAAATGATTTTTTTTATTCCTAGGGAGATGCAAATAAACAGAACTCTCTTGTTTCTTCGTCTTTTATATATTTTCTTTTTCCAAGCTTGTGTTACCTCTTGTGTTCTTATTTATTATAAAATCTTGTTGTCCTCAACATTATGATGTTCGCTATAGATGAAGGAAACTCAATACCAGTTCTACTCTGAAACTCCACTCCATTTCCGCCACCCCTCTCCACCCTTTTCCCTGTGGCTTTAACATAAGTAGTGATGTCTTTAAATGAGAATATAATTTGCGGTGTCTGAAATGGTATTTTTTACCGGACAAAAAAAAAAAAACATCTCCAATAAAATTTTACTTCTCTTTCAATATTATCACTTTATTCAACTAGTTTTATTTTTTTAATCAATATGTATGTTTGTGTCTGGGTGTAGGAAATTGTGCTCACTTGAAGGTGTTCTTCCTAGAAAGGCTGTTATAAATATCTACTCTTGGAAGATCCTGAAATTAGACACATCCATATTTGGCAATTGAAAAAGAAACATTTCAGGCTGATCCCTTATCGCCCTTTCCGAGCATCCTCCAAACAGCGTTTGAGGACTGAAAACCATAATTATACGCCCTAAACCTCTAGACGCAATTTTTAGGCCCAATGAACTTGCTTTTTTGAGGCCTTTTTGCCACTCAAGGAAATGGCCGCTGAGGAGCTGGGTGCCTCGTGTTGTTAGCGCCTAGGCACAATCAGTTTAGTGGTTGCTAACTTTTTGGTATGTAAGTTAAATACGCATGTTTAAAACCTCACACAATATGTAAACTCTTATGGCGGGGGGGCTCCCTTATGGATCCGCTAGAGAAAACGCAGAGACCCAAGGTCCGGAGCTACTTTCGTTTTCTCTGGCCCGGCTTGATTTCTTTCATATCTTGCATCGATGGTTGGCCGTGGGCGGCCAACTTCGTTTTAACTGGCAGAGATAGAGAGACACAGAGGGAGACAGAGGCAAACAGAGAGAGAACGGACTACGACTCAAATTCTGGAGAAGTAACCCTGAACATAACTAACCCTGGACATAACTACCCCGACCTTCCACTTTAAGGAAGAGTTTCTAATTAGCATGTTGCTTTCCTCGCAAGATGTGCTTTCATCTGAAGCAGGCCTGTTTTCCCTTCTTTTCCAACGTCGTTTTCCCTCCTTTTTGGTAAATTCCAGACTCCAGGGCCGCACTCCATTTCCCAGGTCCATTTCTGAGGTTTCCTGTCGGATGCGGGGATTGCCTGGAGGTTTTCCTTTCATCCGTAGTTTGCTGGTCAGTTTACTCTGCCTAGGAGAAATGGGGAGGTTTGCTGAAGATTAAAACTGCTCAAATGCTCTCCGGTGGAATTTGAATTGATGGCTAAATCAATAACAGATGAAGACGTTGCTATTTATATGCATTCCTTTTATATTCCGAATTGAGGAGGGAGGAGAGGAGCCGGTAGGTGGCCCGAGCGCTGGTAGGGAGGCCCACGGGGAGCAAAGGCGAAGGGAGCTTGGGAGAGAGGCCTTTCTTCGGGCGGAGACCGAGAGGCCGCAGGGAGGACGCGTCTGAAACCTAGCAGGTTTGGAGTGCCGCTGGTGGAGACTCCAGGCCCGCGCGTCTACGCGTGATCCAGGAGGCGATGGAGGCTTTTGCAGTCGGGACGCACCGCCAGACAAAGGGGCGGCCGCGACACTTCCCCGTGTCTGGCAGCCTGCCGGGTGCCTCTGACTCCGCTGTCCCCGCCAGCCTTGCTGCCACGATCTCCGGCTTTCCGAGACGCTTGGCGGAGCCTGGCAGCGGGCCGTGACCGCACGGGCTGGCGACCCCAGGCCGGCTGTGCCGCCCTTCACTGTTGATCTTGACCGTGCGGCGGCGCCTCGCCAGGCGTGGAGCTCGCTCGCCATCTCCTGGGCGGTCGGCGGCATTGGCAGAACTCGCGGTTTAGCTCCGCGGCCAAATCCTCTCCCATTCTCCAGCTCACCAGCCAAGCCTCCTGCCCTTCCCACCAACACCTCCACCCCGCCCCCGCCCCCCGCCCCGCCCCGCCGCGCAGTCCTCAGCTCCAAGCTCTTAGCTCCCAGCGTACAACTTTGCCTGCTGGACCTCGGAAATTACAAACCCAGGAGATAAGGTGGGGCAGATGAACACCATTCTGAGCCAAAGAGAAATGGAGGGAATCTAATTGTTCTAGTCTTTCATTGCTCACTTAGTGCCTTTATGTCTTTAGTCCCCAGGGGTAAACCGCTGCTGTGCGGCTGCCTAAGGGTCCGGAGAAGACACCCTTGGACTTGGAAATACCGGAGCATCGCTGCATGCTGAGACGGGAGGAGATGAGACTCCAGGGATCCCTGGAGCTGGAGCTTTTGGGCCTGGGGAGTCTGTAGCTCCTGGAAAACAGGGAGAGTTTCCCAAAACGAGAGCCTGGACCCCTTAAGCCCCTAAGAACTGAGGTTGCAGCTTATGCCTACACCTCCCCACGCCCCCACCCCCAAGGACGGGGAGTGGAGTTTTTTTCCCTCTGTGTCTGAGCTGGTAAGGAAACTCTGACAGAACCCTGGGGAGTCTCGGACATCCCCATCCTCACCCCATACCCCCGCCCTAGAGCGGGAGAAAGAGACCGACTGCGTTCCCCAGAGCCGCCCAATTGGTCGCCATAACTCACAATAAAGTCTCAGCGCGGTGGTCAGCCTTGCCCTCCGGCGGCGCCTGTGTGGTCTCCGTGCCGGAGCTGGCGGTCTAACCAATTCCAGCTTGGCTCGGGGACCGCGAGGCGGGCTGCAGGTTGGGGTGGCCGCCAGTCACGCGGCCGCTGGGTTTCTTGGGACCGAGGCAGGGGAGGAGGACCCATAGCCCTCTGGCCAAGCTAAACCGGAGGGCCTGCGGAGGGGGCTACCACATTGCCCCCGACGAGGGAGCGCCGCCCCTCCTGCTCAGGCCCCTGTTCGCCAGAACTCCGAACCCGCCAGCGGCCTTGGAGGCGCTGAGCGGAGCAACGCCGCTAGCCTGCTGCCTGGGCGAGCCGTGCTGTTCCCCGCCGAGTGACTCTGGCTCTTCTGTCCTTCCACACCAAGTCCGGGGAGCTCGTTCTGCTCTGCCCGCTGCAGAGGAGTTGAACAGCTTGGAGTTCTGGTTGGCAGGACGTAGTCGCCAAGGTGACTCCTGGCAATAAAAGGAATGTAGCCTTTGGCCACGATTGGCCAATGCAGCTGCCCCTTCCTGGGCCAGCATTCTCCACGGACCGGGATGGCCGCAAATTTCCTGGGAGCAGAGGACTTGGCCATAGAGAAGCGCACCAGAATTGGTTTGAAACCACCTTCCTGGGCACCAAACTTGGGCAGAGTTTGTGATGCATTTCTCCTCCGTCAGCAAACCTTTGGAGCATGC
>NW_026057584.1:56528608-56708308 GCF_023721935.1 Panthera uncia | reverse complement strand
AAAAAAAAAAAAAAAAGTAGTGGGGATTACAGGCACTGCGCTGCTATAAAGATAAATAAATAAATGCAGGGGATGGGGTCTCTTTTTCATTCCAAACAGGGCTGGCAAGGCTATCCTAGCTTCCTCTTGCTGTAAATAACCTTGCCAAGGTACTGTGAAAGCTTTGAACTTCGCAAAGGATTCAGAGTTGTGGGCCCAGTGGGGGAAGACCCAGAGTCCAGGTTACACCACAGCTTATTCCGCTGAGCCTGTGCTGATGCTGGGGTTTGGGATGTGTTATTAACAAGATATCCATTTTCCATTGGAGGCTTCTCCTGCAGCTGCCATTTTATGAGGGAAGAGGAGGGGGAAGAGGGGTAGTGGAGAAGAGAAATTCAAGTATACCAGTATTTCTGCCCCCCAAACGGACAGCACCTCACCAGATAGATATTGAAGAGCTCTTTGCTTTTTCTAGATGTTTTTATTTTTAAGGAGGTACATTTTGATTTCCAAAGTGGTTTTTATTGCACAGGTGAAAAAAAAAAAAACAAAACCCAGAATCTGTTTTGGGCCTGAATCAGCCCCTCAGGCATTGGGGGGCTATTTGCCTGCCACTTCAAGGACCAGGGAAATGTCGGCATGGGTGGGGCCAGAAGTGAGCCACCACCTAGCTTTCTATCCAGGGAAGAGGCCGTAGCTATGGCATTCGCTGACCTGAGCCAGAAAAGACAATTTTAAGTCACGGGCGGCCTGCGGCTTAAGAAACATTTGCACAAGAGGAGACAGCTGCAAATGTCCATGCTGGATTTGGAAACGTTCTGCTCTGTGTGCTGCCTGAGACTCTGCTGTTGGCTTCTACAGAGCAAGGGTGCCAAGCGCCTGAAAGCGTGGCTAGAGAACAGCCTGTGGGGTGGGGGTGGGGGGGCGATGGCGGTGGCGGTGGTGGGGGTGGTGGTAGCAGCGGCAGTGGTGGTGGCAAGCTGGCTAGAGCTTCTGGCTGGCTAAGCTCCGGTTGCCCTCCATTTAGGGGATTCCTCTGTTAGCAAAATTTGCGGTCTCCTGCTCAAGAATATTCCCCAAATGCCAGTTTTAGAGTCACTGATTTGGGGCAAGACTCAGGTAGGAGACCTGGTACGTGAATGGATGTGGAAATGAAGAAATGAAGGGGAAGTAGTAATGTCCTCATTTCCTCTGTATTCTGTGTTGCTCTGGAAGTGTTGTACCTTCTTGTCCCATTGGCCCCAAATCCACAGTAAAATTGTAGCTCTTGTACAGAAAAAAACTCTGTTGCAGTAATTGGTGCATTAGAGAGTATTTGTACATACACAAATTTGGTATTCTGGGGGTATATATTTGGTGTATTTGTACATAAACATGGATTACATATTGCAGAAAGTATTGGTCATAAATGTAGGTATATATGTTTCTTTTTGTAGCTGGGAAAATCATAGACCTGCTTCCAAATAAAGAGTTTGAGGAATTACACATCTGTCTCTCTGTCTTCCTCTCTCTCTCCCCCCCACACACCCCACTGTCTTTCTTACAGTGGCTAGAAATCCCCCCATCATGGTATTTCATGCAGCCGAGCACAGAAGATACTCTTCTAATTGGCTCAAATCTGTAAACATCCGAGGGGTGCGGCAAAAAGCGAGCAAACATTTTTGCTGCAGAAATTTGCATAAACCTTCAGAGAATCCTTTGCAAACCCAGACGATGCTTTTCAGCCCTGGATTGCTTAGAGTCTGCTTAGAGAGGTCTGTAAACCGTTCAGAGAAAAGGACCCTCCAATGTTAACACTGAATGAAAGAACCAAGCCTTCGAAATGATTTAGGTTCTCTGTTTTTGAGAACCAGGAACACACAAAAGAGGGTGTGGGTCTCAATGGTTTCTAGAGAAAAGTCAGTTCAGGGACTGCCATTTTGTGAGGTTCCACAAAGCCCAGCACACCCGCTTACCTCTGCGCAGGAGAAAAAGTACAAATATGGCTGCCTATTCAACAATGCAATGTCTTTTTCCCATCCCTCCTTCCCCAAGCTGAAAAGGAGGGTCACAAAGCTCCGCTTTTATTTGGGTAGGAGGAAACTGACAATTGAGATTATTTCTTAGAATATTTTAGAAGTGAGCAATCTCTGTTCAGTTCCACATGTACAGACCAGTATAAAGTGTTCTAGCTTAGAAAGGGCCCCCAAAACTTGCCCCACGTATTTTTACACTTTTCTTACACATTTTCTTTTGTAATTAAAAACATTGTTTTATTATTCTTCAGTGCAGAAGGTGTTGCTATTTCACATCCAAGCTTGTGTCCTCTGCTTCCCTGGTGTTTGCTGAATGTTCCGGCATCTGGGGGGTAGACAGGGGAATACAGAGAACATTTTAATGGACTTTGGCTACTGCTATGGTTCCCTCCAGCAAAACTAGAGCACACTGTTTCTAGAAGGAATATGACTTTTGCTGACAGATGGCAACAGAATTCCTTTAATAAAAAACATCCAAGGTCATCGGAACCTTTTCAAGGGATACAAATGGCCTGCTCCAGAGGGTGCTATGTATTTCCTGCTTAAGTCTACGTCCACTGAGGTACTTACTGGGTGTGAGGATGTTAATAGCAGAGAACCTACACATACACATCCAATGCAAATATTTATAAATGCATTACTAGAAGTTCAAAGACAGTGTCCTTGAAAGCTTGGAGGGATGGGTTACCTCTTTCACACAGGTTCTGAAGCCTGGATGGCCATGCCTATGAATGCATTAATGATGAGGAGAATGCTGGGGACCTCAAGGACATTTACTTTCAGCTGGTGTTCTCTGCAGCAGCTCCTATCAGAAGTGCAAAAGGAATGTGATTCCTGCCTTTGAAGAAAAAAGACTATTTTTTCCCCCAAGGTTGAAATGGGGATCAGCTCTTTTCCCGAACAAATGGAACCCCTTTCCTCTTCAGTGTTGCATTGCGCAGGCTTTCCAATGGTCAAACGTTTTGGGGACAAGGCAAGAGGGGGAAATTAAATTGCACAGAAATAAGAAGTGCACTTAGGGGAGACACAGCAAGGGGTTTCATAGGGGATCCAGAAAGACTGCTTCTCCTTTAACCCGGTACTGTCCAGAAGGATATTTCTGCCAAGATAAATTGCCAAGCATTGGGAGTTCAGACTGTTATCTTGGAGAACCTGACAAGCAACCTAAAACCATCACCAGGATTTGAGCTGGTTGGTACCTCTCCTACCCCCAGAAACCCAAAGAAATGGGAGGGACCCCAATTTATGTTGGAGAGGGAAAAGGGGACGGCGGGCTTTCTTGGCCTGCAGAGCCCAGGTTTTCTGCGCAAGATCGCTGGGGGGGCTGGCTTGCCTGCAGATAGATGAGAGGGGCAAAAACCGAAAGTGCTTAGCTGCCGCTCCGGAGCGGGCCTTTCTGCGAGGGGAGGGGAGGAGAAGCCAAGTGACCCGCGCAAGGAGAGTCAGAGGGGGGTGACTGCCAGGATCAACTCCCCGAGCGCCTGGGCAGTACACCGCATTCATTTCCCCCTCTAACACAACGCCCTATTCAGCAGAGGTTTCGAGCCAAATCAAAAAAGAGCAAAAGAAATACTTCCTAGAAGAGGTGAGAGTCAGGACCCATGGAGGCAAGAGACGCAGAGACAACAGAGGGGAGCAGAGAGGAAGAAAGAGGAGAGGAGGAAGGAAGGAAAAGGAGGAGGAAGAGAGAGAACAGAAGAGAGAGGGGAGAGAAAGAGGAAAAAACATGGCGCTTGCGAGCTGTATGTGCAAAATCCGCAAGGAATTGCAGCAAATTCCTTTTTGTTTGAAGAAAATTTACAACTTGGTAATAGACCTTTTTATGACCTATTTGCGGTCGTCATTGGCTGCGGCTGGTCATGTGCAGGCGCCGCTCGCCTTCACGGCCTTTTTCCTGATTTCCCAGGCGAATTTCCCCCCGCATTCTGCCTTCCTGGAGCCTCACCCCCTCTTTTTCTAACCTTTGTCTCTGCAGAGGTGGGATCCAGTCGCCGGCTGCGGGATTGCGGGGTCCGCGGCGGCCTCCGCTCCCGCCCGGCGCCCAACGTGGCCCCACCGCCGCTTTGCTCGGGCCGCGCCGCTGCCGCCTCCGGAGCCGGTGGGGAGCCCGGCGGGCGGGAGAGCCCGGAAATAGCCCTGGGCTCGGAGGCCCCCGCCGGCGCCGACAACGCTCGCCGGGAGCGGCCGGCCTGCTCCGGGTGACTGCAGCCGCGCGGTTCCGACGCGACTCCTTCCCCAACACGAGCGGATCCCTGCCGCCCCGAGTGCGCGAAGCCCGGCAGCGCCCAATGGATTACTGCAGCCGCCCTGGCCGACCGCCGCCTCCCGCTCGGCAGCCTCCGGGTAAGAGTCGCCCCTCCCCGCGCCCCTGCACTGCCACCGAGGAGCTCCAGGCGCCCACCCCCTTGGGCAGCCCAGTGAGCCTGCCCCGACTCCCTATACTTCTCCGGGACCTTGGGGTGACTGCGCCCGCGGCTCCCTCTTCACTCCATCTCTGAGCAGGCATCCCCTGGGGCCCCGGATGGGGTCCAGCTGAGCTCAGAAGTCGAAGGGAAGCCCCATTTCCTCTCGAGCTTCCGAGAGGTGGAGAGCAGCAGATAGGACCCCACTGCCTGGATGGAGAGCTCCTCAATCCCCACCCTGGGAAGAATGGGTAGATGGTTCCTGGATGGCTTAGCTTTGCTGTGGATCATTTGAAGGCATTCTATAGTATAGAGCAGTGTTTTGCGGCTTGTCTGTGGTCAAAGGTATCTGGGAGGCTAACAGGTGTTTTTTGAGGGTTGGGGCTTGGGGTGGGGGTGGGGTGGATTCTGTATACCCAAGATGTGTTTGGTTTGTTAATCTAGGCTTTGGTGAGTGATGCTGGCTGATTTCTAGGCTTTATTGAGCTTTATGTATGAGATGGAATTTTAAATATTTTAAACCGTTTCTCTAGTTTTTAGAGAATTTTTGTAACAAGTCGAGAACGTTTCCCCCCATATCTAATAATCTGTTAGGTGAAATTGGATTATTTTATATCGCAAAATGTATACATGTTTTGGGAGGTAATAGTATCAGAAAAGCTGGTGCAGGTCTTGGGTAAAAAGCAATAGATATTTAAGAAATGCAAACCATGTCTAAGTTCAAATATCGCGTGTCTTTCTTATTTGCCAGAAGAGGAAAAGAGTAGATATTTTGCTTTCTAAATGCACTGTCGTGGTGTTTTGCCTACAAATAAACGTTGTATAGCAACATTTTACCCTCTACTTCAAAATTACTGAACTGAAACATTATCTATGCATCAAAAGAAAATCCTTTGCAGAAAAAAAGAATGCTTTTATCCCACCCATTTTGAACAGTACTTAAGGATGCAGTTCTCAAAATCCTCTTGACTCTTCCCTCATGAACACCTTGCGAAATATTAAAACCTGTGGACAATCTGCCGCATTGCGCATGGGATGGACCTGCGCACCGCTGAATATCTTCCCCAAAGCACCCAGCGGCGAGTCCTAGTAGTCCAGATATTCCTTTGTAATCGTTTTGACCATAAATGTATTTCTAAACAATAAATGACATCTTTGTAGAAAGGTATTTTTAGCAATTCACGATGGAATCACGCTGGTTTCAAAATGGAGGGCCACTATTTGTGGCCAGTTGACGTCTGAGGGATTGTGGTGGATCACTATGATCTCACAAATAAGAAACTGAATGATATTTTTTATTTGGAATGTCTGCATTTTGTAACTATTTCACCACTACGGTACAATGGCTGTCGAGATCATTGTTTCATATTGGTAAAAAGCATTGCCTATTGAAAAGCAGGCCCCTGGTCAGGCACATAGGCCTGTCCCCTGGCCTAAGGAGCCCCCTAGGTGGGCTGGGACAAGTGTGGGGGTGGGGAGGAGTTGTGGCTGTGATGGCCAAGCCCTAGTGTTCACTTTTCCCTGGGTTCGGTGGCTGAGTGCGCCCAAGTGACTAAGAACTTAGGCGGGCTGCAGGTCCTTTTAAGAAGCAGAGGGTGAGGTCATGGGCAGATATGGAGGACTGAAGGGTTCTTTGTAACTCCTGTGCTAGCATTAAGAGTTTATTGGAACTAAGTGGTCGGTTGCATTTAAGGGAGTAAATAATCTGCAAATCACATTTGAACTCGGGCCAGAAGGAGACCAGTTAACGCTTTTGCTACTGCCGGAAATGCCCCCATTGTTCCGGATAACCCAAAAAATTAAACCCAATTTTTAAAAATTAAATAAGAAACACTTGGATTGTAAGAGCTCACAAGCCGGGAAGTGTAACTCCCAGCGTATTCAGTGGGAACCTCCATCCGTTTATAGTTCAGGCAGCCGGTGACATGTCCGGGCCTTGGTGTTTACCGGTCAGGCTGTGAGCTGGGCTTGCACTCTTCACGGGGACCAGCGAAAAGAACGAAGCTCGCTCTTATAAATGTGGCCAAGTACCAGGGCTAAAAACCAAACGTATTTTCTTATCAGATGCTCCTCCAAACAAGTATATTTCGCCAGAATTCTTTCTGAACTAGAAAAGCAGGGGAAAATCGGAACAAAGACAGTATTTCACTCTGGGCAGGCAGGCAGCTGTTAGAGGTATTTACGGCCTTGCCGCAGTGCGGCCGCGGGGCAGGGCACGCGAGGGCACCGGAAGCTAGGGAGAAGCCACCAAGAACTCGGAATTCCGATGTAAGTCCAATTTGGGGCCACTTTTTCCGGAATTGGTGTGAACAGATACCCTCTTTCTAGGAAATGGTCCCTTAGACTTGATGGCTGTGCCGAATGAGGGATAAGTTGTGCTTTCTGACCATAGGGAGTGATTCCCCCCCCCCCCGCCCCGCCTTGATTAACGACTCAAGAGAAGCCGTGCAGTAGATGTGAAATTGCTAATCCAAATGACAACCTTGAGAGTGTTCGTTGACAACATGGCGATTTTGTTGGTTTGGCGGAACAGAGCTTGCAAATCAGAAAGGACCGTTGGGGGTTTTAATACAGGTTTTGCTGAAGAAGAAAAAAAAGAAAGGAAGGAAGGAAGAAAAAGTACGTTTTCTGCCTCTCTCAGAAGGGGTGTCCAAGCTGCTCTGCAGGTAAGCACGCAAGGAGTGCGCGGTGGCACACACCGCAAAGCGCTGCGCACGCTGCGCTTACCGTTCAGGGCTCTAAGCGCCTGCCACGCACGCTCGTTTGGCGTGTGGCGCATGTGCAGTGAAATAGCCCAGCCCGGGGATCCAACCATAAGGCGCAGATGGGGGGAGGGGTTGAGCGGACTCAGAGCAGGAAGATATAACCTGATCTTGCCACTCCTCCCTCCCTCAGAATTCGCTACTCATCTTGCCTTTATTCCTGCCTTCATTCTAAATATAGCCAACCATGTTGTCATTGATTACGTTATTTTCAAGCATCTTGACTCACCACCCCATCCCAATTTAAGTCTGTACTTTAGAAACAGCCTGCAAATAGGAACTAGTGGCCAAAGGGAAGCCAAATCTTTCAAGGTGTTAAAAGAAACACACACACACACACACACACACACACACACACACACACACACACACACACACTTTTAACACTTAAAAGTAGATTTATATGTGTGATCCTCGGGGAAGTGTATAGATTTTTTTCCAGCCTGGTGCCTCTGCTTGGGAAAAGGCCTTTCCTCCTGGCGTCTACTCAAACCGCCAAACTTCGGGCCAGTACTTCAGGCGGACCATTCCCGGATTTTGTTACTCTAGAGCAGCACGTTTGAGGGCTCTGAGGGGGCCAGTGGCTCAGCATAGAGCGGCCAAATAAATAAATAAACGACAAACCGGAGGGATTTTCCGCCTGGACTCGCCTAATTAATAAGGGATGCACTCTCCTGGGCCACAAGCCGGGACGAGGTTGGGGGTGGGATGGGAGCCATTCTCTGGATCCTTTCGACTTCTGGTCGCCCCAGGGACACTGAGGGACCAGCTCAGAGCCTTTGGTGCGGAAGACCTCCACCCGCGCGTAGAAGCCTCAGAACGCGGTTTCCCGGGCAGGCTCAGTCCCCCTGCTCGACTGTCGGCGCCTTGTCCAGGAGGAGGCGCTGTAGGACAAGCGTCTCGCCCGCTGCAGCGGCGCCGGAGATGCCCCGGGCGCGGGCGGGGGTAGGGAAAGACATGTGACTCCCCTCCCTCCTCTTCTAATCGCAGGGTGCTTTCGGTCTCGGAGGAGGGTCGGAGGTACGGCACCCACCCCCAGAGGGCCGCTTCCCTGGAGGGGCAGCCAAGGCAGAACTGAGGCCCCGGAGCCTGAAGGTAGTGGTGGCAGGCCACCTCACTTCCTCCGCCTTCCCGGAGGTGGCGCGATTTCTGCGCACTGGGCTAAGAGCAGGAAACCAGGGTCCCGCGGTTGGACAAGCCGCGTTTAACCAGCCCCCTGAGGCTGGGCTGCTGTTCTTGCCACTTTTCCTTGCTGTGATCCCTGATACCCAGAACGGACAGCCTTGAAAAGCACTGCGTTCAGCGCCCCCCATCCCGACGTTGTCGGAATGGCCTAGACTTGGCTTTCCTACGACCGGGCTTGGGTTGAGGGATTCCCTCTGGCCTTCCTTGAGGCTCTCGGGGAGAATCTCATTGACTTTGCAGGTTGAGGACACTGCAGATTGTCATCTCTACTTTTTTCCCACACCCTTTTTTCACCACTGCGCCCATTTCAGGACTTTGGTGGGCTCCACGGGGTGTACCATTGTGACACCCACCTTCAACATCGGGCTCTGATCCAATCCCACTGATCCTCCATGGCAATGCAGTCTTTTTCTTCCCTCTTTTCCCTACTTTAGGCCAACGATTCTTAATGAAGGCCTGCATTCAAATTGTTAATAATTTAGGTTCCTGGGTCTCAGGCCAGACATTAAATCAGAATATCTGGGACCTGCATTTTGTAAACACGCTCTCCCAAGGCAATTAAGAAGCATGCTTACATTTGTGAACCGCTGGTCAAGAGTCTCTCCTGATTCTTCTGTGGTTCTTTGGTGTCCAGGCTCCAAGTTCCCTTTACTGCTCAGCACCCCCATAGTTCCTGGGGCTCCCTCCCTAATCACGTTTTTAAATGTCACTACCCCATAGGTTGATTAATTGCTCCCATTTAGGGAAGGGGAACATTGACTTCTTACTAACTAAAGATTTTAAAGAGAACAAAAATGTTCTCAGTCCGGACTGCTTAGGTTCAATTCTTTACTACTAACCTGCTATGTAACCTTAGGAAAGTAAGGCCTGTTCCCTCATTTGAAAAGGAGGAATAAGAGTACCTTCAAGGGTCGTTATGAAGATTTTTACTTATACAGCAATGCTATGTACCATGCACTATTCTCACCACCTTGCATACATTAACTCACTGGTTAAGTACTTAAAAACTGTATTTTGGCACATAACAAACATTCAGTATGTGTTACTTATCATCAGTATCCTTTTCCTGCTCAACAATCAGGCCTAGACTTTTAGAGCTGAAAGAGACCTGGTTCATTCACCCAATTCTTGAATTCTACAGAGGAGAAGACAGGCCTAGGCTGGCTCACCCAGGAGAACATAGATCTGGGACTCTTCCTATTGCTGTGGTGGGCCTTGTAGGCCCTGCCCCCTTGGGTCTCAGTATCTGGCATCTGCCTATGGGTAGACTTCAGGGCCACATTCAGAAGGAAAGTGCCCCTAGCTCCTCAGTGGGCAGATGTCAGGTTGAAGAGGCCTTGCACCCACACAGGCACATCTCGGGCTTCTACAGAAGGCTTCAGGCCTTTCCTGAGAGCAGGCCTCCCACTATGCAGCTCCTAGAGTCACCTTCTCCACCACCACCTATCACTGACACCCACCAGAGCAAGTCTCTTGAAATCTGGGGCAGGATAGAAAAGCAAATGGCCAGTGGGATGTCAGAAGTGTTCCATTCCCTCTTAATCGGCTTATGTTTAAAGATCTTGGCCTCAGGGCCATGGCTGAGCCACAGCTCCCAACTTGGGCCACAGTGATGCCAAGGTAGATCTTGGAGTGGCCTTACCCTCCCAGATTTCCATCAGCTCTTGCAATTTTTTGAGATTCCTTATATCTTTTAAGAAGAGCTATGTAAGTGCTACTTCATGCTACAACCCATGTACACGCACACACCCCTTGTAACCAGGTTCCACCCCCTTAGTCCTGGCTTCCATGACTTATACTTACAGATTTTTCCTAACAGGGCCTCCGCAGCCATTGGCCAAACTGCTTCTCTTGGCTTAACCAGGAAAATCTGGGTCAGATTTTCTCTCAAAACACACATGGTCTCTTTAGCTATCAACCACGTCAGATGAGGTTTGGCCCATGGCATAGGGCAGTGCTGCATTCCCAGCCACACCCAACCCCTGTGCCATCTAACCTCCACTCTTGTTTCTCAAAGTACTAAGGTGACCACCCCAGACCTTCCCTTTCTTGGGACCACTGGGGGCTTCGTCGCCCCCGGCTCCATCATCAGAGATCCTGTCTCAGGGCCCATTCTTTTGGATCCCATCTCTCACTATTGGAGTTTTCTTCTGGGGTCACCTTTTCTTCCCAGAGGACACCAAGCCAGACCTCCAATGAGAAGACTCCATTGTAGGGGGTAGGGGTGAGGGTAGTGGGAGAAGTGTTCCTCTTCCAGTGATAGAATACAGGGCCAGGAATATGGGATCATATTTCTCTCCTGCTCGGGACTTCCTGCTCAGCCCTTCTCTGGCTCTACCCCCATCCTGTGTTCCTAAGTGCCAGGCCTGTGTAGTCTCCTTCCAACTGCCCCCCATCTAGGGATTTCATTCAGAGTCCCATCCCTACCTATCCTGGTTATGCAGACACTTAGCTTAAGAAGAGACAGGACACCTAGGTGGCTCAGTCAGTTCAGCATCTGACTTTGGCTTAGGTCATGATCTCATGGTTCATGAGTTCAAGCCCCACATTGGGCTCTGTTCTGACAGCGCAGAGTCCGCTTCAGATCCTCTGTACCCCTCTATCTCTGCCCCTCCCCCACTCATGCACACACACACACACACACACTCTCACTCTCTCTCTCTCTCTCTCTCACTCGCTCGCTCGCTCAAAAATAAACATAAAAAAAAAAGAGGAGTGCTCAACAATACCTCTGGGCAAGAGGCCTCTTAAAAGTCAATGTCAGAATATTCTTTCCTGGAGCCACATAGCAAGGACCGTTAGGGTGGGCAGAGGGTAGGCCTCATTACATTTGGACTATAGCCGACACCTGCTGGTGCGCCTTCACTTTCTCCTCCTTCCTGGAAAAGCTGCTCTGGCTTCTAGGTTGGTGGAGTCCTACACGGGACCCTACCTCATGGGAGCTCTCTGGGCAGGAATTCCCAGGACTGGCTCTTTCTAGCCAAATGGGGAGGGGTAGTGCCCAGAGTCCCACTTTCCCCCAAAACTAATTCCTTACAAGTTGTAAAGAAGGCTTCAACCTCTCCTTCCCCACCTCTTCTTCCATTACCAGCACCAACACCACCATTGAAACTCCTTGAGAAAACTCCAGCAAACTGGCCCAAGTTAGTATGTTGCTACCCCTGATGCTCAGTCTTTTTATTAGATTAAGTTTGTTCTTCCCCATCCCCACTCTCTCATTCATTCACAGACGCCCGGGACACTGGGGGCCCTGGGGCAAGCAAAGACTGTAGGAAGGTGGACACTCTCTCCTTAATCATGTTCCTGGCTGCTCTAAGATTAGAAAGTAATTGAAAATGTCTGCCTTAATGTCTTCCTTTCCTCCTTTTCTGTATGCATAGCTAGTTACTTTCCTGTTATTATCTAAATATACAGAGTAGTCTGTGTCATTTTATTAATCTTCCTGTGTAAGCCGCAGTAAAGACTGCAAGCCCAGTCACCATCCTTCATTTCCATTCATTCAGAAAATATCTACTGAGCCCGGATTAGGCGCCCGGCATTGTTTCAACCACCTCCTCAGCCTGGTCTCCTCCTTATATCCCACCCCCCGTGAAAAGCTCATCACAATTGCCTGGAAAGTCATATATCCTTTGATTAATTCTGTTTTATTAACCTAAGGAGAAATAAAGCTTTCCTCAACCTCTCAAATTCTAATTATTTTCTTACAGTGGATTAACTGGGACTTATTTTGAAACTGCTCACCTAGTCCTAACAGAATCAGAAATCAGTTTTTAAAGGGTCGATCTTTGCTCATACTTTAAAGACAGATGCTACCAACTGTAAAAGAAAAAGGTCGTCCTGAGTGGCTAATGGAGGAGGGGGGGAGAGAAAAAATGTCCTACGGTAGGTAGGTCGGAGCTAACAGCTCCTGCTTTCTAGCTAATGAAAGTCAAACCAGGAAATGGGTTTAGAAATACACAGTGAATGGGTAGAAATTAGGATGCAAAGAGATCTTTGTAGAGAGGGGTTTCTTTCAGGGGCTTGGTTGGACTTGCTGATGAGAGCTTTTGCAACTGAAGTTGACTTAGAAATCATATATGTGTGTGGGCTTTACAAACCTACACATAACACCTAATGCTTTTTTAACCAGAATAGTCAAAAACACACGTATTTTCACACTGGTGCAAACTCTGGCGGGCTATGGAAGGGTGCTGGGGTCACTTCTCGTTTTATTTACCCACCTTGGTAGGAGCTGGGGGCATCTTTCCCACCCCCACCTTGCCCAGCACAGAATGTCACATCCTCCTGGAGAGCAGCGCTCAGGCCCAAGCTCCTTTTCTGGGCTTTCTCAGCAGGAGAGTGCACTCCCTCCTCCTCTCTTAGGCTCTCCCTCCAGTGGGAGTGGCAGCGTGGGGGTGGGGGTGTAGCTTTGTGCTCAGGTTTGGGCTCAGGGACTCGAGCCCTGTGGGAGTAGGGACATCTGACTTCCTGGGCTTGGGTTCCTTGAGAGCCTCATTTGCTTCCTCACACCCTGTCCCCTTCACACCAGGGCTGTTTTATTGTTTTATAACCTTCTTTAGAGCTTCAGTTGCCAAAGATTCCGATGGGGCTATTCTCCAGTTTCTCACTTTACCAAACCCCAAGTCTTGCTGTTTTAAGCAGTTTGGTCACTTGCAAAGGCTCCCCTTTCAGATCTAAGCAAATTATAGAAACCTCTAGGCATGTGGCTACCTTCACCTTTCTCACTGAGTCCATCCACAACAATACAGATCCAAGTGTTAACTCCAGCTGCCCCCCACAAGCCCACCCAGCCTCTCCCTCACCACCCTTTTTCTGTTGAAGTTTGAACAAAATCTCAAATAACTTCTGGTATATACAAGTAAGAGGTAACCTTTGATTTTCCTCTTTATTTACCACATCTAGAGCTAGAAAATGATTGAAATAAAGGAGCTGATGGTACTCACAGTGAATGCAGCCAAAGAATCATAAGACATGCCCACCAACCAGTCTTTTCGAAATAGCCCTATCTCCCAACTTAAACAGACTTCTCTGAAAAGATGCTATTTGAAAAGCCCAGGGTATTGATATGAATATGACCCCCCTTGCATCCTGAATATTTGGAACTATTTAAGTGTGAGAGAACAGTTTCAGTGAACCTTTATTTAGTGAATAAAAGTTTAAAGCCGAAGGTTATTTATGGTTGTGCAGAGATGAGACCTGAGTGGCTATTTACGAGCACGTGATTCCAATAAACTTTGTTTTATGGCTTGAGAGTTGACAAGCCAAAATATAATTCCCACCATAAATTAGGTTAAGAGCATACAAGTGCAGATGCTTGGTTCTTGGAGCAGCGATAGGGAAGTGAGAGGCTCCAGCTAGCGCCAGGCTCAGAAGGAGACAGTTCGACTCCCAGTTCCCCTGCCCACTGGGAGAAAAAAACAGTAAGTCACTTACTACTTTTTCCAGGACAACTCCAGGGGTGGGGGATCTCTCTGCCTTGTCTTTTCTGCCGGGGGTGAGGGGAAGTCCCATCGAAATTAATGTTCATTTTAGCCTAAACCTAAATTAACAAATAGAATGGGACTCCTGGGCTCTTCCCCTCCCTTCGGGACATAGAAAGTTAGGAACTGAGGGCTCCTACCTCACAAAAGGGACTTACTGTCTCTCTCTTCCTCATAATGGAGCATCTGCTTCAGACGGGAATGAAACTGTGGTAGTCTAGGTGGAGAGAGTGGCGGGGGGGGGGGAGGGAGAGAGAGAGAAAGAATAAGGATGGAGATGGCTTTGCCTCTGAGATTTCTCAGAGAAGACTGCCATCATAGAAGGGATGAAAACTTAAAGCTGGACACCAGCCCCTGTGAGGATCACCGCTTTGCTTTGTGGGCTCTCCAGAAGCAATACTGACAAAATACTGCCCGGTCCATAGAGCTGCATAACAATCTAAAGCATTGCCATTTACCTTCAAACCCATCGATTTTCCTCCTCCTTCGTTATCATTTGAATCCTCATTTCCCTTGGAAATTGCTCTTTGTTTTGAATTGGAGCAGGAGTGGGAAGGCAAGTCCCAGTCATGCCTGGTCCTTCTTTGGGAAGGAGAAGACAGGTTTGGGGGGGCGCTAGTTGGGGCTGAGGAATTTGAAACTAATCTGAAACTGGCAAAAGGGGTTGAATTGCTCCTAGCGCGAGGCAGACAGGGCGCTAGGGCAGGGGACAGATGCAGCGCCTGCCCCCTCCCCAGTGGACTTGCGCCCACCCGGCTGATTGTGCAGAAGGAAAAACACAAAGGCCCATTTTCTCCTCGCTTCCCGTTTTCCCACTGGGGAAACCCTGTTACAGGCAGCCCGAGTCTGGCCAAGCAACCAGTAAGGTTTTGCCCAAGGGTGCATGGAGTGGGGGAGGTGTTGGGGACCATACTCTGCTACTCCCCGGGTCTGCCCTTGAGGACTGCGGTCTCCCGCTCCGCTCCGCGGAGAACTTGGCGCAGTTCCTGGGGGCGGCACCCGAAGCAGGGAGGTCTGGGTATTGGTGGGGTGTCTGGGCCTTGTCATTTTTCTGTGTATCCTCTACCTCTGCTTCATTATCATGTGGAATTTAAGTGACCCCCGTTTTCATTGCAACAGGTTCGGGACCATGAGAGGCTGCGGCTGTAAGTACCTTCCCGTTTCTTCCGAAATGCTAAGAGGCGGTATTGATAACTGGGGAGGTGTCGGCAGAAGGGCCGCGCCAGAAGAGTGGGCGGGTGGAAGAAGGGCCCTGACTGCCCTGGCCTGGCGGTGCAAGGGAAGCTCTCTCCGGGGTTGGAGGCTCTAAGTTGATTGAGCTCCTGGATGGATTTTCTGGGGCCTAGTTCACAGTCACCTATCCAAGAGAGCACACCGCAGGCTCTCACCCTTGTCTCCTTGGGCCTCTCTGGACCTTCTGGGCCTCCCCGGGCCTCCCCAGCTCGCACAGGTGCAGCTCCGCAGCAGCCTATGCTTCTGTTAGGAGCTTGCAGCTAATTAGCAGCCCGCTCCATTAACAAGTTGCGGCGAGCATCGCTTTCTGCTCTAACCAACCTGCTAAACACCAAAGCAATGCGATTCTCTTCCGCCCCCCCAGCCTAGCTTAACCCGTTCCAGCCTGGCGCAGTCTTCTCTTGTCTTCTTTTGTTTTTAATAAAAAGACGAAGGAAAGAAAGAAAAACGTAACCCTCTACGGCTGCGGGTGTGTGCAGTTGGCCCGCTTCCGGGAAGGAAGGGCTGCGAATTCTGAGCTGTAAGTGGAAATCCCTCCTCGCCCCTCCCCCGGCCACAGCTCCAGACGTTTGGGCTGTGGGCTGGGGACATGGGCTGAGCAAGGAGGGAGAGATACGAAGCTTCTGGTTCACTTCTGCTTCTCTGTAACTGCAATTCGAGAATTTTCGCGCCAGAGCCGCTAGTGTTGCAAGCAAACGTGGTTTTGGTGGTGGTAGTGGGGGCAGAGATTCTTGGGGTCCTGGGCTCAGAACTTTGGATCTTTCTGAGTTGCATGTGCCGCGGTAGACAGGTACATTTCTGAGGAGGCCTGTGGGGTCTCCAAGAAGACTATCCCATTTAAGTTGATGGTAGTGGCAGGAGAACCGAGGAAAAGATAGTGACCCTTCCCTTACTGCAAAATGGAGATGACTTTATTTTAATGGGAGATGGAATGAAGGAAGGCGGAAGGAGCCAGGCGCCCATCCTCTCTGGTGAGACACCCTCTCTTCAGGGTGGAAGAAACTGGTGCTTGGCTCTGGGCCAGGTTTCTTTGCCTTCCAGGGTGGGCAGCCTAGTTGACTTCCTGGGGGCTGTGTTCACCCCCAGGAGTGGAGATACCGCCCAGTTCATAATTCCTCTCTATTAATCAGGCTGGCTTAAGTGAAACGGGCTCTGGGCTCCAGGCTGGAAAATCTGGTGTCCCCAGGACACCCTGGTTTTGCCCCCTTCTGGCTGCTGCCCCTGCTCTGGGTGCTTATCTCTGCCAGGGCTCTTCGCTTGCAAACCCATTCGGCACCCTGTAGCTGAACACAGCACAAAAAGCCCGAGAGATCAAAAGCATTTGTATGGGCAGTTGAGCGGGAGGTGAATATTTAACGCTTTTGTTCATCAATAACTCGTTGGCTTTGACCTGTCTGAACAAGTGGAGCAATAAGGTGAAATGCAGGTCACAGCGTCTAACAAATATGAAAATGTGTACCCTCACCCGGGTCCCCACCCGGCCCAGCAGGCTCCCCCAATTTGTCTGGATAAAGCCTAGGCCCAGTGTCCCCAGGCAGGTGGGTATGTGGGAGCATTCGGCATTAGGGGAAGTTGGGGGGAACCACCCCCTTCAACAAGGAAATTTGGCTTGGGGCAGCCTCAGACTCTGGCTAGAATTGGCACCCAGGAAATCCCTACAAAATAGCCACAGCACTGGAACCAAAGGATGGGGGGTGTGGTGGGGAGCATGCAAAGTGCAGAGCAGAAGCAGGCAGCCAATTTTGCCAGGCTGAGAGGCAGAAAGGCGTTTCTCTGCTCTACCCCACCAGATGAAGGCTGAGGCTGAAACTAATTTTTGAATCACAAGGAGGAAATTAAAACAATCAAAAAAATTTTTTTCTAGCACCTCTGGCCTATGCTCACAGATCCAAAAGCCGGACTTGAGCCCGGGGCATCCTTCTGCCCCTGAAATCCATCCCGGCCCTGAGTGAGTCTGTGTTCTTGGTGCCCTAAACCGAGGGGTGAGCCCTAGACAGCGCTGAGGCACTGGGGCGGGCGGGTGCAACTCATGAACTTTTGTACTCTTGTGTGCTGCTGTCGGCAAAGCAAAAATAATGAAACTTTGTGATATGTTTGTAAATGATTTCGAATGACCCCTCGCCCTGCCCTTCACCATTAGCACTCCGACCCCAGCCCAGGGCAGCTTGGTGCCTGCAAGCAGTGCCTGCCGCAGGGTCTGCAGCTCTGGACGGAGAGGACAGCCCGGCACAGGGCCCAGGAAGGTAAATGCAAGACCTCTTGGGGAACTAGCTTTGTCAGCCAACCTGGCTTGCCCCTGCACTGGGAAGAAGAATGGGCAGAGGATATTCTCCTCTTGCATCTTTTCTCCTGCCACTAAGGGCATTTGCTCCTTTCTGGAAAATACCACTTGATAAGGGGGAGGGGGTGGATCTAGAGAGGAGGGTAATAAAGCCCCCATTTCTGGGATGGATTATTTTTTCTTCTTTTCTTTCTTTCTTAAGAAGAGTGTCCTGTCTCCTTGGCTGCTCGGTAACTCCGGCCCTGGTGCAAGGATGGGGAACTCGTTGCTGCAAATTGTCACCGAGCTCTTCAAGCTACCTGAACCCTCTCTGAAAGTGCGAGTGGCTGCGTCGGGCCGGTGATGGCTCCGAGGAAGAGGCCGGGGCTGGCAGCGGTCTGGGTACCCACTCTAGGTGAAACCCGGAGGTAGTAACGTTGTCTATATATACCCTGTAGAACCGAATTTGTGTGGTATCCACATAGTCACAGATTCGATTCTAGGGGAATATATGGTCGATGCAAAAACTTCATGTTTCTCCGAAATAGCCATAGTCGGACGCTGAGGCCAGAGGCAGCCGGGTGCGGGTCAGTTTCCTTTCTGTTTTAATATTACCTTAGACTCCAGGAAGATGGACTGAGCCTGGTGACACGGGGGGAGCCTTTTCCCCGAAGCCCCTCACGTTTAAACAGAGGTTCCCGTATAAACCCTTAATTGGTTGCATGAATGCAGGGCCAAAGGGCTAGCTTTTGGGGAACTGGGGAGCAAGGTGGAAAGCCAGGTAGCCCCAGCCCCAACTCTGCCCTCAAGGAGAATGAAGTGAGGTCAGAGGGTGCCCAGTGAGGAGGCTCATAGGTCGTTGACTGCCACGTGGGAAAAGGGAGTGCAGGGTCCTTTGGAGCCTATCTGGGTGAGGTGGGGGTGCCATCATCACCTTCCAGGCCCACCCCTCAGCTGTATGAGCTGGGTGGAGGGCGGTCTTGCCATACCTGTAAGACCGACTTTGGCTAAAAGCACTCCATCCTGGGCACTCACAGAAAGCTTGGCAGTTACTCATCGCCTGATTTGATTCGGGCCCGCCAGACTGTTGTAACTTTTGGGTGACCCTGAGGAAGACAAAGCCGGGACTCGGCCTTTGTATGGCAGAGTCCCCGTTCCCGCGGGCGGGAGCCCTGCCTGCCTGGGGTACTCTGCCCAACTCAGAGGCTGCCTCACCCACCGGCCTTTTGGCATTCTGCAGCCTGACAGAGTTGGGGTTTCATTCCCCCTTGAACTGTACCCATTTTGGGGGGCTGTATTTCAGCGGGGTGAGTGGAGAGGACACTGGAGGTTAACAAAGTCAGTGGCAGACAAAAGCTGGGATTACCTGCCAGGAATGAGGGTGCGGGGAATTGGAGAACTACACTAACATCTGGCGGGGGCCCTCAAATGTGCCATGGCGAGTCACTTGATTACACGTATGTTATTTAGTTAAATTTGTGAAAATTATGAGATGCTCACCAACCCGGTGATAAACTCGCTTCCTCGCTATTGGCTGGCTTGGTCACATGGCCGCCAACTTTATTCAGTTGACAGCAAGTAGGAGGGCCCTATGGAAGGAGAAAAAAAGACAACACGAGAAAAATTAGTATTTTCTACCTTCTGAAATTAATGGCCATGAGTTCGTATATGGTGAACTCCAAGTATGTGGACCCCAAGTTCCCTCCGTGCGAAGAATATTTGCAGGGCAGCTACCTAGGCGAGCAGGGCGCCGACTACTACAGCGGAGGCGTGCAGGGTGCAGACTTCCAGCCCCCGGGGCTCTACCCACGGCCCGACTTCGGTGAGCAGACCTTCGGAGGCGGCGGGCCCGGGCCCGGCTCGGCGCTACCCACGCGGGGTCACGGGCAAGAACCCGGCGGCCCCGGCGGCCACTACGGAGCCCCAGGAGAGCCGTGCCCCGCGCCCCCGGCGCCGCCGCCCGCGCCTCTGCCCAGCGCCAGGGCCTGCAGCCAGCCGGGCGGCCCCAAGCAGCCGCCCCCCGGGACGGCACTCAAGCAGCCCGCGGTGGTCTACCCATGGATGAAGAAGGTGCACGTGAATTCGGGTAAGGCATGGTCCAGCGACCTCTCAGTCCCCACCCCAGCCTGGAGGCCTGGGCCCCCGAGAGGGGGTGCGAGTGGGTGGGGGCTTGTGGGGCTTCAATGGGCGCCGCAATTACTCTCTCCATAAATTTTTATAGCTGAGGGAGCAGGCCGGGACCATGTGGCTGGCTGCTTGGCTGTGGGCGAAAAAGGGGGTGGAGATGGGGGTGGGGTGGGGGAGGACTCCATTTTCAGAGCGGACGGAACCTGGTAGAGGAGGAGAGGGGGTTTTTCCAAAATGCTAGGGAATTCCGGAGCTCTCGTGGGCCAGGGAGATGGGAGCACGTAAGGGGATCCCCGCCCCGGAGACTGGGGGAGTGGGTGGGTGGGAGTGAGCGGGTGCGCTGGGTACAGAGGACGAGAGGGCGGGAGGGAGGAAGGGAGCGGGCTGGGGAGTGCGCTGGGAGGGCCGCGGGCCTCGGGCACGCCAGGAAGTGAGCGGCAGTGGCGAGGGCCCTAAGAAGAGCCGGGCGCTGACCTGACTGTGCTGTTTTGTCTCGCAGTGAACCCCAACTACACTGGCGGGGAGCCCAAGCGGTCTCGGACGGCCTACACCCGGCAGCAAGTCCTAGAACTGGAAAAAGAATTTCATTTTAACAGGTATCTGACCCGGCGCCGTCGGATTGAAATTGCTCACACCCTGTGTCTCTCTGAGCGCCAGATCAAGATCTGGTTCCAGAACCGGAGGATGAAGTGGAAAAAAGACCACAAGCTGCCCAACACCAAAGGCAGGTCCTCGTCCTCGTCCTCCTCCTCCTCCTCCTCCTGCTCCTCCTCAGCTGCCCCAGGCCAGCATTTGCAGCAGCTGGCCAAGGACCACCACACGGACCTGACGACCTTGTAGAAGTGGGGACCCTGGGCCCATTCCTCCCTGCGCTCCCGGCTGAGCCGAAGCTGCGGGGGCAGGCCAGGCTTGCTGTCACCTCCCTGGGCTCTAAGGTACTGTGGGGTGGACCTGGGATACGCAGGCCGCCCTCGGACTAGGTTAGCATCCTGCCCGAGGGCAGCCCCCTCCCTGAAGCGGGATGGGGGTGGGAGGGGGGCGGGATTCTCTCTCTAAGTATATTATCATATGGCAGGAGCTACTGAGAACATAAACCTTGGCGAGTCATTAAACTTATGAAAATCTCTGCTGTTGGATTTTGAATTTGCAAATGAAGGTTGGATGCTTTATCCCAGTGTGAATTTGAACATCCTCCCCCACCCCACCCCTCCAGGGATCTTGGTGGCTTAATAAAGTGGGGGAGTTGAGGCAGCAGGTTGGCCATCCCTGTGCTAGGTGCTTTCAGTGGAAACAGGGAAGCTGGGCCAGGATTTCTGAACTTTCTGGGTTATCTGTATAATTTCCGGTGTGAAAAAAATATTTTGCTCCCGGTGGCCCCATGCCCAAAGAAATGAGTCTAAGAAGGAAGTGGAAATGGGTTGGGTTATTTTATGTTTAGATTATATTTGCTTAAATATTTATTTGTTGGGGGATGGGGGACAGAAATAACTGACATCTTAATGCCAAAAATCTTAAGAAGGTGAAAGGGGCTGAGTTTCAGGGAGAAGAATCAGAGATGTGTGGACTAACTTCTGGCTCTAACCGGCATTTTGAACTCCACCCCTCCCCACTCCCCGGAAATGTGTGTAGGGGGCCCTTAACCCTTTTAGAGGGAAGCAAAGGGTCCACTCAAAGTTGAGTTCTTGAAAATATATTTCCACATGTGCTTTTTTCAGCACTGTGCTTACAACTAGTTCTGGGTGATTAAAGGAAAGGGAAAAGAGAAAGAAACAAATGGTCCAACATTTTCCTTCTGGGGAAAGAAAACAACACCTCTATGTTCTGGGTCATTAGATTGTGACTGAATTTTCTATTCCAACTGGATTCCAAATGCTGGATTCCAAATTACCCATGTAGCAGTATTTTATAGGAATTGGTGTACGGCCTATATGGGAGAGGGGGTGTGTGGTGGGGAGAAACTGGGAAGGTGGGGAAATCTTGCTGTAAAAAAGAAAGAGAACACTAATTGAATCTAGAAGCCCACAAAAGTTGGTCTTAGGGTTTTTTTCCCTGAAGTTTCTTTTATTTTTTAAACAAGTGTAAGGAAGTTTTTCTCAACCCATTGATTAGAAGCAGAGATTGTAAAAGTATAAAAGTTTTAGGCCCTCCTCCTTGCCTTAAGAATAGTGGTTTCATAACAATCACTCTCAAACAACAGAGGAGTGATGTTCTTTAGTCATTTTTCTTATGCCTTGCCTGAAGATTCAAGGCTCATTTTTCTAAAATGCTGACCCTTAAGGCTAAGGGGGGGGGGGGAGAGTCAAAGGGAATGGCCAGAGTTCATATACTCAAATGAAACAGACTTTGGAAGTTTAAACCCCAAAGCTGTGGGCTCCAAAAAGAAACCCCTGGTTGTAGCTACCAAAAAGTGACAAAAGAGGGGAGGGGAAAAGGATGAGCTTGAAAGAGAGATTAAGAATTGGAGCTATTTTTTTTTTCAGTGCTTCAGAATGCTTTATAAAGTTCAGAGATAATTTTTTAAATATATTTAAGTGGAGGGAGAAAAAAAAAAAGACTTTTTCTGCACGCATGTTCTTTGGTGTCTCCTGAGAGCTGAGAGCAGGTATTCACTGGAGTCCCTAGGCTGAAATTCCACTTCTCTAAAGTATCTTCCAAGCCTTGGTCTTTTGTATTAGACCCTGGGGACAGCTCTTTGTTCCTCCTTGGGGTGAGCCTGGCTCTCAGACTTGCACATGGCAATACTTGAATATCGCCACGTCGGGATATTAAAGATGGATATTCCTGCATTATTCGCATCATTGTTTCTATGACAAAAAGCAAAGAGTTCATACATAGTCAAGACGTCTTTTTTCTGACGCCCTCACGTTGAGAAGCTGAAAAGGTATTTTACTGAAGTTCGGCTAAATTACAGAATCAGGTTCATCCAGAGGACAAATTTTCTATTCGATTAGCTGTATTTCAGCCGGGAGGACTGACCTCTAAACCCTTAACCTTTTGGACTCTAACTACCCTTCTCTTCTTTTTTTCCCCCTCTAATGGGGAGAGCAGTCTTTGGATGTAGCATTTGAAAAGAGCCGCTATCGTCAGAGGCAAGTTGGAAAGTTGCTAAGATTCTTTCCTAAAGCCCAAATCTGTGAATATATTGAACCTTCTCCTTGGGAGGGGGGAAAAGTATATATTTTCACGACACCCAACTACATATATATTATAAAGATTATTATATAGATTTCCCCATTCCCAGAAGTTCAGGTTATCTACCCCAGCTTCAGACCAAATGCCAAAACTGCTTCACTGACTTCACCCATGTCCCAGAGGAAAGCCAAGAGGCATGTTTTGTTGAAGAAAACCCACCTTCTTCTCAAACATAGCTTCACTACTTTGAAAAGTAACTTAATCAGAGAAACAACTTCTTTGTTTATAAGTCTCAGTTCTCCTCAGTTTCCAGGGATTGTCTTTTGAAATGTTAATGGAGCTTGGATGGCCCAGGGGGCAGTCCTCAACCCTGTGGTCCCAATCGGACCCCAGCGTCCATTTGGGCCCACAGGAGTGGGGCAGGGGAGAAGCAGCAGCACCCCCCCCCCTTCTCAAAACCACCTAGGGCAGGGAAGGAAATGAGTTTCCATCTGGGAACATACTCTGGAGAAACCTAGATGTGGAAAGGCTCAGTGCCCATTTGCTTTCATTTGTTTCCAGTTTGTTCCCCCAAATATGAGCCAGAAGTGTTTGTTTTGGTGTTGTTTTTTTTTTTAAGCTGTGTTGGGGTCGTGACTGGGGAGGAGTGAAGTGTTTACCGAGGACATTGCTCCTCAGACTCCCATCTCACTTTGTCCATTGCAGCCTTTTGTTGGGAGATGACATTGTCTGTCAGCCCCATGGTGTCTGTTCACACAGGATGCTTTTTTAATAGAATTGACCAATGTTCTGCTGCCACTGATTAAAGTATTATTTATACTAATTGTTGCCTGTAGTTTTGATGTAATTCATTGATCTATATTTGAAATAATAAAAGGTGTAGCGAAACTTCCATCCTGTTTGGTGCCTCCAAAGAAGCATTCTTCATTAAGTCTTCTAAAAGCTAACATTCAATATAAACAATTTATTATTTTCTGCATTGTGCCTGACATGTGAAGGTTAAAGTGTGTAAGGGTTAGCAAATCTGTCATTAACCTCTCCCCCCACACATACACAGTCCCAATTTGGCCACCATGTTTTGTGAGCATTGGGAAGCCTAACGTTGCATTCAGGCTGCAGGGCGGTATTTTTTGGAAGAAAAAATAAGTAACTTCCCAGGCTAAAAGGAGGCTCCAGGTTGGCCCCGGTTAGCTCCAGACACCTCCAATCTCTCTTTGTCTTGTGGTGGGTGAGAGACCTCCCTGCCCCCCAACTCTGGGAGAGTGCTGGGTTCTGGACCAAGCTGAGACTGGCCAGTGGCTGCTGGGACCAAACCCCTCTGGCCTCCAATCTTGGACTCCTACTTTCCTTGTGCTATTTAGTCCCACTGGGGCCTCCAGCACCTGCCCCTCCTTCCCCCAGAGCCCCCTCTGCCCTCCAGACGACAATAAACACTCCCCACCATAAAAAGTGGCGTGCGCTATTTTTTTTTTTTTCCTGCAAAGGATTTTTCTCGTCTTTGCCTTGCCTTGGAGAGTGGGCCAAGACAGGAGTCCCAAAATAGCTGGGGGGGGGGGGGGGATTGCTCGCGACAGGAAATGAGCAGAATGCATAAAATCAGACATGTGTCCTTAATATATGGAAGGGCTCGCCTCAGACGCGTGGACATGTGTATTTATAAGTGCGCAGACAGAAGTTTAAATATTCAGACACATTTTATGATTGTCCTCTGCCCGTCTTCTGGTTAATGGCTCCTCCTGTGCCCACCAATACATCAATACCGTTGTGTGTATTGAATCACGGGCAGGGACGAGGAGGAAGCGAGTCCATAGCCGAGCCCGCTTGAGTACAGTACAGTAAATCGGGACCCTCGGCAGAAGGCGCTTCCCGCCCGCCCGCCATGTTGGGGAGCCCTCCCTGCCCCCCGCGCCTGGCTGGGCGGCCGGGGCTCGCCGGCAGCCGGGGGAGGGCCTTTCATAACCCGGAGAATTTTCAAAGTGCGAGGAAGATGATAAGAATAGATTTCTACAAGTCCCGACCACGTGATTGGCGAAATAATTAATTCAGCACGTCCCTTAAGAAACACGGAGTCGTCATTAATCTGCCACGCAAAGGGCTCTCTCCGACTTGGAAAGTGCAGGGATCCCAAGAATATCACCCGCCGAGGGGGGCTGCGCGGCGCCCCCAGCCCTCCACCCTCGGCCCCCAGTGGCGGGCGCGGGAGCGCGGCCAGCAGGTAAATATTTTGGCGACTTTTATTTCTTCGGATTTAAATCCTTAATGAACTTAGCTGTCAGGGCCGCTGACAAATAGTTCCCTTTGCTTCCTGATTTGGAACCGCGCGCCGGCGAGAAGTTGTTAGTGGCTTGGATGGTGACCTTTGGTTCAGCAAAGCTTTGCACTTATGAAAAATTACTGAGAGCGACCGAGTGCGTGTATGTGAGCGAGAGAGAGGGTGTGTGTGAGCATGTGGGGGTGGGCGAGGGGCGAGGGGCGAGGGGGCGAGGGGGCGAGGGGCGAGGGTGCGCGCGGGCTGCTCCGAAACAACAGGAGTTGTTTAAAAAAAAAAAAAAAAAAAAAAAAAAACCCGCCCGGCTGGGGGACGCGCCTGGCGCACGCGGGCCGAGGTTGCCCGGTCGCCTGTGTCTACCGGGAACAATGGTCGCTGTCACGGCATCTGCTGCCTATTCTTAAACCGGTGAGAAAAGGCCCCGGCCCTCTTTTCAAGCGAGGGTCGTAAATTTTTCTTTGCGTCATAATAGAAGGCTATAAAATCGAGTTGAAATTTTACCCCAGGCAGGTTTTAACCAACAGATAATGATTTCCGAGTTGCTTCTCCCACTCCCCTCCTTTCCCACCCCAGCTCTGTTTCGGCCACCCCAGCAAGGAGTTTCTCCTTCTTCCCCTTTATTTTTGTATTTTTAATTTGGGGGAAGATGGAAAATAAAGGCGCGGGTTAGAAGTCCCTGCCGGCAGGGTGGGAGACCCTGGGGCGAAGGGGAGCCTGGGGCAGGGATGTGCAAGAGAGGCCAGGGAGAGGTGCAAAAGCTGTCTGTCCGGTTGCCTCCCGTTTCAGCCTTTCTTCTCCCACACTCCAAGGAGATTCGAGGTCCCACTCGCCACTACGCTGCCACCCCACCCCACCCCCAGCTTGCCGGGGTCTGGGTCGGGGCGGCAGCGGGCATTCTCCTCCTTCAGCTTGAAACTCAGGGCCGGTGCCGGGGAGGAGAGCCTCTTTATTCGCCTCCTTCCCTGTCGTTGGCTTTGAGGATGATTTCCGCTAGCTGGGGCTGGCTGCGTTGGTAGTTGTTGTGGGATTGTGTGTATGTTTTGATTTCTTTTTTGGTGTGTGTATATTTCCCCGTCAGGACAGAGACAAAGTTTCCTCCGTTATGAATTATACATTCAAACAATAATACATTAATTCAATTATTCAAAGATGACAAATGTTTATGTGCTTTGCAAGTGACTCCGACGCAGATTCCGGGCGCTTTCTTTGAGCTGCTTGCGTTTTTCTCAATGAGAATTGGCTCCCCTCCCACCCCAACCCCACCCACCCCAACCCACCACACCATCCCCTGGTAGGCCCAGAGAAGGAACCCACAAAAAGCCTCCCCAGCCCCGCTGGCAGCCCGGCAGCCAACAGCCTCCCAAGTCCTGGGCTTGGCGGGCACCGGCCCGGGCTATTTTATCAGTGTGACAATTGCCCGGGTTGATGTGATAAATCATCGTAAGTAATTCCTGAAAGGGTGCGAGGCTGTTGGGGGCCGGGCGAGGACTGTAAATCTTTCCGGTTTATTGCTCTATGAACATATGCTCCGATTGAAGAAGGCTTAGATCCTTTCCTGGAGACAAATTCCCGCAAAGCGGCCCCCCTCTTTGGCAGGAGATTAACACTTGCTGCGGGCCCGTTGCTCGGCCCCTGGCGGGAGGCTAGGGGGCGGGATACTCCGGTGGGGGTGAACTGGGGGCACCCACGGTCCGGCTCCAAGAGGCGTCCCGAGTGGGCCTCCAGCCAGGCCCGTCCAGGTGAACAAAAGGAGGAGCTCCCTCACAGGTCTAAAGGGCTCTGAGCAGCCTGTGACCTGTCTTCCGGGACTTCCTGTGCCTCTGCAATGGGGATGAGGAGGACTTTACCCCCTTCTCCCCGGCTCTTCTGGGGCTGCTGAGCACATTCACATTCGCCTTGGTCGCTCGGAGACCTCGCCGGCGGCGACAGGGCATCTGCTCCGTGCCCGATGCCGTTGGGAAGCAGAACTGGCCATGAAAATCAGACTTCGGGGATGGGGTGGAGACTTCCGCATGGTGCGGGATGCTGGGGAGCGGGTCGGGCTGGGAGACGACCTTGGGGACTCGCGGCAGGCCGGGACCTGGAAGCCGGTCGCTCACCCTGGCTGGGAGCTTAACTCTTTCTCACACGCAGAATTGTTACCGTAAATTCCGCCTGACCACTCGGAGAGTGCTGGGAACAGGTCCCGATGTAATATTTCTAAAATAGAAGCTCCCAGGACTCCCAGATAAGCCCGGCTAGGGCTGATTTCTCAGCCACCTCGCCTTCTTGGAGGCGCCGCAGGAAGCGGGAAGCCGCGGCCTGGCAGTCGCCGGGCCTGCGGATTCCGTGAGCCCTGCCCAGGTTTGGAGGCGCGCGCTCTTGGCAAACAGCAGCTCGGCGCCTTGGCGGCTCCACGCCGCGCGGAACCCGAGTGGAGCGCGCAAGACGCAGAGCAGGGAGACCGCTACGGGTCCGGTCGGCTGCTTATGCGCCCTTTCTGGCTCTGGGGAGTGGCGGCTCCTCTGCAGCGTCTGCGGAACGAGCCAGAGCCCCAGCGGGGTGGGGGTGGGCGTGGGGGTGGGGTTTCCCCGAGGTGACCGGCCCCGGTCTGGGAGCTGGAGTCACCCACCTCAGGGCTGGAGCCTGCGCTGTGCCACAACTAATTGCCTCGACCGGGGAGGGGGCGAGCAGCCCGTCCGCCTAGGCGGAGCCTGGCCCGGGTGCGTGCGGATGAGAGGTATCGGGCTCGACTGGGGAGCTAAGGGAACCCTGGGCCTCCGAAGCTCCATAGTCACCTCCGGAGACGCCTCTGAAAGGCAGCCTCTAAAATTTCCAGTCCGCGGGCTGGTCCGGTGGAAGGCTGGGCCAGGGTCAGAGGTCGTGGGGGGTGAGACTCTCAGCGCCCCTCATGCCACTGCCGGTGGCCGGACTGGGGCTGGGTTGGACTCGAGCTGCGAGATGAGGGCTTTCTTTCCGCTCCATACCCACTCATGCCTGCTCCGGGGAAGGGGCCCGGATCCCACGCTTCCCGCCCCTCCTCCTAGCCCCCAGGCCTGGCTGCGCTCCGGGGCTGGATGGCGTGAAAGTTTCAGCCTCAATCAGTACAATCTTCCCTTGGGGTCACGTGAACAAATATGCTCGCATTTGAAGGCAGCGTCTGTATTTCCCGACCATGAGGGGGTTTCCGGGGCTCTCTCCAAATCCAGAAAGGGCCACATTCCGAAAGCAAAACAAACCCCGAGCTCTGGGGGGTCTGGGAGGGCTGGGCAGGAACCCAGGAGTGGGTGGGGGCGCGGGTGGCCGCCGCTCTGGGCCTGGGAGCGGACAGGCGGGCGGGTGGACCGACGGGCGCGCATCGCAGGCGAAGCCAGCTCGGGGACTGCGAACTCGTTCCTCCTGCGTTTATTGGTAGTTGAACCTCAGCCTGGTTCCGTTCTACCGGGAATTCCGTGTGCTCGGGTATATGGCCGCGTCTGCGAGCGCGCAAGACCAGGGTTGGGACAGTGTTGTCTGCAGACAAAGGGGGAAGGCTAGCTCTGCCCCCCACTGGCGCCCACTCTGAGGCCGAGGACACCAGGTTTATGATAAATTGGGATCCAGGTAAGCAATTGCATGACAAAATGGAAATCTTTGGGCACCGGGCTGCTTGCTGCCCTGAGCGGGATACTAAATATGATTTATTTTGTGTAATCTGTGATCTTGATTATTGCCAATTGGTGAGGCAGTCCGCGTAGACCTAGATACACTTCTACATATACATTGAGGACGGTGATTAATCGTAAGGAGGTGCGCTTTGTGGGGATGCTCCCCGCCTACCCAAAGGTTAGGAGGACACACTAGCTTGCCAGGCTTGGGGGGTGGCTGATGGCATGGTGGGGGGGATGTGGCAGTTTGAGGAGAGGGTCGGTGAAGGGGTTGGGGGCTGGAGGAACTATTTTGGGGGTAAATGTGCAGTTATGAAAATGGGCTGGGAAATGAAATGAATAAAAAGAAACTTTTTTTACACTGTCACTGCCAAAGTAAGATGGAGCGTCATATTAATTCTGTGTCTTGGGCTGCCTGGCTGGGCATGGGCAGGTTGATTTATATGTATTTAAAATAAACTCTGTGACCAGCCAGCTCCCTGCATTGTTCTGGGAACTAGCTCCATATACGCACGCCTTTATCTCTTGCTGTTGGCTTAATATTTTTTTCCTTTAGAGGTTAAAGTGCTTCTCAAGCTTCTCCCCCAAATTCAAGAGAACCCCCAAACTACTCAGAAGAGTTTGAGAGGCTCCTCCAGTACATGCTCCCTCAGTAATCTGGGTTTTGACTTCCAGAGTGGCAGAGAAAAAAGGTTTAGGGCTCCTGGGTTCTTCTCCCCAAAGAACCCAGGATGAAAGCTAAATCATTATTTTGGCTCCTGCTTCCCATCCATCCTTTTGTTTACGGGATCCTGTGGCTCCTGGCTGGAGGAGGACAGGACAATTCATCCTGGATTTTTCCGGGGCCAAAGCCCAAGTAAGCAGCTCCATGAGTCCGAGGGAGCGGCTCTAGGCTCATGGGAGCGTCACACAGCCGGGCCAGACCGGGCCTCTGTGGGGAAGGGTCCCAGAAAGCAAGGAGCAGTCCCTTCACCTACGATGGGACAGGCCCCAGCTGGAGAGGGACCGACTTCCAAGAGGACATCGCCATCAAAGGAGAGCAGTAAAGCTGTTTTGTCAATCGCCTGCTCTTGGCTCCATCAGAACTTAAAGTCACTGGACATTTTTTTTCGCCTGCTGCCTTGGAGCAGCGCGCCTGCCAACTTAGTCAGCTGAATCCAATTACCGCGAGCAGCATTTCATTTGGCCCCGTGGAGCACTCACTTATAACTTCCCCGAAAATTTCAATAATCCGCACCAAGGCTCCCTATCCTAAAGACTTTTCCCGGGGATGCTGGTGGGGGCTGGGGTATAGGGCCCGGCCTGCCGCGGACCAGCTCTCCGTTGACAGCTCCCAGATGGGTCTCCCTCCCGCTACCCCAGTTTCTGGCTGTGGAAAGGGTACTTGAGCTGGTGGCCCAGAGCCAGCAGGGTTAAGCCCGCGATTCTGGTCAAGCAGGAGGCTGAAGTTGGGCTTGTGCTGGAGGGTGGGTGGGCTGAGCAGGGAGCTCCAGAGAAGGCAATGGGGACTCTGGGTGGCCTAACGTTGGCCACCTTGGGGTCCTCTTTTCTTTTCCCTTCCCAAGCCTCCTGAGCCTAGAGCACAGGGTGCACAGGGCATCCCAGAATGCCCAGGAGCAAACTTACCCTGATCATCCACGGCTGGAAAAACAAAATCTAGCTACAGGCATCGTGGGATCAGCCCTGGTGGTCTTTCAATTTAGCCCTCTTTTGAGGGGGAAGATCCTACTTTTAAAGAACCCCCTTTTTAAAAAAAAATAATAAAACATAGTCAAGCGGCGAAAGTTGATGTCTGTTCACGTGAACGTATCATATAAAGTAGCTTCCGGCTCGCTGATCAGGTCTGAGTACCTGCGTACATCGCACACCCACTGCACAGCCCTCAGGGCGGGCCTAGCGGCCTGGGCCCCCTGGGCCCAGACCGGCTGGGAAGCTGAAGCCTGGGCTCGATATTAGGAGCCCTACTGGGCTGGGATCTCTCCGAGGCGCTTCCGTTGGGTGTTCATTAAGGGGTGAGTTATTGCTGTCTAAGCCAAAGGTCACTTCAAAGGCTTATGGCTGTGTGCTCTGGTCTTTAGAAGGGACTGGAATGCTTTGTGTGGGGCTTTCTCCTGCCCGGTTTAGTGTTTGCAAACTACTGAGTCGACAAATTGCACAGGGCAGATGCAAGAGGGGGGATTGTGTCTCTCCTTTCACCTGACCTGCATGGGCACCCGCTAAGTGCCCGTAGTGGTGGGCAGCTTGGTTTGTTGGGTGGAAGGGATGTGTGTTTCTTAGATTGTTTGCAGCCTAATCCCGACCCAGGAGTGGGCAGCCCAGGCCAGGAGTGTGGTGGGTACCGACTGGAATAAAATAAATTCAGAGGAACCATGCAAGATACAAAGTACAAGTCAGGAAATAGCGCCCAGCTCCCTTTCCACTGGGGCTGAGTAGGGCAGCCATTGACTAGGACCCACCCAGGCCCATCTTTTTCAGGTGCCCTATGCTGTAGCCTCCCTCCCATGCCAATTTTGTACAGTCCTTCTCTTTTACTCCTAGGAGGTTTGGGCTCAGCCTGGGAGACTAAGGCACCTGGAGCACTAAGAGCTTGGCTGAAGCAGGGGGAGAGGACAGATTCCCCTTGTGCCTTTGACCCACTTGGCTCACCCGTTGCTTGAGGGTCTGGCACTTCCCTCTGGTCTGAGCTCCTCCTTCCCCCATCCAGCCAAAGATTTTGGTGTTAAAGGCCACTCACTCCCTAGAAGCCAATCAAGTCTCCCTTTCTGCCAGGGAGAAGGTGCCTGGAATGGCTTCGGGCAACATATACAATAGTCACATTGATTATGACACCCTTAAAGGGGAAAGCCTCTCAACATGTGTGCGTTAGAAGCGGCTGCCACTGAGAGTTTTCCATTTTGTTCCAGATCCGCCTCAACAGAATATCAAAAGGACCCTGAAGAACCTAAAAAGAGTTACAGACAAAATTCGAGAGCTTGCGCGGGGGGGGGGGGGGGGGGCACACAGACACACACACACACACACACACACACACACTGTGGTGAGTAGTGTGATTTAAAAAAATAATTTCCACTACATTTCCATCTGTCCTGCAACTCAAGGTAGCCATCTCAGGATTCATACATCAAGACATAAAACAAAGGGCGGCTTTGAAGTGGATCACCTCCGTGTGAACTGCTGCCCGTTACATGATAACCGATCATCGGCCTTCAAATTTATGGCGCTTTAATGGGGTGAGCCCAGTGCCTTAAATGGAGGGTGTATTACGTATTGAGTTATCTGGGCTAAATAAGAATGATTTAGAAGGCGAGTCCAGGGCTTCCCATAGGGTAGAGGAGGCTCAGGCTGAGAGATCGAGAGAACTTGGGCAGAGAGCGAGCCCAGCTCTGCAGCAAATATATCCCCACTGAGCAAACCCGAAAAGGAGTGGTTTCAGAATCCCCCAATAGTAAAGCCAACAGGGAGCGAAGAATCGTTGCTATGTTCCAGTGAATTAACGGAGGTGCCCAGCACAAGTCTTGTCCGCCAGAAAGAGATGTGTGGGTTTCCCAGGCCCTGGTTTCCTGGTTTAGGAAAAACAAAAACAAAAACAAGGAGAGGAGCCAACTACAACCTTAGAAAAATTTGAGAGCAACAGAAGCAACCGGCACATCATCGCCTCCCCCTTCTCTTTCAACTTGCCCTGACTCTACCGGCCCATAATTTACTGCGACTGCCGCGCTAGTCACAGCCCAGCGACTGCCGCCCCCTCCTTCCCCGAGCCCCTCGGTCTTTCACGGCCCCGGCGGGAGAGCGAGCGCCGGGCCGGCCTCTGAGCATCCAGCGAGCTTCCCGGCTTCCCCAGGCAGCGGCGGGCAGCGGGTCTTCGGCCCCGGCGGAGCTGCGCGCGTCCGGTCCTACGTCTGGCCGTGCAGCGGAGCTGTTCGGAGAGACCGGCACCGGCCACTTTATATAATCCCCCAGCTCGCGGGGCGCGGGGCCGGGAAAAGTGCGGAGTAGGGAATTCTTTTGCCGCTCTTCCTCCTACGCGGAGCCTGTTTTCCACTTCTGAAAAGTGCCGGGCCTTGGGAAGTGTTTTTCTTTTCATTCCTTACTGAAGCGTTTACTGCCGCCGTGCTTGCAGTCATAAATTTTGTTACAAACCACAATGACAGGTGCATTGATATGCACCGTGAGAGCTCCAGCTGCTTAATAACCCCGTCCCCTGGCCGCTGTGAGCGCCTTTTATTTATTCGGTATCATATTAGGTATTGATCCCGGGCAGAATTAAGTGCAGTGAGCAAGTATCAGGGTTCGGCTGTTTCAGAGGCGCGGCGAGTGTGGCGGTCCAGCGCGGCCCAGGCGGCGGGCGGTGGTCGCTCTGAGGCCGCCTTCCTTCCGTGTGGCTAGGAATCCTTTGGCCCTGCATTCCCAGCCTGCGGTTGGGCCTCCAAGCTGAGTTGGGCAACTTCCCGGGACCGCAAGAAGGGTCGAGTCAGACCCTGTGTAGTGCCCTTACTCTAGAAAGGGCCAGGCTTGGTGCCGGCGGGGTTCTGGGGAACCTGCCCTGGCCGGTGCCCTGGGGGTTGAGGGGAGGAGGAATGAGAGAAAAGGGCAGCTGAGGACTTCGAAGACTGCCCCTCCCCCGACACGGGCTAGTCTTCACCCCAAGACATTTGGGTCCCCGAGCAAAAATGAGCAGAGATACCAAAGGGCCAGGAAAGAAAGCCTTTAAAGGGGGGGGGGGGGATCGAAAAGATGAGCCACTGAACAGTTGACCATTGTCCAAGTGATTTATGACCCATTCCTGCTTTTTAGGTTCAAGCAGAGTTCACAAGGAGTAGGGATTTCTAGAAAGAAATAAGCTTTTTTATTTTTTTTAACCAGTTTTGTAACAATATTCTCAGGTTCTGTTTTAGGAGAGGTGGCTTTTGGGGGGCATTATACTGCGGAGGTGGGGGGAGTCTGCAAAGCCCTTCCTGGTGAGGAGAGGGCTACTACCCTTGCTTCTGGGGCAAATAGACATTGGAGTGGTGGATCATCACTGAGTGGGCCTTGAAATTCCTTAAGACAATGAAAACGGAGGCAGAACAGACGCTGTGGTTATTCATGAAGCTGCCAGATATTTACACTTTTAAGGCCCAGTACACAGCTTTTCCTAAGAATATACCATAGGAAAAATATATATGTAAAGCCATCTGTTTCAAAAACCTGGTCAGTTCCTAAAGAAGCCATTTTAATGTGACTGGTCCACCTATCAAGATAACCTTGGTCAACGTGGGAGGCAAGAGGGAAAGTATTTTGCTTCCACACTTGTAAATGAAATGACAGAAGCAGCAGTGACTTCTGGTGGGTTGTCAAATGTGGCCATTCTGATATCCAGAGGGCCCAAGGTTTAAGACTGGAAGTAGGATCCCAGAAAACTCCAGAAACAGCTAAACCAGTCCTTTGGCTTGGGGGCAAACCAAGCCAAATGTTAGACACAGGATGAGGCTGTAACTTTCCATTTGATATTCAGTAACTTTAATAGTCAGAATGACATAGAAATTGAATGAAAGAAAGATTAACATCAGCTTTGCTAGGTAGATATCTTAACTGCATACATTTCAGAACAATAATAGAAACAATTCCTAAAACATAACATCCTAGTATTCTCTTATTCCATTGAAAAGGGTCTGTGTCTTATCAAGATAAATGCCATATACACTTATTCTTTGTAACAAAATGGGCAACAGTATTACCAAACAAAGGCTAATATAAAGGATTTTAAAAATTGAGTTAGGCTGTTTGGTGAAAGTGGAGGGGAAATGAGTGAATGGCAGAGTGGTTTTGGTACCAGTGGTCAAATCCTTTAGGCCACGTAAGTCGTCTAGACAATGTGGTCCATCATGATGACCATGATGGAAGCCCAGGGAGTTTTGAGGAAGGAAAGGTGCCTGAAAGAGGAGATCAAGAATTAAGACCAGGGAGCTGACCTATGAGTTTTCTTTATCAAGCACACAAAAGTGGTTGAATGCTATTAGTTATACTTTAACTCCTTAGGAGCCTTTCACAAGATGGGGGTGGAGTGGTTGACAAGGAAAACTTCCATCAAGAGTCAGAGGACACAAAAGGGAAGAATTTTTCTTAGTTTTTTTTTTTTTCTTCTTCTTCTAAATCTGGGTCCATTCATCATGCCATGAGAGGTTCTCTCATTGGTTGTAGAGTGGGTGGAGGTGGGGTGCAGTGTATGATCCAGAGCAGAGGTCAATAATAATATCTGTTCACACAATTAGATGCAGGATAAAAATGATAAAGTTGTAACATGAAGCATTCTGCGTTTACCCATGCTCCATGCATTTCAAATTCTAAATCTCTTTACCAAGTTTCTAGTGGTATCCACTTAAAAGTAGTGGAGGACAAAGTAAAGAGTCTAGAAAAATGCAGATGAAAGAGAAGAAACATCTTTCTAACCTCAAAATAAGTTTGGGAGTCTTTAAGTGTTCTTGGTTTTTATCTCCTGGTAGATTTCACAGTGCTGACACACAGAGTTAACTGGGTGGATTCTCATCCCGGCACCAGAAAGTGGACTGTCTGGTCTCCATGAAAGATGCTGTGATTTTGAAACCAGGTGGGGGAGATACTTTTCTTTTTCTCCTCCTCCTTCTCCTCCTTCTCCTCCTTCTCCTCCTTCTTCTCCTTCTCCTTCTCCTTCCTCCTCGTCCTCCTTCCTTTGAGAGTTCTGGCTGTTCTGAACTTTCTTTTCTCATCAAAACTGTGGGATGACCCAAAGATTGATTGATAGGTCCATTTAGTCACTCATTCAACAAGCATTTATTACACTTACTACATGTAGGGCACTGGGCTGGGTGTTAGGAATATATAGATGAATAAGACACAAGGAGCTCAAAGTCCAGTGGGAGAATCAGCCATTAAAATATATGTCCATAAGTGCTTTCCTATGCCATATCAAAAGCTATTTGACAATCTTGAAGAAAGAAAACATTATCTGGGTGGGGGTGGGGGAAGCCCCTTCTCTTGGATGGAGTTGAGCTAAAGAGTGGGAGTGGTCTTTTCATGTTTATAAGAAATTCCTTCTGACTTTTTCAAAGGTTCAAATAAGTTGAACTTCATAAAATCTCAGCTCCTTCCACTCTGAACTGGGTGGGCAGCAGAGAGCCTGGGCTAGCTAGTCCTTATATATCGACTGTCCTGTCAGTTACAGTCTCTCTGGGGCCTTTTGCTTTTCTTCTCCACAGGTCACCTGGTGCCTGTGGCTACCCCAGCCCTCTCGGGATTCGGCAGACAGTGGAGGTGGTGGTGAAGGAGACAGTGGTGGTCAATGTTATTTGAGCAGGGTCAACAGACCCTGGAACTTCCTGAGTGCACGATGCAGAAGGCTGCTTACTATGAAAACCCAGGACTCTTCGGAGGCTACGGCTACAGCAAAGCCACCGACACTTATGGCTACGGCACTCCCCATCAGCCTTACCCACCCCCTGCCGCTGCCAACTCCCTGGACACTGATTACACGGGCTCCGCCTGTTCCATCCAGAGTTCCGCACCTCTGAGAGCCCCAGCCCACAAAGGAGCTGAACTTAACGGCAGCTGTATGCGTCCTGGCACTGGGAACAGCCAGGGTGGGGGGGGTGGCAGCCAGCCTCCCGGCCTGAACTCAGAGCAGCAGCCACCACAACCCCCTCCTCCGCCACCAACCCTGCCCCCATCCTCGCCCACCAATCCCGGAGGTGGAGCGCCTGCCAAGAAGGCCAAGGGTGGGCCCAATGCTTCTGGCTCTTCAGCCACCATCAGCAAGCAGATCTTCCCCTGGATGAAAGAGTCCCGACAGAACTCCAAGCAGAAGAACGGCTGTGCCGCTGCAGGTAGCTCTCTGAGGGGGCTCATCCTGGGCTAAGTCTCCTCCCCCCCCCCCCCCCCCCCCCCCCCGCACTGAGCCCCAGAGGCTAGCTCAGGCTCATCTAGGAATCAAGAGACTGGGGGCTAGAAGCGCAACTTTGGAGGCCACATGTCTAAACTCCTACTCATGCAGAAATGTCCTTTCTTTTTAGTGTCCCTGATTGGACCCATGCCCTTACAGTGACAGGGTGTTCCATTCCGGGCTGCTGGTGCCATTGCTGGACAAGTCCCATAGTTATTAATAGATAGCTCTTCCATATATTGACCTAACATTTGTTTTCCTGGGTGGCTGGTCATAACTTGGCTCCTTCTCCCATCCAATAGCTCTTCGAAACCTGTGATTCCCCAAGCCTGGGTTTTTATGTATCTTACATCACACGAATCCCGTTCCCTTAAATTAATAAGAACTAAAGTCTGTGAAGGGCTATGTTAAGAACCATGGTGAGCGCTTTACAAGCACTATCTAATTTTCCAAAGAACCGTTTGAGGTAGGTATAGCCCCATTTTACAGATAAAGGGTTAGACAGTTGCGCAAGATCACAAAACCACAGAATGGGGCACTCGAATCCAACCGGAGCCTGCAACACAGCCAGACTCTACTTGGTCCACGCCAGCCCAGTTCTCCCCATCCCAGCAAATCCATAATGGGGAGGGGCATATCTTAAGGGAAGGGGATATGCTCTAAAACAAGAGCAGCCTTGGATTTCTCTCCCTGAAAAGGGAGACCCCAGAGTTGGGAAGAATCTTCTGTGGGTCTTTTCAGGGTGGGCAGAAGAAGATGGGCAGGGCCAGGAGCTCTGAGGCCTACTGCCTCTCTCTGTTTAGCCTGCCTGGTCCCTAAAATTTTCTGGCCTCGTGTCGTTTGATGCAGTTTATCTTCAGATAGATGAATATGCTTCCAGGTCCAGGGCCAGTTTGAGGCATGGGATGTAACTACCTTGTTTATCAAATCTCTGGTTTGCCTGCAACTCTCTGGGGCTGCTGCTCTTGGGGGAAAGTGCCTTCCAGCCTGTAAGCTCCTTCTCCTGCCCCTCCCTCCCAGCTGCAAGTCCAGGCCCCTCCCTCCCAGGAGAAATCCATTTGTGTAACCAAGGAGGGAGTGGACAAGCTGCAGAGAGGTGGCAGGGGTAGTGGAAACCAGTGTTCAGACTGCTGCTCCTAGCACTGCAATACTCAGAATGCACCCAGGCTGGCCTTGGAGCCCCTGAAACTCTGGAGAAGTATTTTTATGACTTATCACTTCCCTGGGTTTGGGTGCAGCTGAGCTGGGGTGAGGTGCCATGATCTCTACCCTCATTCCATGCTCCCTGGGGTGCCTTGCCCAGGAGCCAGCCCCTAAGCAAGGCAAGCTGGGGCTGCCTTCCTCCCCCAGCCCGGCAGAGGCTGGGAAGAGTATTCAGAGAAGTCTGTTCCTTCTTTAATGGGGGTTGGAAGAGGGGGGGTAGGCCCTACCAGCTGCTACTAGTTTCTCATTAAACTCCTCCACAGCCTTAGCCTTAGGGACAGGATGATGGACTAGGCTGAAGGGGAGGGGGTGGCAGAGTGAATCGGACCTCAGAAGGCAGATGTGTGTGTGTGTGTGTGTGTGTGTGTGTGGCAGGGGCGGGGGGGGGGGGGCTGGAGTTCAGGTGCAACTCATAGGTATGGCTGGGGCCTGTGAAGTCCCGATTGGAATCTTACGTCTCAGACGCCCCTCCCTCATTCCAGCCAGCATTAAGGTGGGAGGAGAGGGGGAGGAAGAGGAGGGATCCAGGGAAGCACCCCGCTTTGGCCCTGGATGTCCTCCCCATCCCCCGCTCCCGCTCAGCGTCCCCTCTGTCTCCCTTCCTGCCCAGGAGAGAGCTGCGAGGATAAGAGCCCGCCGGGCCCAGCGTCCAAGCGGGTGCGCACGGCCTACACGAGTGCGCAGCTGGTGGAGTTGGAGAAGGAATTCCACTTCAACCGCTACTTGTGCCGGCCAAGGCGCGTGGAGATGGCCAACCTGCTGAACCTCACCGAGCGCCAGATCAAGATCTGGTTCCAGAACCGGCGCATGAAGTACAAGAAGGACCAGAAGGCCAAGGGCATCCTGCACTCGCCAGCCGGTCAGTCCCCGGAGCGCAGCCCGCCTCTGGGCAGCGCCGCCGGCCACGTGGCCTACTCGGGCCAGCTGCCGCCCGTGCCCGGCCTGGCCTACGACGCGCCCTCGCCGCCCGCCTTCGCCAAATCTCAGCCCAACATGTACGGCCTGGCCGCCTACACGGCGCCGCTCAGCAGCTGCCTGCCACAGCAGAAGCGCTACGCGGCGCCCGAGTTCGAGCCCCACCCCATGGCCAGCAACGGCGGCGGCTTCGCCAGCGCCAACCTGCAGGGCAGCCCGGTGTACGTGGGGGGCAATTTCGTCGACTCCATGGCGCCCGCGTCCGGGCCCGTCTTCAACCTGGGCCACCTCTCGCATCCGTCTTCGGCCAGCGTGGACTACAGCTGCGCCGCGCAGATTCCCGGCAACCACCACCATGGACCGTGCGACCCTCATCCCACCTACACAGATCTCTCGGCCCACCACTCGTCTCAGGGACGCCTGCCCGAGGCCCCCAAACTGACGCATCTGTAGCGGCCGCCACCGGCCCGAACTCGCGGCGCAATTACCTCTCTTGCTTTGGTGGCGGGGGTGGCGGGCGGGGCCCGCGGGGCAGCTCTGTGACCCCCCCTCCCTCGCTCTGGCCCGGTTGCCGCCTCCTGGGTCTCGGGCCAACAGCGGCCGAGGCGCAGGCGACTGGGCCTCCCCTCCAGGAGCTCCCTCCTTTGGGTGACTCGCCATAAATCAGCCGCAAGGATTGTCCTCTGTAACCCTGACAGTGCCATATACTGCGGACCGAGGGACTCTAATCTGGTAATGGTGTCCCGAAGGTAAGTCTGAGATCCACCGGCGGCGCGCTCTGCAGAGGGACCAGAGCCCGGACAGCCCCGGGCCTGGCCGGCGTCTAGCTTAGTTGCGGAGACCTTAATTTATATGCTCCTTCCCGTCCCGTAAGGATTGCATCGGACTCAACGACCGTATTTATTATTTGAAGCGAGTCATTTCGTTTCCCTGATTATTTATCCTCGTCTTAATGTATTTATGTGTATATTTGTAGAATTCTCCAGCCGAGCTTAGGAACGCGCTCCCAGGCCACGGGGGCCACGTCTCACCTCTTTAGTCCCCTTGCTCTGAACTAGTTGAGAGAGTAGTTTTGAACAGTTGTAACCGTGGCTGGTGTTTGTAGTTGTAAAGGATTAAGACCGCAAATTGTCCTTCATGGGTATAGAGTCAGGCGGCCCCGTGGCGTGGCACGACACCCGTTACTCATTTCTCAACAGCCGCAGCCCTCACCACTCGACACAGTTTATTGATTTCAAATTGTCTGGTACTATTTGAACAAATATTTAGAATAAAAAAAATTTCTCAGTCGGAAGTGTATCTGTGTTAATCAAGCACACTTGGAAGTAGATCACTCTGCCTTTTATCTTTTGCACACTCCCAGCAGAAGGCCCCCGAATAGGCTGACTCTTTGATATATCTATTTTTCATTTATTTGGAATCTGGTATACGAATTGGTTCTGGGGATACTTGATTACATTGCAGCTATTGACATTGGTGGGGGGTGGAAATCTGAGGATGCAAACCCAGAAATGCCCCGGGGAGGAGGGGGGGGATAATCTGGGTAGGGCTTTGTGCTGTGCCTGCTATGCTATTTCCACCACCTTCTTTTTAGACATAAATCGACTTTTTAAGGTTGCATTTACACTGGGGAGGCCAGCTCTCACGTTTCTGCGCTAATAAAAAATAACCTTTGAAAGAAAACTGACAATCAAAGAAAAGACACAAGAAGTTGTAAGAAGAACTGAGCTCTGAAAAAGCTAAGGTGCACAAAAAGAAACGATCATTTGGAGACACGCACCTAAGCTTTTTCTCTAGGAAATGCTGTCAGGACTTTTTCCTTTATGATGGTTGGTGGTTCATTTCTCAAGTAAACAAACATTCCCCACGATGTAAAGTAATAAAAGTTTAATTAATGGAACACAACAAGTATAAACACCTTGTTTATTCCGGTTTCTTTGTACAACACGGGCAAAAATGTCTTCAAGGATTTATATCCACTTTGTAAATATTAGCCTGGCTTCGGCTAGGGGTGGACAATGTCCACCCGCTTCTCTAGGAGGAGACACTTGGAAAGGAAAGCGCCTTCAGATAAGGTTCAAGTCTTTTGTATTTCAGCAAAGTCAGCCCACGCATCTCTATTCGGTTTGACAAATAATACAGCTCCTACTACATCCCCCCCCAGTGACACGAGGTGAAATTCCCATTGTGTGGAAATAATTTAACTTCTAATCTTCTGGTGGAACAACAATCGTTTCTATTTGGATGTTTGTGTTTCGCTAAATAATGATAGCTCAAATAATATCTAGTTCCCTTGTTCCTTTGTTTTTAAAATGGCATGTTAGATGGGGGGGGGGTGGTAGGGATTATCCTTTTGCAAAATTTCACTTTATCTGAGCAGGTTTAGAGTATACATGTTGTACAAGTGTATCAACAGAATAAATGACTTCAACTGAAGGGATATTTTACCCATTTGCAAGGTTTAAAATTGTTTTCTATGAAATTTGCATCCATAGGCAGAATTTCTAATTGTCTTGTAAGAAATTATTTTTTAAGCTATTAGGGAAGTCAAAGAAGAGCTTGCTGCCTTGCAGGGATTACAACAACCTTTCTTAACTGGCTAAATATTAAATAGATGAATTATCAGGCTGTTTAGATTCAGCCCGGTTTTCCCTCATCTCCTCTTCCTACCATAAATAATAATAAAAATACATAATGCATTATGGCTCCAGGCGTTTTCCAGCGCGGTGTGTTACCGCAGGAGTATCTGCTGAGTCTGCGGGTGTCTGCAAGGCCCCAAGTGTCATCTGCGGCTTAGGTCTCATGGATTAGACTTTAAACGGTGTCTAGGCCGGCTGACATCAGCTTCCTCTCACACTGATGCTCCAGAGAGGTGCGGGGTCGGGGGCTCCCTCTCCGGACAGTTACCCGGAGGCACCCCTCTCTAACGGGGTGGGGGAGTTCGCTTGGGACAAATTGACTTTCTCTCACCTTTGGTGACAGGTTTCCCCGAGGCTTCCTAGAATGGCTTGGATTCTTTCCTGCCCTCGGCGTGTCATGTGATGGGCACACTCCGCCGCTCCTGGCGCGGGGAGGAGGGCGCGGTGGCGAGTCTGGGGAGGCGCTTCCCGCGCGGCCGCCGGCCAGGGCGAGAGGAGGGCCTGCAGCACAGCCATTTAAAACTTCATAAATTATAAACAAGCCGCCTTGGCCTTCGCCATAAATTCTGCTCCTTTTGAGCCCGCAATTAGTGTTAGGAAGCACCGGAGTCTAAACACAACCAAACGCCCTCTGAAGGGCCCAACTGCCCAAGGTTGCAAACCTTTATTTATTTCCCAGTACCACCCCCCTCTGCACCCCGAGGTCTGCGCATACAGTCGCCTCCTCCCCCGCCAGCGGTACACTCGGTTGGGTTCCTGCTCGGCGAGGGAAGGTCACAATAGCTGCTCTATCGGCGGAGGCGCCCGCCTCCTCCCTCCCGGGCCTCGGGAAAGCAGAAAGAAGAGCGTGGGGGAGGGGAGCACCGGCTGGGCAATGGCGCTCTGGGCCCAGGCCTCTCCTTCCCGGGGAAGTGGGGGGAGTGTGTGACCTGGAGCGGGAAGGGGCAAGCTGGCAGGAGAAGGAAACCTCCACCCCAGCCCGTGACTTTTGCCCGAGACGGCCGCACGGGGTACAATGGGGGAGCGCACAAGGCCTCGACTGTCCGGCGCTAGGTTGAGGGCGCCGAGCAAACCGGGCTTCCAGGAGCGGCTTCGCCTTTGTGTGCGCAGCTTCCCCAAGGGCTCCGCGTCGGGAAAGGCCTCACAATGGCACTGTTGGGCCTACGCCTGGAGGTGGGGAAGGGCCGGGCCTCGCTTTGGGCATTGGTCTCTGGGAGGTTTACCCCGTTTGCTGCTCCAGAGGAGGAAGTGGCTCTCTGGCTCAGGCCTTGACCAGCTCGGCTTTTTTTTTTTTTCCTATAGAGGCGGCGGGGAGGGCTGGGGGAGGGGAGGGATCAGCGAGGTTGTGGGGGATCATCCTGAGGCCTGAAGAAAGGGTCCATGGATGGGGGTGGCAGCGGTTTGGGAGCCCCTGGTTGTTCTGTCCAGGCAATCAAATGTTAATTACAGCTGGGTAGAGAAGGGCTGCAAAAATGGCCCGCAGTAGAATGGGAGGTGGGAGTGGGAAAAGATTTAGCCATAAGGAGACCTTGCCGTGGCTACCAGGAGAAACTCAGGCCCAGCCAGGAGTGGGGTAAGAAGACCCAACTGAGCTAGCCAGGGGTACGGGGACGTGGCAGAGGAAAGGTCTGAAGAGCAGTCCTGGCCCCTGGAAAGGCGGTAAGAAAGGGCGATTAAGTAAATGTTCTGCCTCCTGGCTTTCAGACCTCAGCCTCATCCCGGGACCTGACAGAGAAAAATCCGCCTCTGATGGAATCATTAAGTTAACCATCCATTTGTACCATTTCTTTGTACAGGCTTTCAAATGAGAGAGAATGATAGAATATAGAGTGAGTACTTTCCCCCTGGTGCAGCCCCAAGCCTAGTCCCTATCACAGACACATCAGCCAAATCGGTTTCCCAGGCCCCAGAGGCTGCTAACCTTGCGGAACTGGATTTTTTGGATTTCTATCTGTAAGGAGTATTAAAAGACAGTAATTACCTATACTAGCTTCCCATTTCTTCTCTCTCCCCCATTCTGTACAAGCCAACCCACCCTTGAGTGAAGTGCATCTTCTCAGCCATAAGTCTTGGGAGCCTAGGCTCTCCATCTGTTGAGGTTTGTTCATTAGGGAGGGACAAGGGGATGTGTGTGGGTGTATGTTTGAATAACAAAGAAGAAACCCAACATTCTAATGAAAAGTGTTCCTCTGCTTGACCTGGAGGAGCCAGAAGCTTGTTTACACTGTCAGTGTTCAAGGGACAGTCACAGGCCTGTTTGCTTTTATCCTGAGGATTAGTTGAAACTTTCTCTCCCAGTAAAGAACTGGTTAATCCCAGTTACAGATCCAGGAAGGTCCTCTTCATCTGGGAGTTCTTGGTGTTACCTCGGTCCTTGTTTCAGAAACTGTAAGGGAAAAAAAAGGGGGGGGATGAAGAGAAGTTTGTGAGTATTAAATAAAAATAAAAAGAGGGGCAGGAGGCCCCAGTTCCCACAGGCCTACAGCCTCACCACTTTAGGGCGCTGTGCCTTCCCAGAGAGGATATAGCTACCGGTGAGCAGACTTCTCCCTAGACCTTTGGACACAGTTGAGACACAGTTGAGACTGAGTCACCAGCCATACCCTCCACCATCTCTGAGCACTGGCTCACTCTTGCAGAGGGCCCGGATGGAGAGGAAAAACGACTGGGTAGGTGAATCCTCTGTACTTACAGCATTGTTGGTACTGGTGGTGGTGAAGATCATCACAGAGGGTGAAATTTTAGTTTTCACTGTTCCCCTCTCTTCTGGTGCAGCTACACATGCCCTTATCCTTGGGGCCCAAAGTTGGTACCAAATGGATTTACACACCTGGCCCAAAGTCCACGCCTAAACACCTCCCTCAGGTCTCATAACCACCTTGGCAAGTTGGAATGGTACAAGGGGAATTCAAGGACCCACTTTCAGGCCAGGTGCAGCCTGAAGCACAGTGAACAAAAGTTTCCTTCCACACATGAAGAAGAGGAAATGTAAATGGATGTCCAATCATTTGCAGTAGCAGAAGCAGGTGAAAGGTCCCTAGGAGATTTGCAAGGTGGGCAATAGTAGGTAAATCCTCTTGTCCTAGATCTTGTGGCAAAATATCTTGACTGGTTCCTATGGCTAGTCTGGATCAATTTATGGAAGAATAGTATCTGGAAAATAATGAAAATGGGATGTTTACATCAGTAAGAGTCCAAGGAGGAGACTTAGGATTCGTGGAGAACAGATGAAGTGTTTTTACTGGGAAAGCAGGCCTAAAATCAGGCCAAGAGGACCTGTTGGGCCTCGGCCTTTCTGAAAGAGGGGAGAAGAGCCTAGCTGCCTTAGGAGGAGACCAGGGAGAAGGCCTTTTGATGGCTCTATTGTTCCAAGCGCTTGCCCTACAAATACCACATCCCTCCCTGTCTCTTCCGCAAGGGCAGAGCGGGAAACTGGGTCGGTCGGTTGGGCCGAGCTCGAAGTAGCTACAGCGCTGGCACCAACCTCTCGGCCCCTTCTGCGGCCCCTTGGGGCGGCAACGGCGCGCCATTCCCGTCGCAGGCCCGAAACACACAAAGGAAGCCCCCACCCGTCCTCAGATGTGGGGACACTCTCGGGAGGAGGCTGGCGTGGACCCCGAGTCTGAGCACCTCCCTCCCCCGCGGGGAACAATAGCCGCCGCCTCCCCGGGGCGGCCGGGCGATAGCGCGGCACAAAGGCCGGCTCCGCGCCGCGCCACCATGTGACGCGCGCGCTCGTTCCGCGCTCTCCGGCCTGCAGCCGGGCGCAGTCAGCAGAGAGCCGGAGCGGCCAGGCTGCCTCAATCCACCTGGCACACTTTCCGAAAGACAAACGGTGAGTTAATCACCCAACCGGCTGGCGGCCGCGTCCCCTCTTGCCGGCGAGGAGGCCTGGGGAGGGGCGGGGGGGGGGGGGGTTGGGGGGAGGGTTTTCCGGGTGGGGGGGGGGGGGGGGGGGGGGGGGTGGTGGCGGGAGAGGTTAGTCCTATTAAGAATTCATCAATCACCCGGTGTGCACTTTTCACTCGACAGCGGTTCCTCCTACTTCAGAGCAAGTCTGGGCCAGCTGGGAGCCGACCAGAAACCGCAAGCAGAGGAGACACAGGCACCCGGGGTGAGCGCTCACGGAGGGCGCGACCCGCTGCCCCACGCTCTGCGGCGCGAGGCCGGACACCCCCCCACTCCCTGTCCTCCCGGTCGCCTGCCGGCCCCGCCTCCGGACCCCTTGCAGCCCACGGTTCTCCCAAGGGGCGGCCCCCGCGCCCGCCCCAGACGCACGGAGACTGTATACCCTGCCCCCCCCCTCCTGCTCCCCGCCCCCCGTCACACCCTTAGCGCAGCTGTACCCCTGGAAAGGGAAGAGGAAAATCCCAGGTTTTGCAGACACTATGTAAGAGTCTTAAAAAAAAAAAAAAAAAAAAAAAAAAAAAAAAAAAAAAAGATTCCCAGGGGACTAGAATTCAGGGACGGGGCGGAGCTAGTTTAGTTCTCTTATCTACCTGCAGGAGTCATTTATTTGGAAGGAAGCAAGGGTATCCCTGTTAAACTTGGAACTAAACCTGAATGCCATATAAAAAGAACAATAAAAATACACGTAAAATGCCAACCATAATGATACGCCTCTCCTCTCTTTTCAAGTGTGAAGGAAGGACTGGAGTATTTTTACTTCAGCTCTTTTGGGGTTCATTTTAGAAATACCAGAAAGGGATAGACTGAAAACTGTAAGCGTTGGTGGAGGGAGAGAGAAGGAGGTCATTAGCATTAGAGCTGTTTGCAGCAGGAGGTCATGGGTAAAGTGGGTGGTGAAGCGTTCTTATGGTGGTGCTTGTAGTCCTCGGTAAGTTCTAAGAAAGTTTCAGGCTACCCCCTCTTTTACCCTCTTTTTGAGTGACATCAGCTGAGAAATTTCTGACGTTAGTTAAAAGTTGTTGCCTCAGCCTATAGGAAAGAGCCCCTGAAAGACAAAATCCCAGCTCCTCCCTCCCTGTCTTCTCTCTCAGCATCCTCTCAGGTGGAAATTAACTTGCTTTGGAGAGATGTTCTACTATCATTTTACTTTAGATAGATATAAGCTGTAGCATTAAGTCTTGCACAGTGTCCTGAATTCTTTAAGCAATTACAATACTGGTCCTCTTGTCCTTGGGTCAGAGTCTCTCTCTCCTTGCCTTTCAGCAATACCTGCTGAACAGCTCCTGTGTGCACTGTGCTGGGCTCTGAGATCTAAAAATGGGTCACTAATAGTGTATGCCTTTTGATCTACTGGGGAAGAAAAAGAATCCTAAAACGGTGTGACAGACGCTAGAACAGAAGTGTGGCCTAAAGGTTCCTGGAATAAAGAGAAGGAGCCACTAACACAAGTGGAGTGTCAGAAAAGGCTTCTCAGAGGAGGTGAATTTTGATTCCTGAAGTATGAGCTTTTTAGGTCTAGGAAGGAAGGACATACTCGGTGGAAAGAGCAGCACACGCAAGCAGGGAGGGAAGAAAGAACAAGGTCTAGACCTGGAACAAAGAGAGTTTGGAGTAGAGCATCTGGCTGGCAAAAGAGGTTGTATGAGGTCCGTGGAAAGGAGTCTGGAATTAATCTGCAGGCAGTGAGAGGCCACTGAAGTTTTTAAACTGGGACATGACGTTATCTATTTGGAAAGCTTGCTCTTTGGGAGGGATGCTGTGTCTGACTGGAGGAGGGATAGGAGGCAAGAAGGAAAGAAGAAGGGGAAGCTGCTGCAATAATCCAGCCTAGGGAGGAACTAAGGTAACGAGGATGAAGAGGGAAGACATTCAGGAGGACAAATTCACAGGACTTGCTGACAGTTGGACAAGTGAAAGAGGAGTTATGGATGTTAATCCCTAGGCTTCTATTTAGAGGCCCTGATTGGGTGGCCAGGTCATTCACCAAAATGAATACAGGAAGGGGAAAAAGAAGATTTTGCAGGGGGAAACTAAGGACTTCCGTTTTAGGTCTACACTGTATTTTCTGTTTTGCTGATACATTGTATGACCCTAAACAATTCACTTAATCTTTCTGGCCTTCAGTTTCATCTTCAGTGAAACAGTCAATAGATATCTACCTCATAAGTTTATCAGTAAAGTTGCGTGCGTGCGTGCGTGCGTGTGTGTGTGTGTGTGTATCTTCACCAGGTCTAAATGAGAGTCACAGGCAAAGCTAAAACCAAGGGAAAACATCCTCTTACCCACACCATGCTGATCAATAACTTAGATCCTGGATGTCCAGTGAGAAATAAGTCTCAGGAAAATTAAAAACAACACCTACTGCTTCCCAGATATTGAATACAGGCTAATGCTTAGGACTAGGTCAGATCATATTGCTAATTAGAGCTCCTCTGCTTCCGGAGGGTACTCTCCAGGGACACATGCAGAAATGTGGTCTTGGTATCAGACCACTAAGGAGGAGGCCTCTTAGCAGATGTCGGAAAGCTTTTTTATATCATGTGTCTTTCAGGGAATGCTTGAAGCCACCCACTCTCTCTGAATCTCCTTAGGCTTCCTCGGGGCACAGTGCAGTACAGGAAAGAGTGCTGAACGTCTGACCTTGGCCATTTACATTGGGTGTGATAATGACCAACAGTTTATCTTTTCTGTGTCGCCATTACCATTTGTAAACTAGAATTATGAAAAGATCAAACAAGATAAAAAAGAATGGCATTTTTGGAGATGCTATAAGGACAAGTAAAAGGTATTATTCTTTATTTATCAGACTGGCAAAAATAAAAACTTTTACTATCCCACTGACTTGGCAAGGGTATGAGGTAACAGGAATTCTCATATGTTGCTGGCAGAAGCATAAAGTGATTCACATCTAAGGAGAGCAATATGGCAATCTGCGTCAAGATTGCCAGCGCACATACTTTTGACTAAGTAATTCCATGTCTGGGGATTTTTCTAATAGGTTAAAAACTTGAACATGTGTTTGTAATGGGAAAACAATGAATAATAAGCGAAATATCCATTAATAGGGGGTTAGTTAAATAAATTGTGGTAGGTGTGTACAGCAGAACAGCATGAAGTTGTAAAAATAAGCCAGGAAGTTCTGTATGCATTTATAGGAAATGATCTTCAAGATACAACAGGGGAAAAAACATGGTGCGAGAGAGTCTGTCTGGTACACCATCATTTAAGCAAAAAAAAGAAAAAAAAAAAACGTGGGGGGATTTATAGATAGATAGAAACGTATAAGGTATCTCTGGAAAGATATGTAAGAAACTCTTAACTGGTGCCTATGTGAAGGAGAACTAGGTGATGGGAGAAAGATGCTCACCGCATACCACTGTGTACCCTTTGAATCTTGAACCATGTAAATTTCAACGTATACCCTATTTAAAAAATAAAGGAGAAAAAGATTAGTACAAGTGTAACCGACCTGGGTATACCTGTGTTCACACGGTCCTAAATTTGTACTATCCAGTTACATTAATGGAAAGACACCTCTGGTTTTGATCCCCCAGGGGTCAAGCTCAGCAGGAAATGAGGGGATCCTTAACCCTTGCGTGGTGGAGGGGGTGGGGACCCAGATCCACCTCTGCCTTCTCTTGTAGGAGTAGCTCAAGGTTGGGCCTCAGAAGTCTGGAGCACCAGTTCAGCAAATTGCAAAGGGAGGCCAGCAAGCCTCCCAGTCAGTCACACTGCCTGTGTGGCCTTCCAGAAACAAGGGTGTCTCCTTCAACACTGCTCTGCTTGCTCAGCATTGACCCTGCCACAGTGCAAAGGAGGGGCTGTTTTACTCTTTCCTCTTCGTACACTGTGGACAGGCAGCAGACTGTAGACAGCTGGGAGACCCAAGTTAGTTCCCTCATTTTTTGCAGGGTAGTTTTGTCTTTTTTTTTTTTTTTTTAAATGTTTATTTATTTTTGAGAAAGAGAGAGAGACAGAGCAGGAGTGGGGGAGGGGCAGAGAGCGAGGGAGACAGACTCCAAAGCAGGCTTCAGGCTCTGAGCTGTCAGCACAGAGACCGATGCGGGGCTTGAACTCACAGACTGCAAGATCATGTCCTGAGCCAAAATCGGACGCCCAGCCGACTGAGCCACCCAGGCACCCCGATAGTTTTGTCTTTTAACCTCTGAGTAAAGTTACTCCCTCTTTGAAATGAGGGGTTCAATGTCACTCATCTCTAAGGGGCCTTCTTGCACTGACATTTTATGACATCTTGATCTTTAATCAAAGGAAGAGTTACAGCTTAGGCCAAGGGACATTTCATCCCCTCTGGCTCCCCGGAGCTCAGATGTTCATTCCAGACAATTTGGGAGAGGTGGAAGGAAAGAAGAGTTGGCTCCGCCCTCTTGAGACTCCTATTCCTACTCCTCCTTCCTTCTTTCCATTACCTCAGAACTACTCTACATTTTCTCTAAGAGACCGGGAGAGACAAACGCCTTTCACTTCCTACCTTACTGGCATCCCTAAAGCCAAGTTAGGAAGGTGACAAGGAGCGGAAGCCAGGTCTCTGCAAAGCACTATTTTATCAGCAAAACTTGGGAAAGTTCTACTGACTACTACTTAAGGATATTTTATAAAACTTCACCCCAACTAGACTTAGGCTGCCAAACCAAAATGTGAGAGCCATTTCACATTCTCTGCCCCTACCACCCAAGAGGCTTCTGGGCACTGTTCAGGTATAATGTTCCCGCTAGCCATGAGCTCTCATGATGCTAGCCAAGGGCCCCTCCCACCGAATTACCGCTCTCTTCCCACATTGCCCACCCCAATTTCTGAGAGGCAGAAATTCTCAAAATATGGTTCCCAAGAACCCTGCTTGAGAATCACTCAAGAGGCTTATCACAACTCCTACTGGAGTCAGGCATACTAGATAAGTATCTCTTGGGTGGGCTCAGGAACCTGCACTTTTAAAGAAGCTTCTATGCTGATTTCCACCCACATGAATTGGTTTTGGGAGCCGTTATCTAAAGATATCTTTTATCCGATATTAGTCATGGTAAAAACACACCATTCTGTCCATTTTTATTTCTGTCCAAAAAACATTTCTTGTATGTTTACTGTGTGCCAGACAAGGGCTTGACCCATGAGCCTTTCATTCACAAAGCTCGCAGGGAAAGGCACAGCACTCCAAACTGTTTTCCTCAAGGAGGGTCCTGTTATCAGGCTTCTGATAGGTTTAGAATTCCTGTCCTTCACCCCCACTTCCATCATGGGATGACTGAAGGCTTCTGCAGAGAACTACAAATCTTGCTTGAGAGAAAAGCCCATCCCCCCACCATTCCTCGCCCCCCCCCCCCTCCGCATTTCACCCCAACAAGCAAGAGCCCTTCTACCCTTTGGGGCTGTGGAGCCAAGAGTCTGCATGTGCTCAAAGCGTCTCCAAGGGGTAACATGAAGAGGCTCGTGGAGAGGGGTTGCAAGAGGCTTCTTAGGAACAACTGTAAACATACAGAAGACCAGAGTGTCACCCTCCCTCACTTCTGTCTTCTGTCTGCAGGAGAAAAAAAAGTTTGTTGTTTGAATGAGAGACAAAGGTTGTCATGGGGGGTGGGGGTTTCAGGGTGGCTGCCCTGGTTAGCAGTATGGGAGAGATTTCAAAGCATTCCTACATCAAACACAACCTGGCAATCAGGCCCCTCTGCTGTCACCTCCTGCTGAGAACTCACAGCACCCGGACCGGCAGGGCAAGTGACCCTTGGGAATTCACGACTTGAACAAGCAATAAAATTAGTAAGACATTTCTCCCATACTCTGTGAACATCTAGGAGACAAACTTTAAAGTTACTCAAAATATCCTACGTTCACATCTTTCTGCATATAGCTCCTCCAATAATATCTTCCGATCTCTCCTTAGAGAACTATAGATTCACATTCTTCTGGAGTAGATTTATAGCATAGTTGAGACCTGTGCCAGAAATGAATCCCTTGTTCCTTTGGTTTGAGAGTATCTTTTTTTGTGCAGCCTAGACCTCCCCTAACAAAATGTTCTTACACAGTAGGTCCTTGGGAAATGATGACTCTGAGTCTGAGATGACCAGAGTCTCGGCTCCAATATGAATAAGTCAAGGACCAGTCCAGGGGTTGAGATGGCAGCTCTTGGCCCCAAGGTGTAGGATATGCCAAAGCCTGAGAGGTTAAAGGGAGTAGAGAGAAGGACGAACAGAATGTAGCTCTCTGTACGCAATGATCATTGAACTGCAATTGGGTCTGAACGAATATTGAACACCCTCCTCCCGGCAACTCTCACTCATAGTTCTGAAAACAAAACAATACAATTTTAAGAAAAAAATCTCATTCTCTTTTAGGACATTTTCTTCCACCAGCGAAAGTTCAATCTCCAAAATTTTGCTTCAGAGAAACAGTGTAGACAGCTCATGGGTGGATCAAGTCAATGCTTAATTGTGACAGGAAGGACCCAACCTTTGCCCCAAGTGCTTAGCAGCAGAAGCCTGGTCTCTGTTGCAATGAAGTTTGCCAAGGCACCTAGGCTGCCTATTTTCCCTGAAACCTTAGAGCAAAGGCCCTTAGTGTGATAAGTTTTGGTCAGATCTGCCGGGCAATTAGGCTTAGTTTTCTGTCCTACATCCTGAGTTGCAGCCTGCAGGATGCCTTCTCCAGAGAGGTTTACAAGGCCATCTTCCTTCTTGACCTGCTGGGGCTTCTGGGCCTAGGAGTTGTGATTAACCGAAAACCTTTCGAGAGAAAGACTGATTTAGACAGAGGTGTGCATGCTAGGTCACTATCCTGGTAAAAACTGGCTCTTAAAGTCTAGCCAGGGGTGCATGAGGTGTTATGTGAACTCAGCAGCATCTGGGTCACTGATATTTTTGTATGGCCATCAGAGTTGGGGACAGCCAAAAAATGTTTCTACATATGAAGTCTCAGCTAGGTCTGAAGAGCTCTACCATTCCCTGTCCAGAGAGCTAGAAAAAAGACTCTATTTTTCTCTTTCAAAGAACTATTTAGGACCTTTGTCATCTGATTGGCTAAAGGAAAAGACTGAAGTAGCAACATCAAGTTTGAAGGGCCATCTTCAGCACAGGATTCCATTTCCCAACCAAATCCCAGAACTCCAGCAGTGCCGCAACACCAGAACTATTAGCTTTGTGCTCACTCCTAGCTGGGTACCCTCCACCTCCCCCCTCCCCACCTTGGCTCAACTTCACCCTCACCAGGGTAACACTTCTGGTGTGGCTCTGTTTATTCACAGGTTCACATCCCTGTAAGGAACTGGCTCCCCGGACTGTGATGGCTCCTATTTTCCCGGCTTCCTCAGAGTGGAATTTTAGGCAAGGGCTCAATCGCTCTTGCATGACAAGTGGATCAGTGAAACAATAATAAAACCTCCGTCACCATAACTAAGAGGCTATAATAGATCAAATTCTCAAGGGCACTTGAATAAGTCAAGAGTAGACCGTATTCACACAGTTTTAGGAAGCCACCCTCTCTCATGACTGCTGTGTGTAAATAACATTTATTTATATAGTTTTGCTATTTTCCTGCAGCCCCAAAGAAATGTTCAAGGAAGTTGAAAAGTTTGTCCATGTAAAGCCGGTCTTTGTAACCTTTCTACTCTTCATTTCCTGTGCCAGTTGCGCTTTTATTTCCCGTCTCTCCACACTCCGTAAACAAAACCGTATTATCAAGGGAAAGACGTGAGCCCATTAACATTGTGAGCCCTCAGATTTCACTCGCAAGAGACGACGCAGCACTTATCTGATGGAACAGAAGCTTTAATTGCTTCAAGGTACAAGCCCGTCCAAACCTCTGAGATCTGACGGCTCCCTGGGAAGCCTCTGCACCCTCCAGCCAAGCGCCCCAGCCAGAGCGTGCGCAGCCCGGGTGCGGGAGCCAGCCTCCCGGAGAGGAGCACGAGCGTTCAACCACAAGCGCAGATGCTGCATTTGGATAACCCAGTTATGGGGGAAGCCTGGTAAACTTCTCCGCAAGGCAGAAACCTTATCTTTTGTCCCAGTCAAAACCTGGCGCTCCAACACTCGCCCCCACCTTGACTCCACAAACGGTAAGAGCGGAAACTGAAGGGACTCTGCCGAAGTAACGTGAAAATCTAGTCTAAAGGTGAAGATCTGATGCCGCCCCAGGGCCCCAGGGCCCCAGGGCCCCAGGGCGCCCCAGCGCCTAGGGCACAACATTTAGTCCGGTGAATCGGAGGCAGGCTGAAAGCGAGGGAAAAGTAAACACGTCCTCTAGGTTTAGGAGAAGGGTAACACCAGTGCCAGGAAAACCGAAAGCGCATAGGGCTCTGAACAGTGCCCACGGGTCGAACTCCACGCTCCCTTTTAACCCCTTCCCCACCTCAGTGCCCACTATCCGCACCCGAGGGATCAGCCACCCACCGATCCAGAAGAACAAGCGTCTCGCCCTCTATCCTCTCGTCCTCACCCGAGCGGCTAGTCTTGCCTTTCTCCTCCCGCTTCGTCCAGTGCCCGTCCCGGGGGGGGCAGGCGTCCGGCGCTCTCGCCCCGCCCTTCTCCACGCCGCCCCGGGGCCGCGCCCGCTCTCCCCGCGGCCCGGGGGCGCTGGACGGCGGCCACCCGCAGGTTTGGCAAAGTTGGCGGCGGGGCAGGCGCGTGGAGCAGCGCGCCAGTCGGGACCCCGGCCGTGCGGGGCAGGCGCCCATTGGCCGGCCAGCGCCACGTGGCCACCCCCGCTGCTATATTAGGCCACTATTTACCTCCGGCCCGCTCGCCATGGCTCGGCGAAGGCAGTTCGGGTAGAGAGGAAGGGCGGAACGGCGCAGCCCGCGGCGGTCCTGTCCGGCCCCGCGCTCGGGCCCCCGCTCAGGCGGGTGGGCCGGAACCATGAGCTCCTACCTGGAATACGTGTCGTGCGGCAGCGGCGGGGGCGGCGGCGACGCGCTCAGCTTCGCGCCCAAGTTCTGCCGCGCCGACGCCCGGCCCGTGGCCCTGCAGCCCGCCTTCCCCTTGGGCAGCGGCGACGGCGCCTTCGTCAGCTGCCTGCCCCTGGCCGCCGCCCGACCTGCGCCTTTGCCCCCGGCCACCCCCGCGCCACCCTCCGCGCCGCCCTCGGCCGCGCCCTCCTACGCGCCGTGCACCCTGGAGGGCGCCTACGAGCCGGGCGCCGCACCTGCCGCGGCAGGGGGCGCGGACTACGGCTTCCTGGGGCCGGGGCCGGCGTACGACTTCCCGTGCGCGCTCCGGCGGCCGGCAGACGACGGCGGGGCGCACGTCCACTACGCCACTTCAGCCGTCTTCTCGGGCAGTGGTTCCTTTCTCCTCAGCGGCCAGGTGGATTACGCGGCCTTCGGCGAGCCCGGCCCCTTGCCGGCGTGTCTGAAAGAGCCAGCCGACGGCCACCCTGGGACCTTCCAGACCGCGTCCCCGGCCCCTGGCGCCTACCCCAAGTCTGCGTCGCCGGCCTCCGGCCTCCCCGCCGCCTTCAGCACCTTCGAGTGGATGAAAGTGAAGAGGAACGCCCCTAAGAAAAGTAAGTATCTGGGCCTTGGACGGACGCGACTGGGGTTGGGATCGGAGCCTCCTCCGCAGAATTGTGCTGGGAGCGCGTTGCAGCTGCCCCTCTGGACGGCGATTTAGGACTTCGGAAGGAAATGCGTCCCGCAGCGCTGTTAAGTAGGCGCATTCCATTGAGCGTGCCCCAAGTACACGCTCCGAAAATGTGCCAGGCATTGAGGAAATTTCGGGAAGGCGCTCTCCGTGGGGCGTTTCTCCTGGCACACCTTGTGTCTACAGAGACCCAGGAGAGCTGAGCTGTGATTTTGATTCTCACCAGCCCCGCTGCTCGCCCGCGTTCTATGTCCGCGTCCTCTCACCCCACCGATGCCCTGTCTTTATGTTGCAGGCAAACTCGCCGAGTATGGAGCCGCTAGCCCCTCCAGCGCGATCCGCACGAATTTCAGCACCAAGCAACTGACAGAACTGGAGAAGGAGTTTCATTTCAATAAGTACTTAACTCGAGCCCGACGCATCGAGATAGCCAACTCCTTGCAGCTGAATGATACGCAAGTCAAAATCTGGTTCCAGAACCGCAGGATGAAACAGAAGAAAAGAGAACGAGAAGGGCTTCTCCCCTCGGCCACCCCTGTGGCTTCCCTCCAACTCCCCCTCTCAGGAACGAGCACCACCAAGTCTGACAAGAGCCCAGGGAGCCCTTCTCAGGCCCAAGAGCCCTCATGAGGTTTAGTCTTGGGGCTGAGAAACCTTGGCCTGCAGAAGTCATAGGTCACCTCACCCCTGTCTAGACTTACTAGTTCAGTTTGGGATAGAGGTTTCACTTGGGAAACGAAGTATCCTAGTCGGCTTCTGAGTTCTAGGCTGTAGGTGTACAGATATCAATTTGAGGTCTCTTAAGCCACTCGTTTGTGTTTTATTTGTGTCTTATCAGGGAAAAGGTGCCCAGCTGCCAGCCCAGCCCTGCTGCTGTGTCGCCTAACTTAGTCATATGCAATTATTGGGTGCCGAGTGGCAGTTGCTGATCTCTGACAACCCCTGAGTTACTCAGAAGAACATCTACCCAAAGTTTTCCAGATTTTAATTTAAAGAATGGGCTACATGTATTCAGCTTGAGATGACCAAAGCTAGTTAGGGCCTCCTTGATGTAGCTAAGCTGCTTCAAAGATGATCTTCACATTTGCACTCCAGTTTTGTTGTTTTTTTCTTTAAAAAGCAGTTTCTACCTCTTCATGTGCCTGAGTGAAGATACAATCGCTGTTTAGTTAGTAGCTGAACAAATCCACAGGGTGGGTGAAGATTCGAACCTGAACTACACCTTGACACCAACTACTCAGACTTGAATGTAAATATATACAGTATGTATATTTTTTAAAATGTTTGCTTGCAATGAACTTCTACATGGCATTGAATGTCATAGCATGTAAAGAGTTCGAACTTTTTTTTTGTAATAAAAATTACAGAATCTGCTCCTCTCTGTCTTTCCTTACGCTCCTTTCATTTCCATGATTTTTCTTAAAAGCTAATGGGGTTTCTTCAATTTGGAATTTCTTGATTCTGCTCTGGGAAATTCTTGACTGTAATAACTTTAAAAAGTAACAAACACATTTTTTATAGGTTGTTTACACAAACAAGTAACGGACAATTATCTGAGCAGTTTAAGGGTGAAAAAAAACTACTCTGCCAAATATTCAAGTAACTAAGGAGGTACTATACTTTAAGTGCCTGAGTTTTATGGTGAATACAGAGACTGCACATTAACTCAAAGGTGCCCACTGTGGGAATGTCGTAAAGCCAAGAAGACACTGCAGAAAGACCTCCTTATTCTTTTACCTCTTGCTCTCAGGCAAGGAAAAGGCAACCTGAAGATTTTGTTAGTCGGTTTGCGTTCTCTGAGAAAGGCAGCTGCATATCAAAAAGTTCTCAATGGCTGAATTCCCATTTCCAAAGTCAGGAATTACAAAGGAAGCTGGCAGAGACTTTCCACTTCCTGTAACCCAGACTAAGCATCTGGCCTACTAAGACAGCACAGAGGTGTCTCCGTTTTTAAAAATGAAATATTTTCAAAGAATTCTTTGAAAGAAGCACAAAATTTGAAAGTTGGCAAGAGGGTGGGTATGTGATAAACTTCTTGTTTTCACCCAAACTCCTAGCTTCTAACCCTGAAAGCACTCATGGTTGACTAGGCTTTTATGCAACCTTACAGAAATATGTGAAAAAATGCAACAGTCATACACAAAGCCAAGTGGATACTTGAGACAATTGTCAGGGCAGGTCCTCACTTTATGAATAGTTATAGCTGTATCTTTAAAATCTCTCTATAGTTCAACCAAAAAGCATAAAGGCCCAGATAATCCAGATAAGAACTTTTAAGCTCTCCTTTTACCTAGATTTCTAAATTCTAATGTAGTGCTTTTTTTTTTTTTTTTAATGTTTTATTTATTTTTGAGAGAGAGAGAGCGAGCACAAGCGGGGGAGGAGCAGAGAGAGAAGGCGACCAGAGGATAAGAAGAGGGCTCTGAGCTGACAGCAGCAAGCCTGGATGTAGGGCTCAAACTCATGAACTGAGACATCATGACTGGAGCCAAAGTCGGACGCTCAACCGACTGAGCCACCCAGGCGCCCCTAGCGTCACGCTTTAAATCCAATAATTCAGAAGTCTAACAGTTGTGGGTGATTACTATCCCTGTAAAACTGTGATGCGATTGTCTTAGGAGATTGAAGTTACACTTAAATTCTTGTCTTTTGCACCCACGGTTTAATGGAGTTGAAGAAATAAAAAGAGATCGGGTAGAACTCAGGTCTGTCAATATTATTCTTTTTTTTGTTTTTCACAGTTTCACCCTCTTTTTTAAAGGTTTTTATTTAAATTTCTGTTCGTTAACATACAGTATGATAGTAGTTTCAGATTGTTGATATTATTCTTGTGTTTCACCATCTGCCCTCCATTGACTTGATGCTAATCAGATCTTGTTTGAAAAACAGCCCCACCTCACCCTTCCACTCCCAGCTTTGTAGCTATTTGAAAGGACTTGTTACAGGAGCTGTGATCTCCTTGCTCCAGCCACCCCAGGGCTTCCCCTGCAGCGGTCTTTGACAAGACAATGTTTCCTTTTTGATAAGCATTAAATGTATACCTAAACAACAACAACAACAGTAAAATACCAACACGCCTGGTCATTTCCTTAATCTACCACGGTTTTCTCTGAGAAAATAAAGCTTTTCCTTTTGAAGCTGTAGCTAACATTTAACCCTGATGGATGTCTTCCTTGATAAAGGTGGCTGTTTTGACATATGTATAATGTTGTTCTATGAATCAGACCAATATTAGCTATTTTTTGACCAACCCCAGGGATCTTTAAAAGCTTTCTTAATGCAGATCACTATATAGCTATATTCAGTATTAGGGAGAGTCCTGGCTGGAGATCCGGATGAACTAGGTGACCTCTGGAGGTACCCTCCAGCAATGAAAATGATACAGAAACAATTCAAAGATTTCTGCATATTTTATTTTAGGCCTAACATTGGAAAAAAGTTCAGCTCTAAGAAAGTAAATGCAGTCCATGGGAATACAGTGATACTGTGTTTGTATAGGAAAAGTGGATTGAAAAAAAAATTTTAATGTTTATTTTTGAGAGAGAGAGAGAGAGAGAGAGAGAGAGAGAGAAATAGAGCACAAGAGCAGGGGAGGGGCAGAGAGAGGGAGACACAGAACTGGAAGTAGGCTCCAGGCTCTGAGCTGTCAGCACAGAGCCTCATGTGGGGCTCGAATCCACGAACCGTGAGATCATGACCTGAGCCTAAGTCAGACGCTTAACCAACTGAACCACCCACATGTCCCTGGGAAAAGTGGGTTTTAGAGTTTGTTAAATGTATCTTGTCAGTGGAGGTACCCAACCCTTGTGAATTGTTTATAGAACATTTCCCCTTCCCATTATTCAGAGCCTTGCATTATTTTGAGTCAGATCGTCCATGGAGTATGATGGTAGCTATGCACACTGTGAAACTGCTAGAACAATCCCATCTCTATTTTATAAAAATTCAAACTAAATATGCTAATGTACCCACCAGTGTTCCATTACGAGAATGAATACACAGTGGACCGTTCTGGCTGTTGTATAATTTACTGTTCAATGTTCTTTTGTCTTCACAGAATGACCATGTGTCTGTCTGTTTTTCTGGATTCAGGATAGTTAGGAATGAGGAAGAAGAAATAAAGCATTTAATAATACTTAAAATTCCATTACTTGAGTACTAGCAAACAAAGGGCTTGCTAATGTAAAAACCTAAAGCAATGTCACCTAAATCCTCAAAAGATTAATTGTATGTGAGTCTTCTGTCCCAGTCTTATATACGGTGAGGCCTGGGACCAGACAAGGTTATGTCCGATTATCATATCATCAGAAAAGAGGGGCAGACTCAGGGAGACCTACAGTAGCTCTGGAGTTCTTAATTATTTCTTATGGCCTAACAAATGCTCTATATTTGCTGAATATTGAATTTAAAAACCTCAGGACCTAATCAGGTTCAGAGAGATATTTAGTCTGACCACAGACCTCTCAACAAGAAAAATGCCGATTGTTAAAACTGTATTTGTGGTTTTAAAGTGAAATCATACTGGACATAGCTCACAAATAATGATAAATCTCCATCTAAATAGAAATCTAGTTTTTCATGGTTTTGACCTCTAAAGCATACTTCCAGAGCATGAACATGCAACAAACATACAAAATAGTTCTATTTGACATCTCACTTATATGCTTCTGAAGGTATAATTGTTATGCAGGAATATGAATTCAATAGAAACTTTAACTAAATTCAATAGCGAACTAAGAGGAAAGAATTCCTAAATATTGGCATAAAAGGAAAGTCAATTGCTTAGACTGTAAAGACTTCAACATTATCTCTTCCACTTCTACTAGTCTTATTGATATAATTTAATACATACAAAGGGTGGCCAAAGACTGGTGGTCATTTGGACTTGGAAATAGCTAATACAGCAGGTTACTGACCCTTTTGAGGCATTTCTAGAGAATGCTAGACTATAGCACCTTCTTATATTCCACTCTTCCACTATATTCCCTTCTTAGGGGTTTTGTTGAAACTAAACTACAATTTGGGGGAATATCTTTAAGAAAAAAAATTACGAATACAAAATTGCTAGGGTATCTTTCAGGACCTGAAAAGGCCCAAGTTAGTGAAGCTCAAGTTTTTTTCTTTCTTTTTTAATTTTAATATTCTTTTTTTTTTTTTTTTTTTTTTTTAGTTTTTTTAATGTTTATTTATTTTGAGAGAGAGACAGAGAGTGAGCAGGGGAGGGACAGAGAGAGAGACAGACACAGAATCCGAAGTGGGCTCCGGGCTCCGAACTATTAGCAGAGAGCCTGACACAGGGCTCGAACCTACCAACAGTGAGATCATGACCTGAGCCAAAGTCGGACGCTTAACCAACTGAGCCATGCAGGCACCCCTTAAGATTCTATCTTTAAGTAATCTCTACACCCAATGTGGGGCTTGAGCTCACAACCGGAGATCAAGAGTTGCATGGTCTACTGACTGAGAGCCCAGGCGCCCAAAGTTTCTTTGGGTTCATGGTCAATCCCTATTTTCCCCTTCCGGAAAAGGTTGCTCCATTCCTAGTATCCAGGATTGTTTGCAAGATGATAGCAGTGATTGCTTCTCTCCAACATCTTGGAAACAGAAGGTCTGTTTGCTCCTCTTGAAGTACATCAAGTAGTGGCAGATAATGCAGACAAGAATAGGTTGGGGCTTTGTCCTCCACGCTGAGTATCTCAATCCCACTCTGCTCTTCTGGGCTACTGGCTGGCTGAACTATTTCACTGTCTTGGAAGGAGAGCTCTGTCTCATCCAGGAGGCTCTTTTCTGTTGTATTTCCTTCTCAGTGTTATAAACAGAAGAGAAATACAGAACTAGATATGACACAGCTACACAGTTGGCTTCTAAGCATTTCCCAGAAGGATGGAATCACTGAAGCTTAGGTAAAGGACTGGGAAAAAAAGAGAACATTATTCTTCAGGGAGGAGATGCAGATTTTAGCACCAGTTGTGTTTTTTCTTTCTTTCTTTCTTTCTTTCTTTCTTTCTTTCTTTCTTTCTTTTGTTTAACCCTTTTCCTTTCTTTTTGTTTTCTATTTATCTATTTTTTAAAATTTAATTTATTTTTAAAAACTTACATTCAAGTTAGTTAGCATATGGTGCAACAATGATTTCAGGAGTAGATTCCTTAATGCCCCTTACCCAGTTAGCTCATCTCCCCTCCCACAACCCCTCCAGTTCTCCATATTTATGAGTCTCTTCTGTTTTGTCCCCCTCCCTGTTTTTATATTATTTTTGCTTCCCTTCCCTTATGTTCATCTGTTTTGTATCTTAAAGTCCTCATATGAGTGAAATCATATATTTGTCCTTCTCTGACTAATTTTACTTAGCATGATACCCTCTAGTTCCATCCACGTAGTTGCAAATGGCAAGGTTTCATTCTTTTTGATTGCCGAGTAATACTCCATTATATATATATATATGCCACATCTTCTTTATCCATTCACCCATCAATGGACATTTGGGCTCTTTCCATACTTTGGTTATTATTGATAGTGCTGCTATAATCATTGGGGTGCATGTGTCCTTTTGAAACAGCATACATGTATCCCTTGGATAAATGCCTAGTAGGGCAATTGCTGGATCATAGAGTAGTTCTATTTTTAATTTTTTGAGGAATCTCCATACGGTTTTCCAGAGTGGCTGCACCAGTTTGTATTCCCACCAGCAGTGCCAAAGAGATCCTCTTTCTCCGCATCCTTGCCAATATCTGTTGTTGCCTGAGTTGTTAATATTCACCATTCTGACAGGTGTGAGGTGGTATCTCGTTGTGGTTTTGATTTGTATTTCCCTGATGATGAGTGATGTTGAGCATTTTTTCATGTGTCAGTTGGCCATCTGGATGTTGTCTTTGGAGAAGTGTCTATTCATGTCTTTTGCTCATTTCTTCACTGGATTATTTGTTTTTTGGGTGTTGGGTTTGATAAATTCTTTATAGATTTTGGATACTAACCTTTTATCTGATGTGTCATTTGCAAATAGCTTCTCCCATTCTGTCGGTTGCCTTTTAGTTTTGCTGATTGTTTCCTTCGCTGTGCAGAAGGTTTTATTTTGATGAGGTCCCAATAGTTCATTTTTGCTTTTGTTTTCCTTGCCTCTGGAGATGTGTTGAGTAAGAAGTTGCTGTGGCCAAGGTCAAAGAGGTTTTTGCCTGCTTTCTCCTCGAGGATTTTGATGGCTTTCTGTCTTACATTTAGGTCTTTCATCCATTTTGAGGTTTTTTTTTTTAATATGGTGTAAGAAAGTGGTCCAGTTTCATTTATCTGCGTGTCGCTGTCCAGTTTTCCTAGCACCACTTGCTGAAGAGACTGTCTTTATTCCATTGGATATTCTTTCCTGCTTTGTCAAAGATTAGTTCAATATACATTTATGGGTCCATTTCTGGGTTTTCTATTCTGTTCCATTGATCTGAGTGTCTGTTCTTGTGCCAGTACCATCCCGTCTTGATGATTACAGCTTTGTAGTATAGCTTGAAGTCTGGGATTGTGATGCCTCCTGCTTTGGTTTTCTTTTTCAAGATTGCTTTGGCTAGTCAGTGTCTTTTCTGTTCCCATACAAATTTTAGGATTGTTTGTTGTAGCTCTGTGAAGAATGCTGGTGTTATTTTGATAGGTATTGCCTTGAATATGTAGATTACTGTGAGTAGTATTGACATTTTAACAATATTTGTTCTTCCTATCCAGGAGCATGGAATATTTTTTCATTTTTTGATGTCTTCTTCACTTTCTCTCATAAGCTTTCTATAGTTTACAGCATATAGATTTTTCACCTATTTGGTTAGATTTATTCCTAGATATTTTATGGGTTTTGGTGCAATTGTAAATGGGATCTATTCCTTGATTTTTCTTTCTGTTGCTTCATTATTGGTATACAAGAATGCAACCAATTTCTGTGCATTGATTTTATATCCTGTGGCTGCTGAATTCATGGATCAGTTCTAGCAGTTTTTTGGTGAAATCTTTTGGGTTTTCCATATAGAGTATCATGTCATCTGCAAAGAGTGAAAGTTTGACTTCTTCCTGACCGATTTGGATGCCTTTTATTTCTTTGTGTTGTCTGATTGCTGAGGCTAAGACTTCCAATACTACGTTGAATAACAGTGGTGAGACATCCCTGTCTTGTTCCTGACCTTAGGGGGGAAGCTCTCAGTTTTTCCCTGTTGAGGATGATATTAGCGTTGGGTCTTTCATATATGGCTTTTATGATCTCAAGGTATGGTTTTTCTATCCCTACTTTCTTGAGGGTTTTTATCAAGAAAGGATGCTGTATTTTGTAAAATGCTTTCTCTGCATCTATTGAGAGGATCCTATGGTTCTTGTCCTTCTTTTATTGATGTAATGAATCACATTAATTATTTTGCAGATATTAAACCAGCCTTGCATCCCAGGTATATTCACCCACTTGGTCGTGGTGAATAATTTTTTTTTAATGTGTTGTTGGATCTGGTTGGCTAATATCTTGTTGAGGATTTTTGCATCCATGTTCATCAGGGAAATTGGTCTATAGTTCTCCTTTTTAGTGGAATCTTTGTCTGGTTTTGGAATCAAGGTAATGCTGGCCTCATTAGTTTTTCCTTTCATGTTTATTTTTTGGTATAGCTTCAAGAGAATAGGTGTTAACTCTTCCTTAAATGTGTGGTAGAATTCCCCTGGAAAGCCATCTGGCCCCGGACTCTTGTTTTTTGGGACATTTTTGATTACTAATTTGATTTCTTTACTGGTTATGGGTAGCTCCAGTTGTGTTTTCTAATTGAAAGGGGACATAATTTCCCTGGTCTCAGTTTCTTCTATAAAACAGAGGGGTTGGTCTGGGTGATCATTAAGTTTCCACATCACCCTATTATTCTGCTGGATTCCTTATCTTGCTGGTTATTACTGAAAAGTTTATTTAACAGCAATGTAGCTGTGTAAGATTAGCATCAACAAGAAGCTTTTACGTTTTCATCTACTTGTGTGTGTGTATGTGTGAACTAGATGATGTTTCTCATTGGTCTTAACTGGAACAAAAGAGCTAACAATGGTGATAGCTACCCCCAAAGTTACCACTTCCCTTTGAACAGATAAATTAGGGTCTAATAAACTTTTCAAATGTATGTCAGTGCTTCAAGTTAGGATTCTCAATCTCCTTATTCTTAATACTTCAAAGTAGACAGCTTTCAGAACAGAGAAATCTGGAATTTCTCCTCCTTTAAGATATGTGGGATTCCAAAGTAAATACTCTGTTCTGTTCAGGAAAAGAGATACAAATACCCAACTTGCTCCTGCTTTCCATTAGTCACCAAGCCCTACTTATTCTTCCTTCAAAATGTCTCATGCCTTCTTTCCTTCTCCATTGGTTCAGGCTTTATCATCTCTCAATCAGCTACGCAATGGATGCCCTGCTGACCTCCTTGCCTCCAGTCTCCTTCCCAGCCAATCCATTTTAAAGCCCTGTCTTCATGTTGTCCATTTTAAATTCTTGGTAGCTCTTGGTTGCCAGTGGGAAAAACTCAAATGTTTTAACCTGAGATCCAACTCTCTCAATGTCTGTGTCCATTCATGTTAATCTCACACCTGACATAGAAACTTTACCCTAATTAACGTTATCTCTTCAGTCTTTTCCACAAGGAAATTTATGCTTTTTCTGCCTCTGCACCTTTTCTTATGCCATTCCTTTCTCTTCTGCCTTTCTGCCTATCCAAGGTCATCCTTTATGGCACAGCTCGAATCTCATCACTGTGACATCTGTTTGCACCACCCAAACTTAAAGTGAACTCCTCTGAGCTTCTGTAGCATTTGCTTGTATTACTCATTCAGCACTTAAAATATCCTGCTGTATTGTAAGATCGCTTTCTCTCTCTCTTTCCCTCTCCCTCCCTACCGCTGATTCCCTCTTCCCCCTTCTCCATTAGTTTTCTCTCCATTGTTATATATTTTATCTCTCACTGAATACCTGTTACATAATAGTGATTCTGTGTTAGTTGCTGAATGTTGAATGCAGTTTTATTACATCATCACATACAGTGCACCTCTTCTGCCAGGAATATTATAAACAATTTGTTAAGTATTCCTTTTCTTTCTTTCTTTCATTTATTTATTTTTTTCAAAAGTAATCTCTGTGCTCAATGTGAGACTCAAACTCAGGATCCTGAGATCAAGAGTCACATGCTCTACTGACCGAGCCAGGCCGGAGCCTCGTGCTAAGTATTCCTTCTTTCTTTCTTTTTTCTTTTTTTTTCAAAGTTTATTTATTTATTTTGAGAGAGAGAGAGAGAGAGAAAGAGAGAGTGCACAAGCATGAGCAGGGGAGGGACAGAGAGAGACGGAGAGAGAGAATCCCAAGCAAGCTCTGTACTGACAGGGCTCAATCCCACGATCATGAGATGATGACCCAAGCTGAGATCAAGAGTTGAGCGCGTAACCAACCGAGCCACCCAGGTACTCCATTATTCTTTATATTTCATTATTCACAGAAGAACATGAGCTATTCTTGGCCACACAATAAACTACCAATAGGAGGTGAGGAAGTGAAGGAGGAACTATGAATTTCCCTTCTTGAGCTTCAAGGCACATTTTTTTTTCCAAGTTTTTTTTTTTTTAATTCATTTATTTTGAGAGAGGGAGAGTGTGGGAGGGGCAGAGAGAGAAGGAGAGAAAGAGAATCCCACTGTCAGCGCAGAGCCTGAAGCAGGGCTTGAATTCAGAAACTGAGAACATGACCTGAGCTGAAAACAAGAGTCAGACATAACCGACACAGCCACTTAGGGGCCCCAAGGCACATTCTTTCAATTGAATATATTGTAAACCAACAGAGACTGTGAATGTTATCTAAAACTATCCCTTTTATCCTTATAGAATATAATGTATAATGCACTTTGGTTGTTATTTGGGGCTTTGTAATATACTGTTTGCATTCATTACTATAATTACTTGAGTACCTTGTGGGAACTTGAGTACCTTATGGGAATAGAACCATTGGAAGAGGAGTTTTGAAACCAAACGAGGTCTAGTATGGGGTTTCTCAAGAATGGTCTGGAGACGATTAAACATAGTGGTTACAAGAGTGCACCTTGGAGGCAGACAGTCTTGGGAGCAAATCCTAGGATGGATAATGGAATGTCACTTAGCCCTACGTTCCTCCCTTAAAGACAGGAATAATAATATCCTTATTTCATTGACTTGTGAGGATGAACAGAGGTCATTCGTGCATATTGCTTCACACAATGTCCGATGCTTAATAAACATTCACGAATTATTAAAACAGGATGGATGGATTATGAGAGTTGTAACAGGAAGCTAAGATGGAAAGACACAGGCTGAGGGAGAGAAATATTCATGTATATATAAAACATATATTTATTGAGCTCTTAGGTGCCAGGCACAGAGAATTAACAGCTAGAGTTGAAGAGATATTGAGAAGGGAACCAGAATTACAGGGAATCAGGGGCGCCTGAGTGGCTCAATCAGTTGAGCATCCAACTCTTGATCTCGGCTTATGTCAGGATCTCACAGTTGTGAGACCAAGCCCTGAGTCGGAAACCTGCTTAAGATTCTCTCTCTCTTTCTCTCTCCCCCTCTGCTCTCCCCTCACACTCATTCACTCTCTCTCTCTCTCAAAAAAAAAAAAAAAAAAAAAAAAAGAAAGAAAAGAAAAGAATTATAGGGAATCAGGTTGGAGTGAATAAGTAAAGGTTTAGGGTTATTGATAAAATTAACAAAATATAGGTGGTTCATGATAACAGACTAAAACAAAATGGTAGTTAATGAATACTTGATGAGAGCCATGGCTGAGCACTCACTGAATTAAGATCCCAAGACAGAAGATCCCAGCCTAGGAGAAATAAAGGATGAAAGGGGCATTAGACCATTGACCTTGGCTTCCAATTTACTAGATCATTCCAAGCAATGCAAAAAACTTAAGTCCATTATACTCAATTTTTCCCTATCCAAAAGGACATGTGAAATCACATGCATGGTATTTTGAGGGTCGGGCATCATAAATTAGATTGCAGTGATGATTTACATGAGTTTCCTACATTGTGGCACTTCCCCAGGTTTGAATTTATCAACCTTAAAAATAGAGACTCTGGTTGCTGTGTTCTGTTGACATCAAAGTTAAAATAGGATCAACCTATTGATTCTGTTGCTGCAGAAAGAAGAAATTCCTCCCTCTACCTACTCTGGCAGTGGGGAATCATGAATTTTCTTAACTGTGCATAAACCTGTAACTATTTCCATTGTGGGTTTATGAAAGACTGCCCTTAAACTGGAAAAGAAAGAAAGAAAGAAAGAAAGAAGAAAGAAAAGCTTGCTGCAGAGGGGACATTTTAAGGCAAGATTATCCTATGTAAACAGAAAGTATTTTATTTTTCCTAAATGCCTATGACCTAATTGTCGAAATAGTGTTAGTATTCTATTGCTTGTATGAGTAATTATATATAAATGTTTATATCTCCTCTTACATTTGAAACTTAAGCTACGTTTCAAATTCATGAAGTGTTGGGGCGCCTGGGTGGCTCGGTCGCTTCAGCGGCCGACTTCGGCTCAGGTCACAATCTCGCAGTCCGTGAGTTCGAGCCCCGTGTTGGCTCTGTGCTGACCGCTTGGAGCCTGGAGTCTGTTTTGGATTCTGTGTCTCCCTCTCTCTCTGCCCCTCCCCCATTCATGCTCTGTCTCTCTCTGTCTCAAAAATAAAGAAACGTTAAAAAAAAAAAAAGAAAAAAGAAAAAAAGAAAAAAAAAACAAATTCATGAAGTGTTTTGGCTTTACTATAGGGGGCAAGGAAAGAAATTACTAGCTTATAAAAGAATTGTAGAAAATATAGATTCAAAGTAAATAAATATAACAAGCTACAAAGGACAAGTTAAAAAATATAATATTTCTGAGGTGTCTGGGTGGATCAGTCGGTTGAGTGTCTGACTCTTGATTTCTGCTCGGGTCATGATCTCATGGTTGTGAGATCGAGCCCCTTGTCAGGCTCTGTGCTGAGTGTGGATCCTGCTTAAGATTCTCTCTCTCTCTCCTTCTGCCCCTCCCCTGCTTATGCTAGCTCTCTCTCTTTAAAAAAAAAAAAGTTTAAAAAATATATAATATTTCTTATTCAGACAAGGATCACATACTATTTGTCCCTAAAAATCTTTAATCAACTTTAAAAACAATTTAAACTTCCTTGGGTTAACCTGCCAAGAAGCCCAGTTTATTCCTCTGTTTTGACTGCAAGTGAAAGCCCACATGCAACCAGAATAATCTATTTTTCTAGTAGCATATGGTTCCTTTGCAAACTTCAAAACCAGCTGTGTTTGTGTCTCTAAAGAAGCTTTGGAATTTGTTACATGGTGATGCTATCCAAGAACTGTCCAAGTCTACTTTTACTGAAAGTTTGTGATTTTTGGCTTGGCCCTGAATTTTGAAAATTTTATAGGTTATAAAAAAAATGTTAGGGGCGCCTGGGTGGCTCAGTCGCTTAAGTGTCAGACTTCAGCTTGTGTCATGATCTCACAGCCCGTGAGTTCGAGCCCTGCATGGGGCTCTGTGCTGACAGCCCAGAGCCTGGAGCCTGCTTCAGATTCTGTGTCTCCCTCTCTCTCTGTTCCTCCCCTGCTCATGTTCTGTCTCTGTCTCTCTCTCTCTCAACAATTAAGAATAAACATTAAAAAAAAGTTTTAAAAAAGTTATAGATTTCTTAACTAGTCTCATATAAACAAAAACTATTATAAGTTACATATTTTATTATACCAACAAACTGAAAGAACTTCAGTCTGAATGATCAAAGATGAATAAAAGTATTGCTTTATACCTGTCCCTAACGTCATATGCATCACAAAGACAAAGGTGAGCTAGCACCAGATTATTTGTAAGTAAAAGTTTCAGATTTTCCAATTCTGTTCCCTTCTAATTTTAGTTGTAAAACACAATTAACATTTTGAACTCAGAACACATAGAGTTAGCTTAAAGCTTTCTGAGTTAAGATTATGTAGTATTAGGGACACTAATAAAATCAAAAAACACATTTGAGTTGCTAAAATGTCCAGACTTTTAAGTATTTTCCCCCCTTAGTGTCAGAAGGCTCTTCTAGAGACTACTCTCTTAGTGAGGAAGAAATAGTTACGTGTTGGGACACCTGGGTAGCTCAGTCGGTTAAGCATCCAACTTCAGCTCAGGTCATGATCTCACCATTCACGAGTTCAAGTCCCACATCAGGCTCTGTGCTGACAGCTCAGAGCCTGGAGCCTGCTTCGGATTCTGTGTCTCCCTTTCTCTCTGCCCCTCCCCTGCTTGCACTCTGTCTCTCAAAATAAAAATAAACACTAAAAAAATTAAAAAAAAAAAAAGAAATAGTTACCTGTTAGTTTCATCTGTTTCTCATTTCTTTTTTTTATTTTTTTATTTTTTTATTTTTTTTTCAACGTTTTTTATTTATTTTTGGGACAGAGAGAGACAGAGCATGAACGGGGGAGGGGCAGAGAGAGAGGGAGACACAGAATCGGAAACAGGCTCCAGGCTCCGAGCCATCAGTCCAGAGCCTGATGCGGGGCTCGAACTCACGGACCGCGAGATCGTGACCTGGCTGAAGTCGGACGCTTAACCGACTGCGCCACCCAGGCGCCCCTGTTTCTCATTTCTTAAATTCAATATTTTTATTTTAAAACTAACACGCACGGTACATCCCCAGTTTTAGAAAATTATTTCCGTGTACTAAGCTATCTCTGCATGTGTTCATCTATCATTCCTCCTGTCTGTGTGTCTACATAGATAGGAATGTCAAAAAAGATGTTCACCTAATGTTGACGATGGTTGTTTCTACATGGCAGGAAAATTTTGTTGATTTTTTCTCTGTAGTACTTTTTTATGTTGCTTAAAATTTTAAAATAATGGATCACTAAATGTAGAGGTAATACAGTCATTACTCTCAAATACATGAAAAAGGGAAAATTGCATTGGACAGTCACAGTCTTTGCATTTATTTTTGCCAGTGGAAGACCCCAGAGGAATTAGGTAATGCATCTCATGTGCCAAATCCTGAATAATTAAATAAAAATGTCTGTCATATACATGGGTGTACACATGAGTCGAATAAATGATAGATAAGGTCTATCATTCATTTCTTCAACAGGGAATTCAGCACTTGGGTGTCACATATGTTCAATTTTCATCCTACCAGTTGGAAACAAGCTCTGAATCATGCTGATAAAAGCAGAATTCGTGATTAGCAGAAGAATAAGAAAAAAATACGTTTAGCTTAAGTAAAATGGAGAACCAAGAAATATGGGAAACGACACTCTATTCTAGTGTATGGAACATAGTTTTTAAAGGGAAGTATGGTTGACACACAATGTTGTGTTAGTTTCAGGTGTACAACACAGGGATTGGACAATTTTTTTTAAAATTTTTTTAAACATTTATTTATTTTTGAGACAGAGAATGAGAGAGAGAGAGAACATGAATAGGGGAGGGTCAGAGAAAGAGGGAGACACAGAATCCGAAACAGGCTCCAGGCTCTGAGCTGTCAGCACAGAGCCCCACGTGGGGCTCGAACCCACGGACCGCGAGATCATGACCTGAGCCGAACTCGGACGCTTAACGACTGAGCCACCCAGGCGCCCCATGATTGGACAAGTTTATACGTTATGCTGTGCTCACCACAAGCGTAGCTACCATCTGTCACCACACCTTGCTATTATAATACCATCGATTATATTCCCTGTGTTGTGCCTTTTATTCCCTTGACTTATCCATTCCGTAACTGGAAGCCTGTATCTCCCACTCCCCTTCACCCATTTTGCCCATCCCCCAAGCCCCCCCAAACTAGACTCCTGGTTATCATTTTTCCATATGTCTAAAGCAAAATTGGGGAAACGTTGCTTTTTATGTGAAAATCAAGTTTCCGAAGACGTGAGCAAACTTTTGATAAGAAGGAGTATTCTTAACTTGCGTTGCATTTTTTCTGGAGAGCGACACCAAAATATCCTTTGGTATCCATCGTCCATTCATGTTGTAGAAAGACTAATGAAATGTCACGGTGGTCTCTGAGAGAGACCCACCAAAAACTCAGGTCCAGTTGAGCCTCCGGGAGACTAGTTCAAGGTCCAATAACTACCGGGAGAAAATGCTAGCTCTTTCACTGGCTTTATTTTGGGTTGGCTTATTTTGTTTTTTTTTTTTTTTTTTTTTTTTTTTTCCAACGTTTTTTATTTTTATTTTTGGGACAGAGAGAGACAGAGCATGAACGGGGGAGGGGCAGAGAGAGAGGGAGACACAGAATCGGAAACAGGCTCCAGGCTCCGAGCCATCAGCCCAGAGTCTGACGCGGGGCTCGAACTCACAGACCGCGAGATCGTGACCTGGCTGAAGTAGGACGCTTAACCGACTGCGCCACCCAGGCGCCCCTGGGTTGGCTTATTTTGTTAGCAACTTGATACCTCTAAGTTTTTGTGAGAAACTTTAAAATGGGTACGTATTCCAACCGTATGAGGTGTCTTCATGTGGCCCAAAGTATTAAAATTCTGTGGAGCACCGGCATTGCCGCTGCTAGTGGTCTGGTCATTTTGGCTGACCTTGTGCCTTCTTCTTCTTTCTCCAACAGCTTTCCGCTTTTTCGGGGGGTGAAGGAACAGCTGATTGTCCTGCCCACGGCAGCGAAGCCAGCTCTAGGACGGGTGCTGGCTTATATTGAGGGAGGTGTTCCTGGCTGGCTGGAGAGCCTCCTCTGAGCGAAGGTCTGTGACCCTCCTGGAGGAACCACACCTAATCATTTTCCCACCCTGTTTCAACTAACTTGAGTGGGTCCAATGTGTGCCTCTTAGAACCCTGTGTGATGCACTGCCCTCAAGGAACTTAAAAACTGAGTAGTAAGGGAGATCAGACAAGTCCAAAAATAACTTTAAGTGCCTTATCGGAGCTTCACATGCTTAGGACTGTGTCTACACAGCACAAAACAAAGTGGCCGTCTGGCACGCGTCCAGTTGCTTTAACAAATTTGGCAGCCCATTGGATACATGAGGCTTCAGAGTCTATCATAAGATCTCTGGAGAAGGGATTCCACAACTTCCACTGGAAACTCATTGTGAGTCGCTTCATAGACTGGCATTAGAGAAATGGAATAGGTTTTTTCCATCCATTTCTTTTGGATTCCAGGAAGTTTCTCAGCTCAAAGTGGGAATTTTGAACTAAATGATGGCAAAGACCCCATTGCCAATTGCTTCTTGCTTTGTTTCATAGTTCGATTAACTTTAATTCTATTTCTAAATCCTTCTGTCTTCCACTTTGCATTTTGTACACAAAATGTTGCAATGATCTGCATCGGTGTCTGTCTCCTCCAGGAAAGGAGCTGTAGTATTCATCTTCCTAACTCTGGATTCCCTACCTTATCTGTTTAGTGTTACGCTGGTTTTACACACCATAATTACTGAAGAGATTTTTGTATTTTTTAAATTTTTATATGTTTATTTCTTTTGAGAGAAACAGCGCGAACAGGAGAGGTGCAGACAGAGAGGGGAACAGAGGATCCCAAGCAGGCTCTGCATTGACAGCAGCGAGCCCGACGCGGGGCTCAAACTCATGAACCATGAGATCATGACCTGAGCTGAAGTCGAACACTCAACCAACTGAGCCACCCAGGTGCCCCTGAAGAGGTTTTTCTTTAAAGGAGTTGTCCATGTGTCCCACTCTGGTCCTGTTAGAAGGTTCTTTCGCCCATGCTTGGGTTAAGATGATAAAGTAAGAGAAATTTGTCTCTGTATCTTCTTTTTTTGAGGCACTCTCTGCTACTCCTCCATTTACCCGTGCTATCTAGTCAGTTAGCAACAAGCAGTAGCTGGCAATATTCTATCGCAACCAGGTTACATGGGTAGTTGAAATTACACACGAAAGCTTAACGTACCCTTCTGCCTGTATGCTGTATTTCACCATCAAAATAAGTGAGGGGTGCCTGACTGGCTCAATTGGTACAGCACGCGATTCTTGATCTTGGGGTGGTGAGTTCAAGCCCCACGTGTGGTGTAGAGTTTACTTAAAAATAAAATTAAAAAATAAGTGCAATAATGCTTGTTAAAAACGGGTGTCCAGCCTGGGTTTCCCTCTGAATGAGAGAGAAGACTGTTTAAAAAAAATTTTTTTTAATGTTTATTTATTTTTGAGACAGAGAGAGACAGAGCATGAATGGGGGAGGGTCAGAGAGAGGGAGACACAGAATCTGAAACAGGCTCCAGGCTCTGAGCTGTCAGCAGAGAGCCCGACGCAGGGCTCGAACTCACGGACCACGAGATCATGACCTGAGCCGAAGTCGGCCAGAGAGAAGACTGTTTTAATATGTGTGAAGCTTCTTCTAAAGGCAAGAGTGAGGCCCTGAGAGAGTTAAACTCTCGGATGACACAGAAACCAGTGCTGTGAGACAGATTGGATGGGATGAGGCGGTATCCATGAGGCCATTTAACGGGTTCATTTCAATAGACTACATGAGAGATGATGACGGCTTGAGGCAAGGAAGAAGATGGAAAAACATAAAACAGACACTTTGGAGGAAAAATGGGAAGGAGTTAGTGAGACCAGATATAGACCTTGGAGCTCTAGCAACAGAAACGATTAGAAAATAAGTTTTTTGTTACGGTAAAAGATACATAAATTAAAATTCACCATTGTACGCACTTTTACGTGAACATTTCGGTGGCATGACGTGCGTTCACATTGTTATGTAGCCATCACCACCATCCATCACCAGAATTGTTTCATCTCCCCAGACTGAAGTTCTGTGCCCATTAAACACGAACTTCCCATTCCCTACCCCACCCCCCGCTGCCCCAGCAACCACCATTCCCACTGCTGTCTCCACGAATTTGTCTCTTCCAGATACCTTCCATGCGTGGAGTCATGTATTATTTGTCCGTTTGCGTCTGGCATATTTAAGTTAGCATGATGTTTTCACAACAGGAACGAATGTTGTTGTGCCTCACCTCTAATACGAGGCATTTAAGGTAAAATCGTGTTTTTCAAAATCACACCAAATTATACGTACCCTTAAATTTAAGAAAGCATATCTCTGGGTTTTCTGGTTGCAAATTTTGGATGATTGAAGCTATACTTTTCTCTCTTTCTGCGTTGGGGGTGTGGGTGGGATGCACGTGTAGGAAGTACTGTCCGCTCACCTACTGGGTATTCACCCGCTCAGGGGCCTTCCAACACCCGGAAACGCTGCATTTTCAGATCTTTCTCAAATGTTCTTTAAACATTTCCCAGCTAACATTCAAATTGTAATTAGGGATTTTTTTTTATTTTTATTTTTTTTACTAGACTTTAAAAATTCCTACAGACAATCTAGAAAGGGAAATTCAGGAGAGACGATGGGAGACTTTGGCCAGAGCAGGCTTGGGGCTCTCCCAAATCTCACATGCGGATGAGCACCTGGGATGGCTCTAGGGCCCCAGGACAGGCCACTAAAGGTGGCTGGTGCTTTAGGTGGCATGAAGCAAGGAGGGGAGGAGGAGCTTTTCACAACACAGAACTCACAACACACAACTCTGCTCGGGCCAGAAAGAGACTTAGTGATTTTCCGCTCCAGTCCCAAAACATGGGCTTGGAAATCAGAGGATTGGAGTTCGAATTCTGACTCTACTCCTTACTCTTTGCCCTTGGGCAGGCCGTTGGACCTCTCTCTTCTGTGCTTGAGTTACCTTACGGGGAAATGAACAAAATGGTATCTGTGGTAAGGACTGTGGTAAGGATTAAATACAACAATATATAGAAGGTGCTTATATGTTTATAAAGGTAGTGGTTTATTTAAAGCAACAGCAATCACCCGTGACCTCACAGTTTCTGCGTCTTGGGAATTCTGGAGTGGCTTGGCTGGGTTGTTCTGGCTCAGGATGTCTCACGAGGTTACAGCCAGATATCAGCTGCACTGCAGCGGTCTGACGGCTTGGCTGGGTCTGAAGGGTTTACTTCTAACGTGACTCCCTCACGTGACTGGCAGGTCAGTGCTCTCCACGCGGGCCTCTCTGTGGGGCTGCTTGAGTGTCTTTGCGACCTGGATACTGGCTTCCTCCAAAACAAGAAACTCAAGAAACCAAGGCAAAAGCCTCAATACCCTGCCCGTCTGGCCTCTGGAATGACACACTACACTTTGGAATGTTCTACCAGTCACACAGGCCAGCTCTGATCCAGTGTGGGAGGGGACTACACAAGGGTGTGAAGAGCAGGAAGCGAGGCCCTTGGAGGCCAGCCACTAGTTCCGTCTTCGGCTCCAATTCTGGATATGAATTACCCCAGGAGTGGGAGAAACATGGTGGTCGGGTGGGGTCTGGAGGGAGGCCTGACATTGGCCCTGAATACACGGAAGTGAGCTTTATCCACCTTTCCCTGTCCCAATAGAGGGTCCAAAAGGCAGCTTGAGTCTGGAGGGTGCAGAAGGAAGCTACAGACCTGGGGAGCATAGTCATGCCTGGGAAATACAGATAAGATGTTTCCTCTTTTAAGCAAATTGGGTACAATTTTGAACAAATGCCCTGGTAATCCCTGTCACCCGGCTCCACCAGGAGTTTTAGACAGCCACTACTGCTCTTACCAACACATTGTAGGCGACGGCCAGTTGATCTCTTCATGCCTTACTGTCTCTCATCTTTGAAATGGGTTTGACGATGTAAATTCCTTGACGGTTGTTTTGAAAAACACGTTTCTCACTACAAATACAAATACAAAGTATATTTATTTTCGTGTTATTATTTTGCTTTAAAATATTCACTAGTCTGCTTAAAAGATAGTATAAAGATCCTCATAGATGCATTAATCAACACATTTTCTTGCTCGTTTTTCTTCTAATTTCAGTTTTCAAAAATACCCAAAGGCTACGTTTATTACAGGGTAATGGACTGCAAAATCTTATTTAATTGCAATGAGCATATTTAGTGGAGTTACAAAAAAGGAAAAAAATACGTAATTCTGTGAACATCCACCAGTTTAAAAGAATCAAAACCACTGTTCTCACTCTCCTTTACCACTCCTTCCATCCTCATTCACTCTGACTTCACAGACCTTGAGAAAGCAGGAGACCCCGGGCCTCTACATTCAGAAGGCCTTAGAGACCCATGGCTCATGGAGTTGGATGTATCTAACATGCTTCAGGGGTGATTCTGATACAGGCCTTTCGGGTGGCTCACCACCAGCAATCTCCAGAACCTTCCTCCTCTGCAGACTGAGAATGCTCAGCAGACAGATTGTGTTGGGGGAACCCTTGGGCCACAAGCAGTCCCACTGTCTATGAGCTATTCTGGTGCATTCCCTACTTACCCTGAAGACAGTGTGAGCATTTTCTGAGGTGATTAACAGTGGCCTCACACCAACAGTCTTATTTATGATTCTCGAATTGGAAGCTATTTTAATGGAAGAATTTCTCCAGACATTTAAAGGCAATAATTAAAGATAGATAAAACACACGAGTTTGGGAAAAGTTACTTCACTCAAATTCTTCTAGCAGATCCTGGTGCTATTACGTATATGAGTATATTTAATTCAATCTAAGATGATTACTTCAAACTGGATTCTCCTGCTGTCTATTTCTGGTTCCTCAGGGATCCTGTGAAAAATCTGAGGAAATTTCTTGCTGATTGGGGAGATATTAAACGGCAACATATGGCCCACACATGTGATTAGTATTCCTCTAAGGAAAAATGTAAAGGATTATATTTAGAACACAGGGTATGTGTTCAGTGGTTCTGGATGACCCGGGGGATTATTAGGTTCTTCTTATGGAATTTTCTATAGTTAAAAGATGAGCCTGGAATTCTGACTGTTTGGTGTGGACATGGGAGCTCATCTGTAAGATTTTGCAGGTGTGAGGCCTGCCAAATTTTCAACATCATGTAGTTTCCTGAAAGGTATTTATACTGTTCTTCAGAGATTTTCTGAGTTTAGTATGTCTACCATATATTTTAGAGGAGTCTTCTCACACAGGTGTCTTCTGAAGGAAAAAATTAATAATTCATGAGCAATATGTTATTGGCCCCCAAGTAAAATGGGTTGAGCCTGTACTGGCATTACCCGTTTTGTGCCCTACAGTACCTTAAATGAAATAATCCCAGATCTCATTCTTTTTTGTTCTGACGTTTCACCACAAATGTGTTTTACCACATAGTTGATCATGGAACTAAAGAATGGGGCATGATTTCTGATAAAATTCTGACACTCACATCATGGTCCTGGGAGGCCGCAGGCAGATATCAAGATGGCCTGCTGCCTTGGTCCAAGGCCATGGGTAATCTGACCATCTCAGAAGCTCCATAGTCCCTTTTCGGTCTTCTGGTAAAATGTTCTGTATTGTAATATGAACTCCTTGTTTTGTATGTATCCGACTTCAACCACAAAAATTCTAAAGAACAAAAGGGCTTCCAACCACCTATAGGAGGCCTTTCCCCCTGAATATCCTACTATCAACTCAAAATCATATCCCACGCCCAATATCCCCCTCCAGTAAACTGGTTCTCCTTCCTGGTTACTCAAGTCCTGTCAGTTTAGTGGTACCACCTTCTCCTCATCTCCAGTCACTCAGGTGAGAATTTTGGGGAAGTCCAATTTTGTTCATTCTCTTACACTAATGTCTTTCTAAGTTCCTTTATTCATTTTTCTCTTCAAGCATTTGGATTCACTTTCCACATCCCCCTCCTTTGACATCACATGGGAAGTTCTGATTATAGATATTTTCCATAACTCCGGTGTCCTTCCTGTCCAGTTCAGCCTCAATCCTGTCCAGTGATTCTTCATGAACCATCCCTCTCTCAGTTGTGCCACTGCCCTGGGCTCCAGACATGGACAGCAAGCTTACACTATTTTATCTCAAGGGCGCCTCTAATAGGAATCTATTCATCTGGCCTGATTTCCCACCGTCGCTAAAAAAACCCTTCTACTTCAATCAGGTTAATTTCCTTCTGTCTTTTCCCCTTTTTTTCATATTAAGCTCTTGTTCTGCTTATTTTTTTTCTTCTTCCTGGAATATTTCTCTTCCCACCTTTCAAATCTCCATATTCAGACCTCTGATAATCCTGCCTCCCAGTAGCTTCTTCCTTCTCTGTACTTAAAATCAACAAAAACATGCTTCAGAGTCTGTGTCTTATCCTTTCTCTGCGCCTCCCCCACTTGTGCTCTGTCTCTCAAAAATAAATAAATGTAAAAAAAAAAAGGGGGGGGTGCCTGGGTGGCTCAGTTGTTTAAGCTCTGACTTTGGTTCGGGTCATGATCTCAAGGTTTGTGGGTTTGAGCCCCGCGTCGGGCTCTGGCTGACAGTTCAGAGCCTGGAGCCTGCTTTGGATTCTGTGTCTCATTCTCTCTCTGTCCCCCCACCCCCCAACTCATGCTCTGTCTCTGTCTCTCAAAAATAAATAAATGTAAAAAAAAAATATTTTTTTAAAAATCAACAAAAACAAATCAAAACCACAAAAATGTGTTCATATTCTTTAATCTAGTAACACCATTTCTAGAACTGTATCCTAAGACATTAACACTAATAAAGTAGTGTTCACTCTTGTGTGAACGAAGTTCCTCCTCCCCTGTGACACTATTGATGATACTATTGAAGAAATGGAAACAAATTATATGTTCAGGGATAGAAATAAATAATTATCATACATCACTCTATGGAATACACAAAATGAATATTATAAATACTATGTAATTATATAAGATTTTAAAAAATATAAAGGTAACTGGACAATAGCAAGAGAATATTGTGTGTATATAAACACTTAAAATCAGCCCTTAATATGCAAATTTTAAACAAGTTTGATTATGAAATGGTGAAAAGAGATAAATTAACCCTAAAGACATTACTGACATATGAAAAAAAAAACCACAATAAAAAACCGCATCTATTTACCAGTTTCTATGTAAATAAATTTGGATTTTTGTTAAAAAGAATCTAACATCTCTTATGTACCTATGACATTCTAGTTTTCTTATATTTCATTTAATCCTTACAATACACACCGTGAGGGAGGTATTGTTGGGTCTATTTTACAGATGGATGAAACAGGCTGGGAGAGGTTAAATAATTTTCTGAGGATCACACAGCTAGGAAATGGAAGGTTCTGGATTTCCACCTGATTTTGCTGCATGGGAGTCTGAAACAAATGTAAACACTTCTTCATTCCTAATAAAATTTCTGTTATTGAAGACTTGATTATTAAATAATGTGCTTATTGTAAACTTTAAGAAGTAGGGGACAAGAGAAAGAGAGAAGGAGTTTGGGACTTCTTCCTAAGAAGTAGTCAAAACAACACAGAAGTTAATGACAAAGACCATGCTGGTGGACCTTCTGGGTCCTTCCAGGAGCTCTGGTTCACCATTTTTAGCTTTAACATTTATGATTCAGAGGTGACAATGATAAAACTGTGCAAGCACTTGAACGATTTGATTTGATTAGGATGCAATCCACCCTCAAAATCAGATAGAAGAAAGGATGCTACCACCTTTCTATAGACTAGAGATTCAGACTCAGGTCTGTTTCTGGAGTGGAAGAGGATCCTGTAGTCATCTCCCATTCATGGATCATAAGAAGCTATGAGATTTTGGCAATTTCTGACTGCAAGTAATAGGTCAATCTGCAGAGAATCTTGTAAAAATAATGTTGGCAAAAACCTAATTTTACTAGATTCGTGGAATTGGTAGCCACCTGGGAAAGGTTAATTTCAGAGATCCATCTATTTTCCCCTGGGACTTGAAAACTGAAATCCCAAACAGGTTTAAAAATTAAAATTCTTCATGTGAACAGCTTTCGCAGACAGGAAATGCTGAAATTAGCAAAGGTGCATGAGGTGACTAAGAACATCCACCAAGCCTTCTATCTGACCACCTTAACTGCGTGATAGAGAAGTAAATAAATAAATAAATAAATAAATAAAAATAAAAAATTGATAAAAACATTAAAGAGAGAGAGGGACAAAGAACTCCAATGGGCTTTCTCTCTTTCATGTTTTTATTTATTTGAGAAAGAGAGAGAAAGAGAGAGAGAGTGTGAGCGGGGGAGGTGCAGAGAGAGAGGGTACAGAAGATCCAAAGGGCTCTGTGCTGACATCCAAAGGGCTGTGCAGACAGCCTGACGCAGGGCTGGAGCTCACGAACAGCGAGATCACGACCTGAGCCAAAGTCAGATGCTCAACTGACTGAGCCACCCAGGAGCCTCTCTTTATCTTTTTTTACTTTTAAGCCTGCCTAAAGTCTCTTTTTATGTGAAAGGTTAGAAGCAGTATGGCTTCTCATCTTCAGAATTCTATTCATTTGAATGATTTTCAAGGTAGCTAACTAGTGATTCATCTTGGTATTTTCTTAGCTTATATTTTCTCAAAAAGAATTAAATACTTTACTTTGATGTACATCACATGAGCAGAGTATAGTTTACACCTTAAGTATACTGTCTAGGGATTCTATTATGAAGAAATTTTAGAGTTTATCCTGTCATTTCATTGTTACATGAATGATATTATTTTTAATAAAAGCATGGCTTTTGGCCGTCGTTTTATTTCCCCTTCACTAGGATATAAGCAGCATCAGCCTTTCTTCAGATGGTGAAGAAAAAACCCTATTATTCTATCAGTGACCTTTGGCAAGAAACTGCTCTCTTGAACTGTTCATGTCTCTGGAGTGTTTGACTAAGGTTTCTTCTGGTCAGGTCATCGAAAATCCAAATGTCAGACAACAATGTGGCCATTTTTCATCTTGAGGTAAGTGTTTCCCCAATAAGATGATCAATTAGTCTTATTCACATTACAACACACCTCCCCATGTATTTTTATAACATGCAAAGATCTCTGTGGTCCTATATTACCTTCTTCTTCAGTTAGATTTTAGGCTGTTAGAATGTATAATCAATGCAAACACACCTCATGTATGACCTGTGTGTATTGATATTCTTTATACCAATGCATCCTCCAAAGGTGGTATTAATGAAGAAAAAAATCTCTATTCTCAAGGTTATGAACTAAAGCCTTTCTTGGCAAATGTCTCACTTTTGATAGAACTAATGCTCTAGAAATGGGCTTTTCACTGAAGCAAAACTTGTATTTAATTATAATTCCTTAGGGTTTTTTTCACTTGGAAACCAGGCATTTCGTGGAATGTTTCACATGAAAATTCTAAAATGTGTTTGTTTTTTGCTAGAAGACACTTAAGATTCCATGCTTGCTTCTAAAGAAAAGTCTAATGTGGGAAACATTAGGTGTACGTCTTGAGAAGAATTCTCAGAGCACCATTACGTATTACTTTGGAAAGTTTTAACTGCTGTCTGGGGTTGTGTCCATGGAGCTGCTTCAAATACAGCCAGACTTTAAATATGAACTACCGCTTTTTGCTTAGTTTCCGTTAATGGCAATATCCTCCACATCTACCCACATTTTCAAAAGTATTTTACATTGCAGTTGGCCAATTTGTAAGTCCTTCCCAAGAGATACCTACAGTTTAGAGAGACCTATGAATGCTCTCATTTTTAGAGATCTTATTTTTAATTAATGAAAGTTTAAAAGGCCCTTTCTGAGAATGTTACTTGGAGCTCAGAGTGCTCATACCTCTGAATATACTGTTTTAAATCGTTTTGGGGAGCATAATAAAAATATAGCACTACAGCAGCGCCTGGGTGGCTCATTCGGTTGTGTCCAATTTTGACTTAGGTTATGATCTCGCGGTCAGTGAGTTCGACCCCACATCAGGCTTGCTGTTGTCGGCACAGAGCCGGCTTTGGATCCTCTGTCCACCCCTCTCTCTCTGCCCCTTCCCTCCCCCCAAAAAATAAATAAAACAGTAAAAAATATATAGCACTACATATATATGTGTATATGTGTCTGTGTATGGTGAGGAAGAAAAATCGCTCCATGTTCAGAATCAGTCTTTAGTAACACACTTCAGAAATTTGGAATATTTAATATCATCGAAACAGCTGGCTTAAATGATAACAAAATACTTTCCTACATTTGAAAGTGGAACAGCAGTTCCAATAAGCTTTATAAATAGAATAATCTTCATTGGTTTATTAATTCATTTTCTTTTTCCCATGACAAGCCAGTGACAAGCACCTAATCTGGGCCAGGTAAGTATAAGGCACTGGAAATACAAAGATAAATGACAATCTGTGCCCTCCTGGAGATATTTTTCCTCCTGGAGTTTTAATGTTTAATTTCATTCGTGCTTTTATTAGGAAGGAAAGGCAGAAGAGGAGGAAAATGACTGTCTGAAAAAGGGGAGTTTGAGTCAGAAGCTATTATTCAGCTTTTCTTGGGAGATTCTGAACTCATTCCATTATTATAATGGTCCCACTTACTTTTCTATCTGAAATGAAATATACACACCCCTTTTCTCTCACACAAAGGTGGAATGAATAGTAACAAGGTAAGAGCATGGGATCTGGAGTCAGATAGGTCTGGGCTGGAATATTCATCCTGCTACCAACTTGATTGTACCTTTCCATAATTTACTTAATTAGCCTCTCTGTGGATTGGTTTTCTCACACAGAATGGGAATAAAAATATCAGCTGGTCCTTGCTAAAAAGGCTGTTTCTTTCCCCTTCTAGTCCTTTCCTTTCCCTTCATGCACTGAATATTATTGATCTGAAAATGAGGCACCACACAAAAAATTTAAAATAATTTGAAACCTGGGAATGTATCTTTCCAATGATGTAGCATAATCACTAACCCTGATGTTTTATAAGGCACTGGAGTAAAACTGGTGTCAGGGCTCCCTAATCCCTCGGTCTGGCTATGCATGTTTGGCACAGATCCCAGACTAAATATAGCAAGTCTTGCTTCTTGGGTCAATATAATTTCTAATCCCTAGGTTGAATGAGCAAATCTTCCCAGACAAGATTTAATTCACAAAGGCATTTACGTAGACACTGGATATACCTAACAGTACATCATCAAGTGAAAACAGGTCATCAGCATTAGCTTGGCTAACGGAAAAGAAACTTGCATTAGGAAACCGGCAATCTCACCAACAAATCCTGCTGGGGATTGACTAAACATAATTGTTAATTGAAAAAAAAATTAAAAATAGAGTATTAGGGAGATATACTCCCACTGATAGTTATACACAATTCCCTGAAGTGTTAATGGAAGCTTGGCAAGTGCATCATCAAGGAAATCTACCTCTTAACCTTCACGTTCATCTGTCAGTCTCCATCCACAGACTCTTGAAGTGGAGTGGAAAGCAAAGGAAAAAAAAATCCCCTGGAATTTTCAAGAAGAAGTCCATCTCATCTCTTTGCACTTACCAATTCACCACACTGTAGCCTTAGCTTTAAAATGGCTAAACTATTCGGAATCATGTGTTGCCATCCCTGGAGGATGGACTTTGCTGTCTTTTTCTTTCTAGAATAGATAGATTAATGGGGTCCCATCTAACTTAACCCATGAAGGACAAGTTTTCAGCCAGTCCCCTCTTACTTACATGGAAATGAAAGGATTTTCCCTTCCTCCCTCCCTTCCTTCCTTCCTTCCTTCCTTCCTTCCTTCCTTCCCTCCTTCCTTCCTTCTTTGCCTTTGCCAAAATGTCACTGTATTCTTGCACTTAAAGTTGAGAAGAGGCTTTGTATTCTCAGAGTATCGGTAGAAGCTAAATGTTTTTATTCATTCATGTTGGTTGAAATAAACAAGCGTATATTTTCCAATTTCTTCACTAACTAAAATCAATTTCTGTGGTGGATGAAAGTTACTATCACAACTCAGTGAGAGAAGTCAATGAGAGATTTAAGACTGCTCTTTCTGCGACTACTTCTAATGATTGCAATAGCAGGCTTAAACTGCTTTCACAGGACTCCTACAAGCCAGACCCCAAAGAATCCTTATATTTCTGTGCGACCCCTTCTAGTAAAATAACCATTCAATCTAACTGAGACTGGATAAGCTACACTTCTGTGATTTGTTTGGCGTGTGGCTTGTATTAGTTTTCTATTACTGCCTTAGCAAATTATCACAAACCAGTGGTTTAAAACAACCCAAATTTATCATCGTGCAGTTCTGGAGGCAGAAGGCGGATGCAGGTTTCACTGGCTTAAAACCACGGAATTGGCAGAGGAACATTCCTTTCGAGAGGCCTTAGGGAAGGACATGGTTGCTGGTATTTCCAGTGTCTAGAAGCTCTTGTGCTAAAAGACGTTGCTGAATCCTGTTCCCTGAAAGTAATGGGTCATGGGCTGGATGATAAAAAGAAAAGAAGAGCTCTAGTTCACGAGTCTTTTATTTTAATGACCATTGTGGTAGACAGCCTTTAAGATGACTCCAGTGATTCCAATTTCTCGAGTGTGAGCTGGACCTAATGACTTGCTTCCAGCAGACAGAATATGGCAAAGATAATGAAATTTTGGTTCTGAGGTGAGGCCACAAAAAGGCTCTGGGTTCCATCGCGCTTGCCTGCATGCATTTGCTCTGATGAAAATCAGTCGCCATGTTTTGAGCTGCTTTATGGACAGGCCACGTGGCAAGGAACTGAGGTAGGCTCCTGGGTAAGAGCCAGAGAATGGAAACCCAGGCCCTCAATGCAACAACCTCAGAAGAACCTAGTCCTGTCAACAACCACTTGAGTGCCCTTGGAAGGGGATCTTTTCTGGGTCATGCCTTGAGCCAGCTGTCATCCTTGAGACTGAGGCATCTGGAAAAGCTGTGCCTGGATTTCTGATTCACAAAAACTGGGAAAATCAATGCTTATTGGGATAATTTGTGTCATAACAATAGATAACTATTACAACAGTGAAATGGCATTACAGAAAGTTTGGAAAAGGGAGGCGTGGAAAGTCGTCCATAATTCTACTACTCAATCACAACTGTGGCTTAATTTTTGCCTGTTTTATTTCAGTCTGCATACATTTATATTGCTGGGGAGCATAATGTGAATAAAATTTTGCATGATTTAGTTAACCTCCTCATTCTCTTTAGGCATTTCCATTACTTCCTATTTAATTTGCAATTAAAAATAATGTAACAACCATCATCTCTGTGGATGTGGTTCTTTTTTTTTTCCCCCTCTCTAACTTAACTTTCATTTTTCCCATGTCTTTCTCTTCCTTGGTACATTCTTCAATTTGCTATAGTAACTCCTCAGATAATCCTCAGTGGTTGCTGGATGGCAAAATTTCTGAGTCATTTCATGCTAAAGCTGTCTTTGTTTTTCTGTTCATTAAATATTAATTTAGATGGCTATTGATTTCTGGTTGAAAATTGCCATGCCCAAATATATGGCAATATCAAACCTAAGAAAAATTCTACCTCCCCAGTAAGAACACAGTTTCAAAGTTTTTAGCCAGCTTGAGTAGACAATTTTATACATAAAAACAAAATAGGTAATGTATATTTATAATTAATTTTGTCACACAAGCATTTAAATCACCATATTACAAAAATCACTTTTTTTATTTTGAAATATTGCCTTCTTTTTTTCTTGTTGAATTCTTTTTTTTTAAATGTTTATTTATTTTGAGAGAGAGAGAGAGAGAGAGAGTGAGAGCGAGATAGGGGCAGAGAGAGAGAGAGAGGGAGACACAGAATTCGAAGTAGGTTCCAGGCTCTGAGCTGGTTCCAGGCACAGAGCCCACCACGGGGCTTGAACCCATGAATCTTGAGATCATGACCAAAGTCGGATGCTTAACTGACTGAGCTACCCAGGTGCCCCTTTTCTTGTTGAATTCTTAAATATTTTTTATTGTGGTAGAATATACCTAACATAAAATTTGCCATTTTGCTCATTTTTAAGTGTACAATTTAGTGGCATTAAGAACATTTAAGTTGATGTGCAACTGTCACCATTATCCACTTCCAGAACGGAATTGCCTTTCTTTTGGAGTAGGAAAAATTCTTGTAAGTGGGATTACTGGGTCAGAGAGTTTGAATTATGTGCCCTTTTCGAAATTCAATTATATTGTAGCATGTAAGAACATGGGCTGTAGAGTTAGATTCAAACCGGATTTGAATCCTTAATCTGAGTAATACCTGACAACCTTTGGGAAGTAATCTAATTTTTCTCAGTCTCATATTCCTCTTCTACAAAGTGGGGGTGATGAAGACATCTAATAATACCTAATGATAATTGGTATGAAATTATATGTCAAAATAGATAGTATGGTGCCTGACACACAAACACCCGTTATTTCTTTTTTTTTTTAATTTTTTTTTTCAACGTTTTTTATTTATTTTTGGGACAGAGAGAGACAGAGCATGAACGGGGGAGGGGCAGAGAGAGAGGGAGACACAGAATCGGAAACAGGCTCCAGGCTCCGAGCCATCAGCCCAGAGCCTGACGCGGGGCTCGAACTCACGGACCGGGAGATCATGACCTGAGCCGAAGTCGGCCGCCCAACCGACTGAGCCACCCAGGCGCCCCAAACACCCGTTATTTCTTTAATAATATGTAAACATACGTAAAGGTAAACTCCTATTATTTATCGTCATCATCATCATCGTTATTATCACCATATTCACAATCCTATAGAATCAGTTGTTCTTTGAATAATGTGGCTTCTGGCATTTTACTGCTTCTGTATGGAGATTTTCAACAGTATCTGTGAACGGTATTTGTGTTTTGAACAAGTTGCGATAGTATCAGGATTGCAAAATATGCTATTGGTGTGGGGTTCACCTTAAACTTGAAGGATCTGCTTTTTACAGAGCTTAACAACAGATGCACCAAACATGGAATTAAACCACAACAGTATTCATAGTACATCACCACAAAGCAGGGTTCAATATCAGATGAAACGCAGTGGGAAAGAATATAAAACAATGATGGAGAGAGAGACTGAGATTTTGAAGAAATGAGTAGAAAGAACCAGGGAAGCTCCTGGTTATTGAGCTATTAAGGAAAATGACTGTGGTCAACATATAGTCAAGTGCTGCAAATATCCTCAAAATACTTTCATGAGACAGCGAAGAGTGGACTGACTAGGAAGCCTAAATACAGAAAATTTACTTTCTCAGTGTCGCACAGCCAATTATTGGCAGAACTGGGATTGTAATTTAGGCTTTTGATTCCATGATTTGATTTGTTTGTGGTTCACTGCATTAGTCTGATTGAGAACTAATTCTAGAAGGAGGGTTTTTTTTTTTTTTTTTTTTTTTCTATTTGTAAGGAAGGAGTCTTTACCCAGACGCAGACTTATGAAGAATGGATAAAGCACAGCTGTGCTGGAGCCCCCTGAGATCCATGCCTAGCCTCCTCCCTCTTGCTGTCTGCATCTGAATTGACCTGTAGAGATTGCATCAAAGGGCTCCCCTTGCCCCTCGGCTTCCTGTTGGTATTGGTAAAGGAGATTAGAGGGAAGAGAGTATTTATGGTTTCCTCCCTGAGGGGTTTCATTAGGCTGGCTGTGTCCTCGCTCCTGTCTGGCGTCCCTCTGTGTACAACCTTCAGGTTCCAGTAACTTCTCTATACCCTTGTTATTGCAGGGTGGTAACAGCCCCTGGGGCACTATAGTACTATGCCTTATGGATTGACTTATGAATGGAGTTATTTCAGTATCTATGAATCCTCAAGAAAACTGGATCCTTCCTCTACCAGTTAAAGGTGAGATGATCTTTCCATCAGTCGTCTCTTCACCAGGTCTAGTGACCAAAGAACGTCTCATTACTAAGTGTCATTTGTTTGAAGGTCTCTAGACTTTAGAGAAGCGATTGTTCTTGGAACCTCTACCAAGATACTACCATTGTCCCATATGGGACAGACACCTTTGATATTGAAGTTGTGATACTCACTGTTTTATGTCCTCTCTTGAGAATGCCTTATACAGGGGCGCCTGGGTGGCTCAGTAGGTTAAGCGTCTGACTTTGGCTCAGGTCATGATCTCGCGGTCCGTGAGTTCGAGCCCCGCGTCGGGCTGATAGCTCAGAGCCTGGAGCCTGCTTCAGATTCTGTGTCTCCCTCTCTCTGACCCTCCTCCGTTCATGCTCGCTCTCTGTCTCAAAAATAAATAAACGTTAAAAAAAAATTTAAAAAAAAAAGAGAATGCCTTATACATTTGATAGGACAGAGTCCCAAAGCTGCCAGGCTCTGGCAAGCTGGGAGAGCATCTTTTATCCTGCACATAGTCAGAAGGTTCAACTCTAACCTTAACCTCCAAACCCATTGACTGTCCACTTAGCTACCTTTGCTTTTCTTAAATTTTTTTTTTAACGTTTATTTTTGAGACAGAGAGAGACAGAGCATGAACGGGGGGGGGGGGGGCAGAGAGAGAGGGAGACACAGAATCCGAAGCGGGCTCTTGGCTCTGAGCCATCAGCCCAGAGCCCGACACGGGGCTCGAACTCACGGACCGCGAGATGTGACCTGAGTTGAAGTCGGACGCTTAACCGACTGAGCCACCCAGGTGCCCACTACCTTTGCTTTTCTAACTGCTTTATTCTTCATGTACCCTGCACTTTGGTACATGATTATGTAGAGGCTGCCTTTTGTTGTTGCTTCAATAGTGTATGTTCATTCATTTATTCAAGTACTTATTGGGTGGGCAGGGACTGGGCATCAATGGGCAACTGTGAATATGATGAATATAGTTTCTACTATAAGTCATGGAACTTAAAATCTAGTGGAAGATACACACAAAAAGGTAATGACCCCTGGTTGTTTCTTGTTTCACCAACTTTATCATAAGTAAAAGGCAGAATTCATATCTACTGTTTTATATCCATTGGCATTCAGTAGGTACTTTGTTTTATACATTTTCTGCTAATAGTTCAGAGTTTCTTACTCTGCCTGCCTTGGTGTCAAAGGCACCAGATACGGCCTTGAGGCAAAGAAGGAAATCAGATCGGAAACTGATGCTTGTTTCACTCTTTCTGTACACTCTGGGACACCTGTCAAATCGGCCTAGAGAGCTCCAGATCCAATAGATTGGGCTAGTTCCCCCATCCTAGTCCTTCTAGGAGGCATAGCTGTACCCCTCACAGATGAGGCTCCCTGGACCACTGCTTAGAACCATTTTCCAGTAAAGAAAACAAAAAAGAGGAAAGAACAGCTCTCAGGGATAAGAGATCATTCTCCAAATCACTTCATTATTTTTTAAAAAATTTGTTTTTAACATTTATTTTTTTTTTATTTTAAATTGTTTTTTTTTTAACGTTTATTCATTTTTGAGAGACAGAGACAGAGCATGAGTGGGGAAGGGGCAGAGAGAGAGGGAGACACAGAATCTGAAGCAGGCTCCAGGCTCTGAGCTGTCAGCACAGAGCCCGACGCAGGGCTCGAACTCACGAACCGTGAGATCATGACCTGAGCCAAAGTCAGATGCTCAACCGACTGAGCCACCCAGGCGCCCCAAACATTTATTTATTTTTGAGAGACAGAGCACAAGTGGGGGAGGGGCGGAGACAGAGGGAGACACAGAATTCAAAGCAGCCTCCAGGCTGTCAGCACAGAACCTGATGTGGGGCTCAAGCCCACAAGCTGTGAGATCATGACCTGAGTCAAAGTCAGACACTTAACCAACTGAGTCACCCAGGCACCCCTGCAAATCACTTCATTAAAGGGAACAGGAAAGGAAAGACCCTACCTGAATCAGTGGAGTGCAGTCATAATCGATTCCTTTAGTTTTCTTGCTAAATCCTGGATATTTATTGCCACTGGCTGATATATTTGACTCTTGCTTTTTGTAGGGATTAACGTGCCCAGTTTTTCAAACCAGTATATTCTGAGATTGTTTGGGAATGGCTTGTTTCAATTATTAATTTAATTTCCAACTTTCTTGGTATTTTTTCACTTTCAGTTAAAATTTCATTTGTTGAATGCATCAGGATTTGCATGATGTTTGACATGATTCCTTGTAAAGGAAATTAAGTAGCTTAAAATGGATAATAGCCCTTATACTAGCGATTATCATTTGGTATTAATAGCACTCCTTCCATCTAGACCCCCCAAAAGTCAAATTAAAGAGTTAAACCAATTACAGAATCATAATTACCTTCATAGATTTCTTCAAATTTTTAACTGTTATGCAGTTATCTCTTTATGTACCTTAACTTTCGTTCATCTTAACCACACTTAGGACTTTTCCTTACGATTATCACCTTAACCTGTCATCATGTCCAGCTCATATTTGTAGTAATTTCCTTATGATCCTAGGCTCTATTTTTCATTTTAAGGCCATTGGAACATCTCTCACTTGTGTCTGCAGGGAATTAGGTAAAGCGATCCCCTGCTGCTTACTCTGCCTCAGGACTAAATCTTACACTGCTCTTTCAGACTCAGTCGGGTACTTGTCCATCCTGCTGAGACTTTCTCCTCTAGTGACTCTAGAGCTCGTTTGTCCATCTAGTTTATTAGCCATCTAGTCCTCACCTTGTCCTTTGGGTTGGAAGCACACCACTTGTCTTCCGGCTCACAACTGTGGCATCTTGTGACTCTCCCATGCCAGCAAAAGCTTCAGTGGCTGCCACAGGAAACACTCTCCGGACCTCCACTTAGAAAGCTTCTATCAGACTTGGTCCAGGCTTGAGGTGGAATCCACATGCCCTGTTTCTTAAAAAAATTTTTTTAAAAATGTTTATTTAGTTTGAGAGAGAGACAGAGAGAGAAAGTGAGTGCCAGCAGGGGAGGGGCAGAGAGAGAGGGAGAGAGAATCCCAGGCAGGCTCTACTCTGTCAGCACAGAGCCTGACATGGGGCTCGATCCCACAAACCTGTGAGATCATGACCTGAGCTGAAATCAAGAGTCAGATGCTTAACGGACTAAGCCCATCCAGGTGCCCCTTAAAAAATTTTTTTTTTGCTAACTGTCAAATTGTGGAAGCAGGTGGGATGGATAGGATCAGAAAGCAGACAAGAGGTGGGCTTAGAGCTGAATGCTTTAGACAGAATTAGAATATAAAATAGGTGGAATTCTTTAGCAGAATTAGAATACATATTGGCAGAAAGCCAATAACTGGTATTTGTAGCCATTGCGTTCATATCTGCAGCTGCTATGCTGTTTAAACCCTTTTTAAAGCTAGAATTAACTGGAGCTGTGAAGAGCATAACTTTCCTTAAGGAAACTTTAGCAGAAGGAGCAGTAATTTTCAAGGTAGGAAAAAAAAAGTATAAATATTCAGACTGAGTTCATCTAAGACAGATGAAACAGACATCTCTACGAAAATGTATCAGTTAGGATTAGATCCAGCAGCAAGTAACAGAAACCCAAAATAATAGTGGCTTTAACAAGTTACAGCTTTATCTCTTCATGTGAAAGTCTAGAAATAAGCAGTTCCTGAAGTCATCAGGCATATATGTTCCTCCTGTCTTTCCGTTTTACTGTCTGTCTTTAGCGTTCTATCTCCTGGTCCAAAGTGGATGCTAAGCCCCTAGCTGTCACATTTGCATTCCAGCCAACAAGAAAGAAGGATGCTATATACATATTCTTGTTTATATCACATTAGATAAAATTTCATCATATGGCCATTACTAGTTGCTAAAGAAGCTGGGAAATGTCTTTATGCCAGGTGACCACGGGCTCAGCTACAGATCAGGAATAGTATTGCCAAAAAGAAGGAAAGAATAGATGTTGGGGAATAGACAAGTATGAGGCAACTGGGGACTGTTAGGAGTAAACAGATCCACAAGAATTTCATGAAAACAAGTTCCAAAGAATTTCTGCCTTCTAGCATTAAATAACTAACTTTAAATATATGTTAAATCATGTTCAGGAACATGTCTGTAACAGAACCACAAGCCAACTCTCAAGAGCCTGGTATTAAAAGCACATCACCAGTTATTATTCCCATTGTAGGTGTTGAGAATGAAGAAGACTGAGTGAATGCTGAAAAAAAAAAAAAAAAGATCTCAGGGACCTATGGATAAATGGACTCTGGAAGTGTGACAGCACCTATCACAACTTGAGGAATGATTTTGACCATTGTCAGTGGAGTTACTCTGAATCGCGGATTTGGGACTTAGTGAGTTTCATTTAGGTCAGATTCTCCAAAGCAGCATTTCTGTGCTTCGATTTTCAAATCAGAGACACTGAAACTTTAACTCATAAGGATAGCAGCTTTTTTCAAAGGAGCATTTTCCCTCCCAAATGAGCTCATTTTACCCCTTCTTGCCATTTCTGGCAATATTAATATTTTTATCCAGTGGTACTCTAAGTTAACTTAATGTGCTTAGCTTGTCATGAGGGAGTGATTTATGTACCACCAGAGGTAAAGTTCACTGGTTTGTGTGGGAAACAAAAGACTTGCCCTATGAGCCACCAGATCACGCACCAGCACATTTTGGCCTTACTTGTTTCCTCTGGAGGGTTCGTCCATCTAAATCCCTTGAGGCCAGAGACCTTTTCTATTTCACTTGGTCTCCCAAGTGCCTAGCTCAGTGTCTCTCACAAGGCTAGGTCTTAATAAATATTTGTTGAAATATTCTGAAGATGATTCATCAGAGACAACGACAGAAAAGCACGTAACAAAAATTAACAACACAGTTTTGGGTTAGCCTTGGGTCATTTCTAGTAGTTGTAAGAGAAAAGAAAATTCACAGCAAGACGGCACTGAAAGTCTTGAGCATTTGTAAGGAAGTGGCGAAGGAAAAACATTTATTTTGACAACTGCTCTTCGGTGTGAAAAATTCACAGCTGTAAATGGCAACAAAGGAAAGCAAACCTAATCCGTAAGAGCCTAAGCACTTTACCATACTAGATTTCAGGACACATGATTATTCCTTTTGCTACTTGTTTGTGAGTGTCGCCCATTTGCCAAAATAAAGATGTTCTTTCTCCAGCCAGACCCGAGCTGCCAGAGTGAACTAATGACTTCAGAATGGAAGACAGATGCTTCCTGCAGGAGAATTCCCCTTCAGGCAGAGAACCCTTAACCAGGGCTGGTTTCAGAACTTGTGAGCCCTGGTGCTAAATGAAAATGGGGGACCCCTTGTTCAAAAGTCAGGGGAAAAAGTGTCATTAAAGATACTAAAATATAAAGTTTTCCCCCTTCTCCCACAGTATCTCTGTTGACTTGTCATGGTGTTCTTTTATTTACTTCATGCTGCTCTGAGTAAAGAAGACTTAACATTTTAAATTACTGTTTTTATTTTGTTTTTTTTTTTTTTTTACCATTCATCTTTCTATTTTGGAATTCCAGTTTTAAATTTGTTCAGATATATTTATTGAATTATTTGGGAACATTTGTTTTTTTTCTTCAATTTTTAAATTCTTATTTATTTATTTTGAGAGAGAGAGAGAGAGAGAGAAAAGACGAGCGGGGGAGGGGCAGAGAGAGAGAGAGGGAGAGAGAGAATCCCAAGCATGCTCTGTGCTGTCAGGGCAGAGCCCAAAGTGGGGCTCGAACTCATGAACCGTGAGATCATGACCTGACCTGAAATCAAGAGTCGGATGCTTAACTGGCTGAGCCACCCAAGTGCCCCCAAATTATATGAGAACATTTAACTTGTATGCAGGATAACCAAAATTGTACAATTTGTGTTTTGTAGCTTGTACCTGCATGTGTATATGTTTTTGTTCTTACTACCACCCTGGATATGTTGCAAAAAACTGACTCACCTGTTTTTTTCTTTCACTTTTTTTTCCAATGTTTATTTATTATTGAGAGAGAGAGACAGAGTGTGAGCCGGGGAGGGACAGAGAGAGAGAGAGAGCAAGACACAGAATTGAAGCAGGCTCCAGGCTCTGAGCTGTCAGCACAGAGCTCAATGCGGGGCTCAAACCCACGAACCATGAGATCATGACCTGAACACGAGTCGGACGCTTAACCGACTAAGCCACCCAGGTGCCCCTCTTTCACTTCTTGATACGTGCACATTCTCCTAACACTCTGCAGAAGCCAACGGCTTCAATAAAATGCTTGCCTTGTGCTTGCTTTGAGTCCCATGCTGGATCCATTGGAGTTCTGTATTCACGCAGCATCAGGAATGCTATATGAAAGTGGGGTGGCAAGAAACATCAGATACACATACATTGTGCACATTCTGCATTATCTGCTCACGCCCTGCTTCTTTGTCCCTTTGGACTTTGCTTATGTAAGCCAAGTTCAAGGATTAATTATTATGAATTTCAACACAGTGATAGAGCATTAAACCAAGACTGGGGCTCTTTTGACCCTGGGATCTGTGTGCCTGCACGGGTCATGTGCCCATGAATAGCACTGCATGTAACCAAAGTAAGAGTCGCCTTTTCTTTTTCAGTAGTTTGAAAAATCAGTAACCATTGGAAGAACACAAAATGAGCTCACATTAATGGGGCCATATTGAAAAATAAGATTGTTTTTGGCTAACTGAAGCCTAAGCTGAATCTTGGAATATTGTAAAAGAAGTAACAGGAAGGGCACCTGGAAGGAAGAGCATTGGACTCTTGATTTCCGGGTCACGAGTTTGAGCCCCACGTTGGGTGTACAGATTACTAAAAAAATAAACTTTAAAAAAGCAATAAAAAGAAAAAAGAATTAACAGGAAAAAAAAAGAACTTGTAGTTAATGTTCAATTGAGAATCATCTTAAGTGCAGTAATTACATAGTTGTGTGGAAAATGAGTGCATTAAAGTCTTTTAAAGAATGTTTTTTATTGCTGCAAACCTTACAACTTAAAAAAAGGCTAAACATTACAGAGAGGTAATATAAAAAAGCTGCTCTTACAATTTAATGTATCTTGAAAAAAGTGTTGCATATACCTATAACATAACCATTTTTACTCCTAATTCAGACAGATGACATAAGATTAAATAGAGATACCAATCTTGTTCTTGTCTTTTCATGCACTAAAGTTTTATATTACTTCATTGATGAGAGCACTGTAATAGCCCCAAAGGAAAATCCATCTAAACATTTTCAATTTGAAAGGTTGAAAGAGACAATAGGGGCGCCTGGGTAATGCAGTCAGTTAAGCATCTGACTTCAGCTCCAGTCAACATCTGACATTTTGTGAGTTCGAGCCCTGTGTTGAGGTTTGTGCTGACAGCTCAGAGCCTGGAACCTGCTTCAGATTCTGTGTCTCCCTTTCTTTCTCTGCCCCTCCCCTGCTCGCACTCTGTCTCTCTCTGTCTCAAAAATAAATAAACGTTAACGTTTATTTATTTTTGAGACAGAGAGAGACAGAGCATGAACGGGGGAGGGTCAGAGAGAGGGAGACACAGAATCTGAAACAGGCTCCAGGCTCTGAGCTGTCAGCACAGGGCCCGACGCGGGGCTCGAACTCACGGACCGCGAGATCATGACCTGAGCCGAAGTCGGCCGCTTAACCGACTGAGCCACCCAGGCACCCCTAAAAAAATTTTTAAAAAGAAACAATAAATAAGCCATTAATTTGTTTTCATGTTAACCCATTTTCTTTTAAATTAAGGTAAAAAGTTCAGCTACATTTTCAAATGATCAATGAAAATATAAATAATTATATTAGAATGATATGGGAAATCATATGAGACAAGAGAGCTAAGATGAAGTTCTATGAATAGACAACTTTGTGGATATATAAATATTGCTGCAAAATAAAGATGCATTATATGTTCACTAATAATTGTTTATAATAAAATTAGCCAAAAGCCCAATAATTTTTGTGCTTATTTTAATATTTTTTGTATTCCCATACAACCATACAACCACATGTGCAATTACGCATTGAATGTTTCTGGAACGACACTCTAAGTGTTGATTAGGTGCTTCTATCTACTGAGACTGAATGTTGAGAGAAAGAATTTTACTTTTTGCCTTTTTCTGTCTTCTGTACTATTTGGACTTTTTAACCCTGAACATGGTTTTATTTTAATAATTTAAAAACTGGCTAGTTAAAAAAAAGGTAGTCATTCAGTGAGTACACACTAACACTAAAACATGTACTACAGTTTACGGGCACACATTGTACATAGGCATCTCTATCATGATTTCATTCCATTCTTAAGTTGGTTGGAGCCACTCTTCAGCCCAGGGGGATCTTTGCATTAATATAATGCCATTGAGGGTCTCCAGAGGAACAAGTGTCTGCAAAGGGAGGGTTTTTTGCAATAGCAGGGCTTAATTGTCAATCATGAGAAAGAGCAGTATCTGTGAAACTTTTCCTGTGTGCAAATGATATTCTTTCATAATCTTAAAACATTTTTTAAATGGAAAGGTTTGAACGTACACAAGGGTAGAGAGAAGCGAGCCTCCATGTATTCAGCAATAAGCTTCAGCAACGATCAATTCATGTACAATCTTGTTTTGTTTATACCTCCCCATTGAATTATTTTGGAACAAAACCAAATATCATATCTTTTCATCTGTAAATATTTCAGTATGTATTTCTATAAGGACTAAAAAAAAAAATAACCACAATAATATTATCACATCAAAAAAAAATCCCCAAGAATTCCTTAACATTGTTAAATATTCAGTTATTACTAAAATTCCCCTGATTATCTCATATATGATAGAGATGACCTTTCTGAAGTTTTGGCAGTTCTTCTATCTCTTTATGTAATAGGATAAGGTTTATTATTAACATTTTCTGGTCCTTGTACTTACATACTTTTATAGACTTTCTGACGTGATTAAAGGTCTTTATCATTTTGTTCTTGAGCTTGTCTGTTCAATCCACACCAGAATTCTTTATTTCCTTTAATTTGTCTCATTGACTGTTTTACTTCCTGCACAATTCTTCTTCTCTTCCTTTTGACAGCCCAGGCAGATTTACGGACAGTCCTGTGTTAGCCATGCCAACCTATCTATTCAGTTTATCCTTGGGAGATTCAGGAGAAACCTGTTGCAGTCAGTGTTTAGGTGTTCTTATAATATTTACTTAACAAATGTGGCCTTTAGAAGACCTAGGTAGACATTGACTGGGTTGACAAATAAGAAAAATAGAGGGATGGCAAATGCAGGCACAGGTAGATGGGAGAGTCACTCTGGAAAGATGCTTATATGAAATGAAGAATATTTTCCCCCAATTGTTAGAAGAAGCTGTGGCCAAATCATTCATTTCTTCAATAATTTACAGAATCTTGGATCTCTTGAAGTATATAATCTATATATAGAACATATGTATGTAAATATATATTTCCCTTGACCAAATATAATATTATATACTTTGTTGTTTCATATTCTTTAAACTATTTAAAAATAATAATTCACTTAATACCAACACCACATTGTGACACACTTTAGGAACTACTGAATTTATAGGTAAAAAAGCTAATGCTCAGGAAGATGGCTTTCCTCTAATGGGAGAGCAGAGGACCAGGGGAAAACACACAAGCTTGACTCTATGCTCAAAGTCAACTTCTTACCCCATATACAAAGGCAAAATAACGTATAGTCCAAACTTGAATATATTATATTATATAATACAGTATTTTCCTAGAGAGTAAGAATTGAAAGTCTTGGATGGATTTTGGTAAACAATACAGTAATGTGTAAATGTCAAAGAAATGAAAAAAAAGAAATCTTTAATCAGACCTCAGCCAGGTTTATGAGAGTCACGAAGGTGTAAGCTCAACAATGATTAAAAACTATAAAGCATTTGAGTGTCTTAAATGATAAACAGCTTTACAATCTTGGAATTACAAAAAGCCTTCTTAAATACCATTATCACCAACCAGTTTAAAATATTATCAGTTTAACACTGATTATCAGTAGTAAAACACTATCAGTTCAAAAGTATTTCTTGGGGCGCCTGGGTGTCTGTTGGTTAAGCATCCGACTTCGACTCAGGTCATGATCTCACACTTCATGAGTTCGAGCCCCATGTTGGGCTCTCTGCTGTCAGTGCAGGACCTGCTTCAGATCCACTGTCTCCTCTCTCTGCCCCTCACCTGCTCATGTTCCCTCACTCTGTCTCTCTTTGTCTCTCAAAAAAACAAAACAAAACAAAACAAAACAAAACAGCCATTTAGAATGAACCTGGACCATTTTCTTACACCATATAAAAAAATAAACTCAAAATGGATGAAAGACCTAAATGTAAGACAGGAAGCCATCAAAATCCCAGAGAAGAAAACAGGCAACAACCTCTTTGACCTTGGCTGCAGCAACTTCTTACTTGACATGTCTCTAGAGGGAAGGGAAACAAAAGCGAAAATGAACCTTTGGGACCTCATCAAGATAAAAAGCTTCTGAACAGTGAAGGAAATAATCAGCAAAACTAAAAGGCAACCAACGAAATGGGAAAAGATATTTGCAAATGACCCATAAGATAAAGGGGTAGGATACAAAATCTATAAAGAACTTATCAAACTCAACACCCAAAAAACAAATAATCCAGTGAAGAAATGGGCAAAATATATGAAAAGACACTTTTCCAAAGAAGACATCCAGATGGCTAACAGGCACACAAAAAGATGCTCAACATCACTCATCATCGGGGAAATACAAATCAAAACCACAGTGAGATACCCCTCACACCTGTCAGAATGGCTAAAATTAACAACTCAGGCAATAACAGATGTTGGTGAGGATTCGGAGAAAGAGGAACACTTTTGCACTCCTGGTGGGGATGCAAGCTGGTGCAGCCACTCTGGAAAACAGTATGGAGGTTCCTCAAAAAATTGCAATTACACTACTAGGTATTTATCCAAAGGCTAAAAAAAAAATGCTGATTCAAAGGGGTACATGCACCCCAATCTTTTTAGTAGCCCTATCAACAATAGCCAAAGTTTGGAAAGAGCCCAGATGTCCGTCAACTGATAAATGGGTAAAGAAGATGTGGCATATGTACACAATGGAGTATTACTTGGCAATCAAAAAGAATGAAATCTTGCCATTTGCAACAATGTGGCTGGAACTAGAGTGTATTATGCCAAGCGAAATAAGTTAATCAGAGAAAGACAAATATCATATGATTTCACTCATATGTGGAATTTAAGAAACAAAACAGATGAACATAGGGGAAAGGAAGCAAAAATAATATAAAAACAGAGAGGGAGACAAACCATAAAAGACTCTTAAATACAGAGAACAAACTGAGGGTTGATGAGGGGCTGTGGGTGGGGGGATGGGCTAAATGGGTGATGGGCATTAAGGAGGGCACTTGTTGGGATGAGCACTGGGTGTTATATGTAAGTAATGAGTCACTAAATTGTATTCCTGAAATCATTATTACACTGTAGGTTAACTAACTTGGATTTAAATTTTAAAAAATGTAAAAAAATATATTTCTTGAATGTCTTAAAACTGTGTTCAGTACTTTCAAGGAATGCAGATGAAAATAAAATTTGCCCTTTTATTTATTTTTTTAATGTTTATTTATTTATTTTGAGAGAGAGAAGGAAAGCATGAGTAGGGAGAGTGGGAGAGAGAGGGAGAGAGAATCCCATGCAGGCTCCATGCTGTGAGTGCCGAGCCCAAGGCGGGGTTCCATCTCACAAACTGTGAGATCATGACTTGAGCCTAAATCAAGAATTGGACGCTTAATGGACGAGCCACCAGGCGCCCCCAAATTTACCCTTTTAAAGAGATAGTAATCTTTCTTGAGTCACAAACTAAAGACATTTTGGAAGCTATTAATTTTCTTCTTAGAAAGTGCACATTTGAACATACACTCAAAATTCAACATTTAGCTTTTGGAGTTTATGGGCATTCCAGAGGCTCCTCCATGGATCCCGTAGGGGTGAGTTATGGACTACAGTTGCCTCTTATGTATTGGGAAGAAAACTTTGTAGGAGTCACATATACCCCTAACTTGCCATCTGATCTTGACGAAGTCACTCATCATCTTTAGGACTCCGTTTCCTCATCTGTGAAGAAAAGAAGCATGGAGTAGCTAACCTTCTGGAAATAACCTTTTTTCTTTTCTAGGAGTTAATTATCTGGCTGGGGACATAAAATGAATGATCATAAAAATATTCAAGGCAATATGTTTTTCAACATTTACTATGAAAAATTTTAAACAAAGAGCAAAATGGAAGGAATTTTATCGTGCCTACCCATGTCTCCATCACTTAAATTCTAGCATCCAGTTTTATCATATATTTATCTGTTTAACCATTACTCTATCCATCCAGCAACTAATTAATTAATTTTAATTTGAGAGACAGGAGAAAGAGAGAGAGCGAGCATGTGAGTGGGGGAGAGGGGCAGAGGGAGAGAGAATCTTTTATTTTTAATTTTTTTTTGAAAGAGGGAGAGGGAGATTGCAAATAGGGGAGGGGCAGAGAGAGAGGGAGAGAGAGAAAACCCCAAGCAGGCTCTGCGCTGTCATCCCAGAGCCCGAAGCAGGTTTCAAACTCTTGAACTGTGAGATTATGACCTGAGCTGAAATTAAGAGTTGGACACTAAGGGCGCCTGGGTGGCTCAGTCAGTTGGGCGTCCAAATTCGGCTCAGGTCATGAACTCACAGGTTGTGAGTTTGAGCCCCCCGTTGGGCTCTGTGCTGACAGCTCAGAGCCTGTAGCCTGCTTCAGATTCGTGTCCCTCTCCCTCTCTGTCCCTACTCGGTTCAAGCTCTGTCTCTCCCGCGTGCGCTCTCTCTCAAAATAAATAAACATTAAAAAAATTTTTAAAAAAAGAGTCAGACACTTCATTGACTGAGCCACCCAGGCGCTGAGAGAGTAAGGCAGAGAGGTTGGGGGCGGGGGGACAGAGAGAGAAAGTCTTAAGCAGGCTCCAGGCTCACCGAAAAGCCGGATGTGGGTCTTGATCCCACCACCCTGGGATTATGGCTTGAGCTGAAATCAAGAGTTGGATGCTCAACCAACTGAGCCACCCAGGTGCCTCTATCCAGCAATTTAAAAACTGATTTCAAGGTAAATTACAGACATCTTGACTTTCTCCCTACAGTTTTCAGCATGCGTATCATTCAGTTCAATCTTTGTTTACAGTTTTCTTCCTTTGATGTAAAATTTACACACAAAGAAAGGCAAAAATCTAAAGTTCACATTTGTTGAGTTTTGGCAAAGTATATAGTCACTCTTTGTCATCAATTCCTTGCTTATACCTCAACTCTCGTGTCCCTTCTCTCTTTATTTTACTTCACCTGGAGAAACCAAAGCCTGCTTAAACACAATTCTCCAACCAATAAAAAGTTACCTGTGAGGTTGAATAAGACTAGACAACAACAACTATGTTAACTGTGTGTTTTAAATTCATGATTTCTAACATCAGGTGCTTAATGCTTCCCAGCAGTTATGCTATACTTGCTTCATCCAGTCTCCCCCACTAAGTGGAAACCAAGTGTTTCTCAAACTATCTGGGTGAAGGGTCAACTTCTTATATTTTTAAATCCATTTTGGAATAATACTTTTGGAAAATACAACTTAAATGAGTTACAAGAAAAATGAAATAAAACAGAGACATACAAAATGCAAGTCCCAAATTTTTATCATTAAATTTAGCAGTCATAAAATTATTTCATTAAATTGCTAAAAGCTTCTAAATGCTTACCCTTAATTCCTGTACTTAACCTTTTCATGGACAGATAACAAAGAATTTGTGAAAAAGCACTGGTCTGTAGACTAGCCTTTTTTTTTTTTTTTAATGTTTTATTTATTTTTGAGACAGAGAGAGACAGAGCATGAATGGGGGAGGGTCAGAGAGAGGGAGACACAGAATCTGAAACAGGCTCCAGGCTCTGGGCTGTCAGCACAGAGCCCGACGCGGGGCTCGAACTCACAGACTGCGAGATCATGACCTGAGCCGAAGTCGGCCGCTTAACCGACTGAGCCACCCAGGCGCCCCTAGACTAGCCTTTTTGAGGAATGCTGCTCTAAATGACTAGACTACTTTGCACCTTCTCCTCCCTCCTCAAACATCTCCCTCGTACTTGCCCTCCCTCGCTCTCAGCTGATGATTTTGCTTCACTGAGACACTTGTAGGAATCAGAAGAGAATTCCACAAGCTCTTACCATCATGTCTACTCATCTACCCCTATCTGTGCCTGTATACACCATCCTCTCTCATGTTGCTATGGATGAACTGCCATGCTTCTAGAAAAGGCCAGTCCTTTCACTGCACACGGGGTCATGCCGTCTCAACTCAGGGATGTCACTCTGGCAATTGTCCCCTTCTCTTTTGCATCATGATCCTCCCTTCTCCTCTCTACTATGTCATTCACATTAGTATACAATCATACTGTTATTTCTCCCATCTTAGAAAGCCTCTCAGCCCTCTCTCCCTGTCCAGCTACATACTTAACGTCCCTGTCCCTTTCCTGCAAAACTCCTTGAATTAGTTGTTTATGGCAGCCATCTTCAATGCCTTTGCCTGATTCCCTGTTGGACCCACTTTAGGCAGATTTTCACCCTCACTACTGCATTCAAACTGCTCTTTTTCTAAGGTCACCAATAGCTTTCACACTTTCAAGTAAGTATTCATTTCTCAGTCCTCAGTTCCTTTGGCCCATTGGCAACATTTGACAGTTAATGGTCCTGTTCCTTGAAACATCTTCTGTCTTCTAGGGTACCACACTAGTTTGCTTTTCGTCTGACTTTTCTGGTTTTTCCTCTTCAGTTTCATTTGGTGACTTGCTGACCTGGAAATGTTGGAGTATCCAATCCTTGGACCTCTCTCTCCTCCTTTCTGTCTACACTCATTCCCTACATGATCTCATGCAAATTTTTGACTTTATGTACCATTTATAGACTGATGAACTTCAGGTTCCCAGAACTTCTCCCTTGAATCTCACTTAGATTGCCTATTTGCCATCTTCCATTGGTATCTAATGAGCAGCTGAGCTTCTCAAACTGAACATGTCCAAGCATAGCTCCAGATACTCCTTTCTGCCTCCAAATGCTTTCTCAGTCCTCTCTACCTTAGTGAATAGCAACTCCATCCTTCTAAAGTCCTAAAATCTTGGCATCATCACTGACATCTCTTTTTTTTTTTTCTCCTACTCTACATCAAATTTCTCAGCAAACCTTGTTACTTATCTCGGTTTACAGGAGACCCAAATGAGGAAGTGTTTTTGCATAAAGATCAAAGACTAATGCTTTTGTATTTTTATTTTATAGAGAGAGCACAAGTAGGGGAGGGGCAGAGGGTGAGAGACAGAGAGAGAGAGAGAGAGAGAGAGAGAGAGAGAGAGAGAGAGAAATCTTAAGCAGGCTCCATGCTCAGCGCAGAGCCTGATATGGGGCTTGCTTTCATGAACCATGATCATGACCTGAGCAGAAATCAAGAGTCCGATGCTTAAGCAACCGAGCCACCCAGGTGCCCCAAAAGTAATGCTTTTCAAAACAGAAATATTAGGAGAATGCCAATACAGTCTCCAGGCTCATTGAATATAAGAGATGGAAAATGAGCAGCCTCTATTCCACAGGGCTATAGCAGGGTGGCTGGGGCACAGAAAGTTCCCAAGTTCTCCATAGGCAAGAGATGAGTCAGATTTTGTGAAGAGACTGAAGGATGACAGGAAGTTGCTAACAATGAAATGACTTTTCCAGAGGGCAAAAGGAAGGCTGGGGAGATAACAGTGGAAGGATACATCATCATCATCATCATCTAGTCTAATCTCTCATTAAAAGGATAGTTAAGATACATATATACACAGGTGCATTATGTTAGACCCTAATATCTTGAATGCAATGCGTGTATGGCAGTGTTAACTTAATAATTTAATGCCAAGACAAGGTAATCAATAACAAAGTTCCAAATAGTGGCTAATTCATAAGAATTGAAGAAAAAGGATGCATATTATAATAAGTCCACCTATATGAGATACCTGGAGTAGTCAAGTCATAGAAACAGAAACTAGTATGGTGGTTGGGGAGACAGACAGGAGTGGTGAATGTACTTCATGCCACTGAACTGTATTTAAAAATGGTTAAAATGGGGGCACCTGGGTGGCTCAGTCAGTTAAGCATCCAACTTCGGCTCAGGGCATGATCTCACAGTCTGTGAGTTCGAGCCCCCTGAGTTGGGCTCTGTGCTGACAGCTGAGAGCCTGCAGCCTGCTTCAGATTTTGTCTCCCTCTCCCTCTGCCCCTCCCCCCTCAAAAATAAACATTAAAATTTTTACAAATGGTTAAAGTGGTAAATTTTGTGTTATGTATTTTTTAACACACAAAAAAAGGAATTGAAGCAGTGTGCGTTTTAATACTGCTAATCCAAGTCAGTTCAGAGAATGTCAATTGCATACCCTAATAGGAATCTGACACTGTGGAAAGTGTTCTATTCACCTCCTTTAATTCCATCCTCACTGCAGCCTAGTCATGAAAGTATTGTTGTCTCTATCATAGAAGAAGGAAAACTGGGAGCCCCAAAGCATTCTTACCCAAAGTCACAGAGCTAGTAAATAATGGACCTAGGAACTATACCCACGCATATGTGTCTTCAAAGTCTATGTGCTTTCTACGTGCTAATTACATTACGCTGACATAGGGAAGATGTAAACTCTGCTGTAAGAAGTTCCAAGGTCCACGTTTTAAGCATGTGGCACAGTGGTGGACCACTGGCAAGCACTGGCAACAGATGGTTAAAGTCAGCTCCTATTAAACAAAAGCCAGACTGTGCTCAAGTTGAGAAGCTGGTTGTGTGAATAGGAGCAAGCTCTAGGAGAGATGATTGAGGACCTGAATGAAAGAACTCTGTTCAGTGGCAACACCGTGGAAGGGCTCCTCATCACACATCGGATTCAGCAGCCATCTCCTCACACACAGAGACAATAATTGCTATCGTGGGGCATCACCCTTTGGTTAATGCACAACCAAAATATGATGTGCTCAGAGGTGAAATTAAAATTTCATATCCGTCTTTTAGAAATATAAGTGTTTCATAAATATAAGGCATTAAAATGATTTAGATTTCACAAAGCAGTCTGGAAACAGGAACGGTTTTATCAGATGGGTATCATAAAGCTCATTGACTGTCAAAACGACAGTGCCAAAAAGGAATTGGGGACAGACTACTCAGGGAAGCTTTGGATAATGCCAACTTGAACTTTTCTTTTTTTTTTTATTCCCACCAAAGCATGTTTTGGAAAATCTATGTATGTATCCTATTGTATAGAGAACTTCAAAAGACTAAAGTGGACCACTGCAGAAACCTCAGAATACTGTCTTGAGAATACTTCAAATATTTCCAAAACACATCAGTATAAAACATCTGCACTATAAATTAAAGATGCCAATTGGGTTGCCAGTAAAGGCAAAGTTTAATATTCCCAGATGTTATTATATAGTATCTTATGATATGTTGGCTGAGTATAGTATGCACATTTGTACATCATGGTATTTTTTCAAAATGTAAATCTAGTCCCTGGAGATATAACAATAGCAAGACTGAATAAATTGTCTGAAAAGTAAAATTTGTATTTATTTTTTTTATTGTCAGTTTAAAAGATGGGGGAAGGGAAAGAGCAAGAAAACGAATTCTTCTTTTAAATGCTACTTCTTTCTTACTGAAGTAGAAAATTCTTTTTTTTTCTGAAGTATAATTGACTTACAACATTAGTTTTGGGTGTATATGATAATGATTTGGCATTTGTATAACAGTGAAATGATCATAATAAGTCTAGTCACTATCCATCACCATACATAATTACAAATTCTTTTTCTTATGATGCGAACTTCCAACATTTACTCTCTTAACAACTTTCAAATATGCAATAACTGTTATTAGCTATAGTCACAATGCTGTACATTACATCCCATGACTTATTTATTTTACAACTGGAAGTCTACACCTCTTGACCCCGTTCACCCATTTTGTCCACTCCCCAACTCAACTTCCCTCTGGCACCCACCACTGGATCTGTGAGCTTGGTTTTTTGTTGTTGTTGTTCATTCTTTTTTGTTTGCTTGTTTTTTGTTTGTTTGTTTTTGTTTTCCACACATAAGTGAAATTGTATGGTATTTGGCTTTCCCTATCCAACTTATTTCACTTAGTATAATACCCTGAAGGTCCATCCATATTGTTGCAAATGGCAAGATTTCTTTGTGCTTTTTTTTAAGTGTGAGTAGTATTTCATTGTATATATATATACCATATCTTCTGTATCCATTCATCCATCAGTGGACACTTAGGTTGTTTCTATATCTTGGCTATTGTAAAGAATGCTGCAATGAGTATAAGGATGCATATATCTTTTCATATTAGTGTTTTTGTTTTCTTTGGATAAATACCCAGAAGTGGAACTGCTGGATAATATGACAGTTCTGTTTTTATTTCTTTGAGGAACCTCCATACTGTTTTCCACTGTGGCTGCACCAATTCACATTCCCACCAATGATGTGGGTTCCCTTTTCTCCACATCTTCATTAACGCTAGTTATTTCTTGTCTTTTTGATAATAGCCATTCTGACTGGTGTGAGGTAATATCTCATTGTGGTTTTGACTTGCATTTCCCTGATGATTGGTGATATTGAGCATCTTTTCATGTATTTGTTGGGCATCTGTATATCTTCCTTGAAAAAATGTCTATCCAGATCTTCTGCCCATTTTTTAATCAGATCTCTTTTTTAATTGTTATTGAGTTGTGTAAGTTCTCTATATATTTTGGATTTTAACCCCTTATCAGATACATGATTTGCAAATATCTTCTTCCAGTTACTAGGATGCCTTTTAATTTGTTGACTGTTTTCTTTGCTGTGCAGGTTTTTAGTTTAATGTAGTTCCATTTGTTTACTTTTGCTTTTGTTGCCCTTGCCTTTGGAATCAAATCTCAAAAATCATCTTTAAGATCAATGTCAAGGAGCTTACTGTTTAAGTTTTCTCCTAGGAGTTTTATAGTTTCAGACCTTTAACTCAAGTGTTTAATCCATTTGGAGTCAATTTTTGTGTATGATGTAAGATAGTGGTCCAGTTTTATTCATTTGCACATGTCCAGTTTTCCCAACACAATTTATTGAAGAGATAGTCTTTTCCCCATTGTATATTTTTGGCTTCTTTGTCATAAGTTAATTGACCATATATTTATGGATTTATTTCTGGGCTCTCTTTTCTATTCCACTGATTTATGTGTCTATTTTTATGCCAATACCATTCTGTTTTAATCACTACACTACAGCTTTGTAATATCGTTTGAAATCAGGGAGTGAGATGCCTCCAGCTTTGTTCTTGTTTCTCAAGATTGCTTTAGCTGTGCGGTATCTTTTAGGCTTTATACAAATTTTGGGATTCTTTGTTCTATTTCTGTGAGAAGGGTGATTGGAATTTTGATAGGGATTGTATTGACTCTGTAGATTGCTTTGGGTAACAATATTAATTCTTCCAATCCATGAGCAAGAACTATCTTCCCATTTGTTTGTGTCTTCTTCAATTTCTTTAATTGATGTCTTATAGTTTTCAGTCTACAAGTCTTTTACCTCCTTGGTTAAATTTATTTCTAGGTGTTTTATTCTTTCTTTCTTTCTTTCTTTCTTTCTTTCTTTCTTTCTTTCGTATTTTATTCCTTTGTTGTAATTGTAAATGGGATTGTTTTCTTAATTTCTCTTTCTAATGGTTTGTTGTTACTGTATAGAAACATAACAGATTTTTGTGTATTGATCTCAGCAACTTTAATGAATTTGTTTATTCTAATAGTTTTTGGTAGAGTCTTTAAGGTTTTCTATGTATCAAATCATGTCTGCAGATAGTGTGAGTTTTACCTCTTCCTTTCCAATGTGGGTGTCTTTTTTTTTTTTTTTTAATTACATGGAGGACATTTTATTTTATTAATTAATTAACTTTTGAGATAGAGAGGATGAGAGTGAGCGAGGAGCAGAGAGATAGAGAGAGAATCCCATGAGGGGCAGAGAGAGAGGGAGAGAGAGAGGGAGAGAGACGGGGAGAGAGAGGGGGAAAGAGAAAATCACATGCTAACAGCACAGAGTCTGAAGCAGAGCTCACTGGAAGCAGGGCACGAGCGCACCCGGATGAGGGGCTCAAACTCACCAACTGCGAAATCATGACATGAGCTGAAGTCAGACGTTAACTGACTGAGCCATCCAGGTGCCCCAACTGATTTGGATGTCTTTTATTTCTTTTTCCTGCTTAACTGTTCTGTCTGGGACTTCCAACACTATGTTGAATAAAAGTGGCAAGACTGCACATCCTTATTTTGTTCCTTATCTTAGAGAAAAACCTTCCTGTTTTTTACCACTGAATGTGGTATTAGCTGTGGGCTTGTCATATATGCCCTTTAATATGTTGAAGTACGCTCCACCCATACCCATGTTGCTGAGAGTTCTTATTATAATGGATGTTGTATTTTGTCAAATATTTTTTGGCAAATATTTTGTCAAATATTTTATCAAATATTTCTCCATCTAATGAAATGATCGTATGATTTTTATTCCTCATGATCCTTTTAATGTATTGTTGAATTCAGTTTGCTAATATTTTGTTGAGGATTTTTGCATATGTTCAAAAGGGATACTCCAGATTTTTAATAAGCATAGATATGAAATGAATAGTTTCTTAAATTTTCGCATGGATTATTCCCATTACAGACTTTTGAGAGGATGCAATGGAAGCTAAATATGCTTGTTTACTTAATAAACTCTGTTTTTGAGGTATTGACTATATTATAGCCTACTCCATTTTTAGAGCTTCCTATATTTCAAGACTATTGGTTGAAGTCTATCTAGGATGTTCAAAACAAAATGAAGCGTGGTAATTTCACAACACCAAAGAAGCCATATTTACATTATAGAAGTTATTTTGGAGGATTTAGTGATTCATAATATCCTTGACCTATGGGAATTGGTAGCAAGGATAAAATAGTGGAAGCAGTTTCCTTCTGGAAGTTTTCTCCTACTTTACTCCATTTGGAGTTCAGTTTCAGTGGTAATAACCATAAAGAACATTTTTAAGTTTAAAGTTATTTTGGTTAACTCAAAAGACTATTTTTATCCAGTCACTGTCTAGTTCAATTATTCAACAGATTTTGAACTCAAAATATCATTATTGAAAGCAGAAAGGGAAAGTTGTCAAGTATGTATGTCCTTTATATAGGTAATATAGCTAAGGTACCGGTCTCCAAATAGTTTGGCATTATGCAAAAACCTTCAGGGATCAGTAAACTAGGTTTATCTAGATAAACTAGATTAAATCACTAGCCAGTTGTGCAACCTTGGAAAAATAATTTTGGCTTCCTGGAACTATGTTTCCTTATTTCCAAAATAAGAACATTGGGCTAGCCTGGGTTGTTTTTGGACCTGCTTCCCCATCAGAAGATCTCATTTTAGCAGTTGTCTGGGGAATCCTAGTTGGGAACCTCCAATTAGCCTATGTAGTCAATTTGAGGGCAAATGCACAATGCCTGTTAGATGTTAAGCCGGCATCATGGAATTGCCAAAGTTTCCTTCAAATTCTAATATCCTATGATCCTATGACTTATTTGGTGACTATCCTTCAATCATCATCAACAACGAGTTATTATCATGCCTATTATTTCACCATATTGGGCTAGGCAAAGGGGGATACCGAAAAGTTTAAAAGACTCCTCCTCAATCTGGCTGGGAAATAGGCTACATAGATAAAATTAAGGAAACAGGTTGATGTGTACTGGGTGGTAAGATAACCCAGGGCCGGAGTGTTCAGGAAGACCTTTTCGGACAGGACTTGAGAAAGGTTAACAAGGTAGAAGAGGGTGGACCTATGGGAAAAAGTGATAAAATCTTTCCGGGTAGGATAAATGGAGTCATCACAAACATGGGAACAGAAATATTCAATGCCTGTCTTGGAAGAATAAGCAGAATAGTTTGGCTGGAAAGAATTGCATTATTATTTAATGAGTCTTTAATCCCAAATTGTGTATAGCAGCTTAGCTGTTATTTTAGCAAATGTGGTAGCTATTATTGCTATATTTAGCCAGCCTGTGGTACATCAGACTATCCAACTGTTTACAATTACTTTTATTAACCCTAGGGAAATTATTGATGTGTCTCAGAATCTAACATTGACACAGGGGAACAATCGGCAAATATTTACTGCATCCATATAGTACAGTATGAGAGTCTTTATGAGGCATAAAGCTAGACTGGAAAGGTTCTAGCCCTAGGGGAGCAGACTAGCTGCTGTTGTAGAATGCCCTCGGGGGAAAAAAAAACAAAATAAAATACAAGATCACACAGCCAATTTAGCACTTTAAAAAATAAACCTTCAAGCAGCCTATACTTACAAAACAATGATCTAACTCATACTTATGATGAGAATCAATCACTGATGAATCTAAACCTCTATCTCTAGTCCAGGTCACTTCTTATCCCCATAAGCTCTAAGACCGGATTTCCTTTCTTTATCACTCTGTAGATCTCTACATGATGTCCCACAGCATGCCAAACTTTAAGTTCCAATAGAATACGTAATCTTCTCTCACATTAATTAATTCACTGAAAAATAAAATAAAATGTCCTCCATGTTATTAAAAACACCATCTCTCTCCAAACAAAATATAACAATAGTAGAAACCACATTCATTGCCACTTCTATCATAAAAAGCGAGCCACCAAAAAAACTCCAAAGCAAGCAAAACCAAGGCCATCTTTTCTCTGGTAATTCCCACACTGGTGAATGGCAACAGCCCAGTTGCTGGGTCAGAAACTTTGGGCCCTGGAAGAAGGGCACGTTGAGATGGGGGAAGATTGGATACATGAAGGGGTAGGGATAAGAGACTGTTATGAGGCCAAGGGATATGTCTGTCTTGATTGCTGTATTTCTACTGTACCTGGCACTTAGCAATTGTCCAATAAAATATTTGTTAAATTGAGTAGAAACTGGCCTAATAGTGGAAATTATTGCTTTATCAAAGGGGGAATACATTAATATTCATTCTTTTGCTTTTTCTAGATAGTGTAAAGTTTGACCCACAAATTCTTGAATTGTTACTATTTAGTACTTTGGTTCAGCTTCCTCAGGGGCTGAATAGAATGCAGAGAGCTAGCTTCAGAATCGAACCAGTATTTACAATCTAACTTCTGAGGGAAATTGTACTTAGTATTTTAAGCAGCCAATTTACAAAGATACTTTTGGAACACACTTGTTTGAAAATTGAGGATTCTCTGTTCCATATGATAAATGCTAAGTGAATATTTCAGATGCTACTCACTTAATTGGGTACTAGGGAGGGCAAGATTGCTTCCAGGGGGGTAGGTAAGAGAACTTTCCAGGATGGAAGATTTATACAGAACATTAAGAGTGGGGCAGGAGTCAGAAAGACAGAGAAAAGGAAGAAAGGCCTTCTAGATGAGAGAAAAATTACGAACAAAAGCAAGAATAAAAAGGGCACAGAGGTATAGCGGGTAAATGTCTGAATAGAGAAGTATCAGAGATATATAAAAAGAATGTTACTGCAAAAGCAGCATTTTTAGGAAGATTAATTGGTGGTTATCTGTGGCATGATTTGGAGCTGAGACAGACTGGAAATGTGGAAATTAATTAAGAGTCTATTTCATAAATCCTGGCATGAGATAATGGCCTAACCCAGAGTGGCAGTGGATATGCAAAGAACATGCAAAAAGATAACAGGAAATGAATGCTATTTTGTTATTTCACAGAGCAGAAATTATTTTCTAGGCTTTCTGATTTATAACAAATATATAAATGACAGTGAGATATTCTCTCAAATACATCATTGTAAGGCCTTCTCTTGTTTTTCTTGAAAGTAGTTTTTGTTTATATAAGTCATTTATATCATTATATATAATGATATATAATTATACTGATAGAGTAACCAGTTGAATTTTTCATTGTAAAAAAAGGCACCACTGACACTTCTATTTCCAGAAAAATTGTGGATTAAACAACGTGAAAACATCTCTCAGTATAAAACACTTGGAAATCAGGGTAAAATAAAACATCCCCATACACCAAAGTGAAGACTGAGTTGAGAACCAAAACAGGGTGGTGGAAGATGATGCTATGATTGCCCTGGAGAGTTTATTGGTCTTGTTAACCTAGAGCCTTGGGTTTATTTCCCATGCAAGAAAACAAGAGGCCTTGGGCCAGTGTTAAGTTAGACATCCCCACAATGCTAAGGCCCCAAAAGGTTGTGCCTTCAGAGGAAGGGCAAGCTAGCAAAAATCAACCAACACAAGGAGGCAAGCAGGAGCTGGATGCTTTACACCTGTATTTTGGGTGGACTAAAGTCATATCCACTTTAAATTTGTAACCATAGGTCCTCATACCGATTTGTCACTTGAATTAACACTATCTGTAGAGGCTCTCCCACACGGAGAAATCAACCAAAAATAATGAGGTCTAGGCTACGCTGGCATTACTTCTGGAGTGCTTGGTAGAAGCAAAGGAAAAACCTTTCTGGAGGGATATGCCTTTAGTCATAGTTGCAATAATTTCCACAGAAAGCTTCACAGATTAAAATTATAGGCTACACAAGGAAATAATCTACTATGAGTGAAGGTCAGCAAATATATCATATGGCATGATTAGACCCCAAGAAATTCAATTAATGGGAAAATTGGTTAGATATTCAAAATATCTGATTTTTACAACTATCTACTTCATAGAAGAAATTAAGAACATAAGAAAAGAACAAGCTGTTAAATTTTTAAAAAGTATTTTGGGGCCTCATTCTGGGCAGATTTCTGGGAGAGGGGAGCTGTTTCGGCATAAGCAGGGCTAAGACTGATTGATGGTTGGGAGTTGTCAGTATTACAAATCATGATGTCCAGCGAACTGGTATGAACTTTCGTCCCAATTGATTAGTGCCTATATTAAAAATGTCAGATATTTGGGGTGAGGCCTTGTGGCAGGGATCTCCATGAAGTGGTGATAATTTAAGTCAAATGGTGAGAAAAGAGTGGCTGTGAGATTTCTGTCCAGTTGGAAGCAAGACCCCAGCAGTCAGGTAGAATGTAAGGGTAATGATGGTGTGGGAGGGTGTCGAGGTTAGCTGCTGACAAGGACTAGGGTGACTGTCAAGACCCCAGTCAAAAGGGCTTGAGGTTAGGGGCACCTGGGTGGCTCAGTCGATTGAGCATCCCACTTCAGCTCAGGTCATGATCTCACGGTTTAAGCCCCTCATAGGGCTTGCTGCTGTCAGTGAAGAGCCCGCTTTGGATCCTCTCTCCCCTTCTGCCTCTGCTTCCCCCCTGTTCATGCTCTGTCTCTCAAAAATAAATTAAAAACATTTAAAAAAAAGGTCTTGAGTTTAGGACAGATATATCTAGGAGAAAAATGGATTACCAAATAAATTGGGAAAGAAGTCCTGTAATGCAGAAGAATTAGGCATGCACGAAGAATACAGGGAGCAGGGAAGATGCAGGTCAGAGTATGAACTATAGGTGCCCTGGATACCAGACTTAGAATACCAAGACTAATTCCAGACCCTATGTATGATAGGAATGGGGCTTCCAATATGCTACCAGGCTTGGTTCAGACTTGGTCAGAACTGGAGCAACTTTAGGATCTGAAACTGGGTGAAGTTCCATGAGGCAAGCACTGATAAAGCTGACTGTATTTATATATATGTGTATATATACATACATATATATATACACACACATGTATATATATATATATATATATATATATACATAGGGGCGCCTGGGTGGCGCAGTCGGTTAAGCGTCCGACTTCAGCCAGGTCACGATCTCGCGGTCTGTGAGTTCGAGCCCCGCGTCAGGCTCTGGGCTGATGGCTCGGAGCCTGGAGCCTGTTTCCGATTCTGTGTCTCCCTCTCTCTCTGCCCCTCCCCCGTTCATGCTCTGTCTCTCTCTGTCCCCCCCAAAAAAATAAATAAATAAAATAGTTAAAAAAAAAAAATAAAATAAACTCAAAATGGATGAAAGACCTAAATGTGAGACAGGAAGCCATCAAAATCCTCGAGGAGAAAGCAGGAAAAAACCTCTTTGATCTTGCCTGCAGCAACTTCTTACTCAACACGTCTCCAGAGGCAAGGGAAACAAAATCAAAAATTAACTATTGGGACCTCATCAAAATAAAAAGCTTCTGCACAGCAAAGGAAACCATCAGCAAAACTAAAAGGCAACTGATGGAATGGGAGAAGATATTTGCAAGTGACATATCAGATAAAGGGTTAGTATCCAAAATCTATAAAGAACTTATCAAACTCAATACCCAAAAAACAAATAATCCAGTGAAGAAATGAGCAAAAGACATGAATAGACACTTCTCCAAAGAAGACATCCAGATGGCCAACTGACACATGAAAAAATGCTCAACATCACTCCTCATCAGGGAAACAAAAATCAAAACCACAATGAGATACCACCTCACACCTGTCAGAATGGCTAACATTAACAACTCAGGCAACAACAGATGTTGGTGAGGATGCGGAGAAAGAGGATCTCTTTTGTATTATTGGTGGGAATGCAAGCTGGTGCAGCCACTCTGGAAAACCGTATGGAGGTTCCTCAAAAAACTAAAAATAGAACTACCCTATGACCCAGCAATTGCACTACTAGGCATTTATCCAAGGGATACAGGTATACTGTTTCGAAGGGACACATGCACCCCCATATTTATAGCAGCACTATCAACAATAGCCAAAGTATGGAAAGATATACATGTATATATATATATATATATATATATATATATATACAATGGAGTATATGTATGTATATATATATATATACAATGGAGTAGTAATCGGCAATCAAAAAGAATGAAATCTTGCCATTTGCAACTATGTGGATGGAACTGGAGGGTATTATGCTAAGTGAAATTAGTCAGTCAGAGAAAGACAAAAATCATATGACTTCACTCATATGAGGACTTTAAGAGACAAAACAGATGAATGTAAGGGAAGGAAAAAAATAATATAAAAACAGGGAGGGGGACAAAACAGAAGAGACTCATAGATATGGAGAACAAACAGAGGGTTACGGGAGGGGTTGTGGAAGGGGGGATGGGATAAATGGGGAAGGGGCACTAAGGTATCTACTCCTGAAATCATTGTTGCACTATATGCTAACTAATTTGGATGTAAATAAAAAAAATAAAAAATAAAATTTAAAAAAACATGCAAAAGATTTTTTTTTGCACACAATATGACTTCTGTTTAAATGAATGCAACATCTCAATGAACAGATTTATGATAAATCCATCCAACTCTTTGCTATCTATCTCTCACTGTCATTATAATTTCTTCCAAAATTTTATTGAGAAGTCATTTTCTCCTGTGCTGACAAAATATTTCTTGAGGAGTGACTTCATTGAAATTTTTCAATTAAAAAGTTCATTTGGAATGTTTGGAATGTTCAGGATGTTTTCTGTTTGAGACATAGAATCCCATTCAGCCTTGTCCCCACCCCGCCTGCCATGTTGTTACTCACCTACAGGCTTAGTCTGGAAGGGCCTTGGCAGGAACTTCTCCCTTCTGGAAAGAGCCTGCAGCTTCTGGACTCCCAGGGTTGGGGATTTGCCTCTGAGAACCACAGAGTTTTTCTGATCCTCCTGGGTCAGACCTCTTGGGAACTGTGCTGCCAGATTCCTTGTGAGTTTCCAGAAACTCCTGGGCCTCTTGACTCAAATGGCTCCTTGTTCTCTCCCCTGCCCTCAACAGAGCCGCTCTCCTCCTCAGCACTCCACTGTCTCCAGCTCTAGGAGCCTGCTTTAGAGTGGCTTTCAGTATGCTGTTCAGTAGCATGTTAGTGACAACACTAGCAGTACTCTTTGGCAATCTTCCAAAGTTAGAAAGATCTGTTTCCTGTAAAATAGAAATAAAATTCCTAGATTCTGTGTTTGACTTGGAGGGCAGAGAGGAGGCGAAGGAAACGGGTGTACAGAGTGCTCCAAAATGCCAAAGTGTGTTCCGAGATGCATCTCATCTTGAGAAATTCTTTTGGAGAGATTGGTTAAGGGAATTTTGGTTAGTTGGAAAAAAAAAAAAGTGTAGAAATCTGCATACCGTTCTGTATTATGGAAGCTCATAATTCTTAGGAGCATGTTTGTAGTTCTAAGAAGTCCTATAATAAAGAAACTTACTTAATTTGGATTAGTGCTTTCCAGAATTTTTGATCTCCATATTTTTTTATTAAAAATTTTTAACGTTTATTTATTTATTTATTTATTTATTTATTTATTTTTTTATTATTTCTTTTTTTTAACGTTTATTTATTTTTGAGACAGAAAGAGACAGAGCATGAATGGGGAGGGGCAGAGAGAGAGGGAGACACAGAATTGGAAGCAGGCTCCAGGCTCTGAGCCATCAGCCCAGAGCCTGACGTGGGGCTCGAACTCACGGACTGTGAGATCGTGACCTGAGCTGAAGTTGGATGCTTAACCGACTGAGCCACCCAGGCGCCCCAACGTTTATTTATTTTTGAGAGAGAGAGAGAGAGAGAGAGAGAGAGCGAGCATGAGTGGAGGGAGGGGCAGAGAGAGAGAGAGAGAGAGGGAGACACAGAATCTGAAGCAGGCTCCTGTCTCTGAGCTGTCAGCACAGAGCCAGACGCGGGGCTGGAACTCATAAAGCTGTGAGATCATGACCCGAGGTGAAATCAAGAGTGAGATGCTTACCTGACCGAGCCACCCAGGCGCCCCATAAAGTAGTTTTTAAATTCTGCCTTTTTTACTTAACATAGCATCATTCATATTCTCCATGTTGTTATGTTCACACATATTATTTACAGCTTCAGAAAGTATATGTCCTTGTTAGCCAGCTCTGGAAGGACAATATATACACAATGGGATGAGACCATTGTGTACAGTGGTTTTTCTTTTTTGTTTTGAAAACCTGCAAGCTGGGGCACCGGGGTGGCTCAGTGGGTTAAGTGTCCAACTTTGGCTCAGGTTGTGAGCCCTGCACTGGGCTCAGGGTTGGCAATGCAGAGCCTGCTTCTCTCTTTCTCCCTCTCTCTCTGCCCCTCCCCAACTTGTTCTTTCTCTCTCTCTCTCTCTCTCTCTCTCTCAAAAATAAATAAATTAAAAAAAAAAACCTGCAAGTTTACTGCTACAGTGATTTAAGGTTGTTCGCTCACTACATTTATGTGAAAGTAACTACTTCCATAATATATATAATAATATAGTATCTACGTAAATAATAAACGTAAAAATTCTGTTGAAGACATCCTCAGCTTTTCCTCTTAGTTAACACAGTCATCCGAATTTCTCTCCCCTTCCCAACTCTAGGGGCTGTAGTCAAGGCTTCATGACATTTTATGACCCCCTTTATGGAAATGAAAAACATTAAAGAGCTTCAGTGACCTTTGTAGTTTTAAAACAAGTGGTAGCCTCACTATGGCACGCTTGATTCTTCTTTGTGGCCTGTGGTATATGGCATTGGTTGCCTGGTGTCTTTTCCATCATTTTCCTTTGTAACAGATTCTATTCCTCCTTTGCTTGGTCTATCGTGGAACCCATCCGCTTGGTCAAAGTATTTCGTTCAGAGGTGACAACATCCAAGCGATTGTAATTCTTCCCCGGGATCATTAATTTATGGAAGTTGGGGCTGCCAACGTAAGAAGATGTGAGATTGGCGCTATCTGGGCAACTGTTTTTCCTGCCAGCTGGGAGAAGGTGTGCCTTCGGCTAAAGAGAGTAACACTGAACAGATATGAGAAGTGCAAAGAGAGACACAGAGCTGATACCTTGGTCCCTAGAGCGCTTCATTCAGTTTTGTGAATTACTCTGGTGTACTTTCTACCGCTATGACTTAAACTTGCTTAGCTAGGCTTAATTGTGTCTTTATAACTTGCAACCAGGAGAGTCCTAACTAATTCAGTTCCTACAATGGTAGATAAGACATCAACTGCCAGTGAAAAGCACCACTAGATACGGTTAAAAGACTCAGATCCCAATAAAAACATAAAGCTATGAAAATGAGACAACACACATATTCTGCCAAATTAGGCAGAAATCTATCATTTTAATTTCTATGGAAAACTGGTTAATATTTGAAGTATCTAGGCCCACTGTAATCAATAATGTAGTTATTTCCCAAAGGGTAGCGTTGTAGTCAATGTGCCTGTAGTTCATTTGAGGGTGTGCTAGCCTAAAATACAAGAGGGTGGGATCAGAAAGTGAGAAAATGGTAAGAACTTAGTTCTGGATCGATCATGGTTTCTTAGGAATTAAACAAAATGGATGAAAGAAGAGTTGAGAGATGTAAGGATGAATGGCTGACACATTTCTGTACCCTTTAAAAAATATCTTTGCAAACCTGATATATTAGATTGCTTGTAGTTGTCTACAGTTCTGTTATTTTTATTTTTTTAATATTTATTTATTTTTGAGACAGGGAGTGCAAGTGAGCATGGGGGAAGGGCAGAGAAAGATGAAGACAGAGGATCATCCCCGTCAGAGCAGAGACGGACATGGGGTTCAAGCTCACGAATGGCGAAATTATGACCTGAGCTGAAGTTGATGCTTAACCAACTGAGCCACCAGGTGCCCCTCTATTATTTTTAAGGAAGTAAAAACTGTTAACAGATGAACCAAAACGTTCTGGGGCACAACATGGTTACCTTAGTGTTTTTAATTGCATTTACACTTTATTTGGATTGATAGAATTATCCACGATTATTTCTGTTGGTGAGGGTGGGAGGATTGTCTAATTTGAATAAAAGGCATGAATTTATTATATCATTGTCAAATAAGTAGTATAATCTTGAAGGAATCTCAGCCAAAATTTTATCTTGCAGCCATTTGTCAAGAAAGAAGATATTTACATTTAAAATATTAACATTCTGTCAGAGAAAAATGAAATGCAGATAAAATGCCTTAGTATTTTAATGTTAATAAAGTATATATTCATCATGACAGCTGTATATTTCCTATTTAATACAGTAATGTAAAATCTAGATTAGAGACAGGAAAATATTCTCATGATGGAACAGTTTTGCAAGAAAAGTGATTTTATTAGGGCAAACAATGTTAATAGCATGCATTAATATTTTATGTTAAATAATTGTGTGATTATCCTTTTAGTAACATATGGATTCCCTAGCACTTTTGTTTTATCATCTCATCCTTAAAAATTCCAGTGGCTTGTTTTCTTGTATTTTCCTTAATTGTGATCTTAAACAGATCCTCAGTTTTAAATCTGCCAGTTGTTCTGATACAGATGCATAAATACATTTTCTCCAGTTGGTTATTTATTCAAAGACAGCTTGTTTGTGGATACTGTCAGGACATCTGCATTTTATTGGATCTAATTTTTAGTAATAAAGACCTCCCACATTATAGATTCTTTCCAGTCTAAATTAGCCTGTGTGGGAAGCAAAAGAACCATCAGTCAGGGAGAAAAAGTGAATCCATATGGCGCTGATGAGTCTGTTTCCCCGACTACAATGATGAAAGAGTTGAATATAGACAGTGCCCCCAGCAGATCCATGTTTCTTTCTCAAAAGCTTGCTAGAACAGGATTCGTGTCAGTCTCAACTCAGTATCTTTGAGCCAGTCCAGTTCATCTATGCATCAAGCCATAGACACCTAAAGAAATTTTGTGGGTGCATTCTCCTTTACCTTTAATCTTGCTCTTTTGCATGTATGTCCAGTCTCTGGCTCTTGCCATTCTCCTTCCATTTTGGGGCTCACCTTTGCCTTTGGGACTTGTTGGATTTTTGATTCCCTGGTCCAATACTAAGGACTTTGGTTCAGGCTTCCACACAATCTCTATGTCACGGAGAAATCTTAAAGAAATCTGCATGTGTCAAAAAGTAGTCAAAAGGGGCATCTGGGTGGCTCAGTCGGTTGAGTGTCTGACTTTGGCTCAGGTCATGATCTCATGGTTTATGAGTTGGAGTCCCACATCTGGCTTGCTGCCGTCAGCCTGTCAATGCAGAGCCCGCTTCAGATACTCTGTCCCCTTCTCTCTCTGCCCCTTCCTGCATTCACCCTCTCTCAAAAAAATAAATAAAACATTAACAAAAAAAACGTAGCCAAAATTTTTATTCCTGCTTTTAAAAAGGGACAAACAAAATGTGGTAATAGAACTTGAATAGGTGACAGGTCTTCACTTTTACAAGTTAAACTACTTCACTGTGCAGAGAAACAGACAGGAATTGAAAGTTTTTCTTTCAATGGACACCCACTACCTGGAACAGTTAATTTCTCCTGGTCATTACACCCATGGGCATAGTATATTCTTTACTATCAATGTTATCTCCCGTAGCACAAACCAGAAAAACCTGTGATTTCAGCCCCTCGTCAACTCTGAGTCTCGGCCAATGAGAAGATACTGTGTCTTCAAACATGGCTGGGTTTATGTTCATTTACGTTTTTGGGTATGTTTAAACTTAGTTTAACAAGTTTCCTAGTTTCAGAGGTGATGCAAATTGATGACTTATCCTTAAAATACTTATTATTTAGTGCAGTGGGTAGAATTGTGTCCCCCCCCCCCACTCCCCAAAAGAAGAAAAAACCCAGTATGTTCAAGTTTCTACCGCCTGGCACCTGTGAATGTGAGCTTATTTGGAAATAGAGTCTTTGCAGAAGTTAATATGAGGCTATACTGGATTAGGGTAGACGCTAATCCAAGGACTGGTGGATTTATAAGAAGAGGGAAATTTGGACATGAACATACTCTGCCATGTGATGAAGGCAGAGATTTGAGTGATGTGTCTATAAGCCAAGGAAGATCAAAGATTGCTGGCACCCCCTAGAAGCTACAATGAGGTAGGAAAGGATTTTTCCTGGAGTATTGAGAGAAAGCATGGCCCTCTGTACACGCTGACTTTGGACATCTAGCCTCTAAAATTGGGAGAGAATAAAATTGTTTTAAGCCATTTAGTTTGTGGTGATCTGTTATGAGTTTCTCATCAGTGAAAGGGGGCTTTGGCTTACCAGATGATCTCTAAAGTCAGTTTCACTTGTAATACTTTATGCCTCTAAATCTGTAACATATTCTGATTTTTCCTTAATTGTATAGCTTTGTATAAACTGTATAGAAAGTCACTTATGGATTTAATGTCTCCTCCTCTTTCTGCCCCTCTCACCCACCTCCAAAAAGGAGAAGTGTGTGAAACTAGAGTATCTTAGTCTGCAAGATGAGCTTCATTTCGGGTAATAAAGTTGATGGACAAACTGTCTCAGCTTAGGTGTTAGTCTAGCCTCCTCTCTAGCAAGCATGTTTGAATAAAAGAATAAACACTAATGTCTGTCCATGGACTTATCAACCTAGCAGTATAGTGGAACAGAGGAAAGTTAACGTGGCATACTCCCTGAGCAGGCAGTTTAAACTCTCTGTTTCCTTACCCTTAAAATGGCTATCACAATACCGGCTTACTGGGTTGTTGAGCTGACATGAAACAGAATGCTGTTAATACCTTTTTTAAAGTGCCTGGTATGGCGTGCTTAAAAACTTTACTTGCTTACAAAATTCTCGTTTACAGAAAGGATACTGAAAACATCCGGGATCCCCTTTTCCGGATTCCCCTTTTCCGCGGTCGGCAACCACGCACCCAGGTCCATGGAGCGCTTGGCTGCGGCGGGGAGATTTGCATTAGGAAACCAGGCGCGCGGGGGGAGGGGGGCGGAGTGGCGCCGGCGGAAGCGCTCTCGCGCCACTGTCAGCTGCGCCGGAAGTTCCTGGTCGGGCCTGGCGGTAACCTTGGGGTCCTCGCCGCCTCCGCCGCCGCCAGGGTGGGCTGCGCGAGTCTGAGCCTCAGCCGGGTCGGGACTGGTAGCAGCTAGGAGACGCCGGGGTTGTAGGAGAGGACGCCGAGGGCCGTGGGGACCAGGAACTGCGGGCGCAGGACCGCCCAGCCGACATGTCTCTAGTGGCGGAAGCCTTCGTCTCGCAGATCGCAGGTAGCGCGCGTGGCCCTGGGCTGCGGGTGGAGGCGGGGGCGGCGCAGGGCAGTCGCTGGGAGCAGCGTGCGGGTTAGGGCTGCAGCTTTGCCTCAACCTTGCGGCATTAGATGCAGAACCCAGGCCTGGGGATAGAGGCGGGCACGGAGTACCAGCCTCGTTTCACAGATGAGAAAACTGAGGGGGGACACTTGGCCAAGGTCACCTAGCAGGGGCGGGAATACCGCCTTCCTTCTCGTGGGCGTACTTTGGTTCCCCTCCGGTTAGGTCAAGAGGGGTTGGGGTGCGTGAAGGATGTCGTGGGTTGGCATGAGGGGGCGTGGCTACAGGGGCCAGGTCTTGTAAGGCTTCATTCAGTCTGAGAGTGAGGTTGGCCTCCGTCGTCGGACCTGAAGTTTAAAGTGATTGTCACTAATGAGTTGCCCTTGTTACCTAATGTTGTTGAGGGGCTACCGAAGATCTTGCTTTCTCTCCCAGCACCACGATATTGCCATCTGCTAGGTCTGCAGGATTCGTCGAAAAGTCAATCTACATATATTTTTTAGAAACACCTTTGATTTGATGGACTGAATGTAGCTGATGTAAATAAAATAGATTTATGTTTTCTGTTTTCGAGGTTCTTACTGTAGTGGAAGAAATTAAATATTGTTGAGGAAGTGAGGAGACTAGACACAGGTATTGTAGGTATGTATTGATGGGATAATCTTTAAATGCAGTTAATCTTAATTTCCCAGAAGTATTTTCAACATGAGTAAAGAGACAGTTACCAGGATAAATAGGTACATTTAAAATGAAGTCGTGTCTTGGAAATGGAAAGTACTGAATGTGTCCTAAAATTTGTAAAGTGGTTTTCATTGCATTGCATTTGTGTGAACATACGTTTCTTTTTTTCTTTTTCACTTAAATACATTGTTTTCTGGCAGAGAGGGAAGCCCTCACTAGATTAAAAGCTTCATGAAAATAGGGATCTATTTGTTTTGTCCCCCATTGTATCCTGAACACCTGTTAGTTGGTGCTTAGTAGAATTTGTGACCCGAGTCAGTGAATAATCTTAAGATTTCAAACAATGATTATTTCTCTTTTTACCGCTTATGTTAAAAAAAAAAAAAAGTTAGATCACTGATTCAATTTCCATTTCTGCAATGTTAAAAAAAATCAACCATTTCATATTGTATGCTGATAATGGTATACTGTATGCATGTATTCCAATGTGTGATTTCTTCTAAAGAAAAAAAATGATAAATGTCTTTTAGTAAACTTAATGAGTTTGGACTTTTGTGTCAGTAAAATTTAAGAATTTCTAGGAATTGTAATCTGTCTGTCATCTTAGCTGTTTGTAATGCTCTATTACCCTAGAAGGAGGCATTTAAAGATGGAAAATTCAATAAATGGTGTTGGGCCAGTTCCTAAGTCATAACACCACAAGAATAAATTCCAAATGAATTAAAGATTTAAATGTAAAATAAGAACAAGAACCAAATTGTAATAAAATAATTAGAAAATATAGGTGGTAATTTTCAATAATCTTGGGTAGCAGAGGAAGCCTAAGGACACACAGGATCCAGAATCCTTGGGAGAGAAAATTGGCAGATTTGATTGCAGAAAAATTTAAAAAGCTTTATATGATAAAAGACATACGTTTCTACAGATTAATGAAAATATCAGCAGAATCCAGGGTAAAGGATAGGAACAGGCAGTTCACAAACAGGAAATGCAGATGGACAATGAACATATGAATAAATGCTCTCTGTCAATGAAAGTAGATAGTTTTCCAGCTGGTCAGATGCACAAAAATGAGTATGATAATTTCTAGTACTGACAAAGGCATGGGGAAAACATCTACCCTCAAACTATTGGTGAGTCTATAAATTATTACTACTTTTTGGGAACTTAATATAGCAGTGTTTATTAAAATATCGTCCTTTGATCCAGAAACTTTTCAGGGAATTTATTTGATAAAAATATAAGGACTATTGTTTAAAGCAATATGCATTATAGCATTAATTTTAATAGCAAAAAACCAGAAATGTACTAAATATATGCCAAATTACGGTATGCCCACATTATTACAAATACTAGAGATCAAGAGATACATCTGTTAAATATATCGGCTTGAAATTTATGATTATCTTAAATAAAAACAAGTTATAGTATAATATATATATTGTATGAACCGCATTGTTGTTAAATAAACCCTATATAAACATGTATATGTTTATGTAAGCACAGAAAAATAGAATATTCAACTAATTTTAACTTGTAATTTCAGAGTAATAAGTGTAGGGAGTTGGTGGAGGGGGAGGAGCTACATTTCTGAATTGTTTGAATTGTTATAATGAGAATATTTTACTTGTGTGGTTTAAACAATATAATTAAAAAAATTTAAAAGATTGTATCTGGACGAGCAGTGAAATAAGGGTGGCCAAAATAAACAATTTATATGAAACCCTATGTTTGCCTTGTAAGTGACTTTTAAGTGTGACTCCAATCCAACAACTATTCAGAGTTTTCTATTTCTGGCAATAATATGGTTTTCTCAGAAGAGATCAATCTCAGGAGATTAGAGGTACATATCTATATAGTTCTATTATAAATAGAATAAATAGTTGTGAATCTGTTCTTGCAGCTGAGAGCTTTGTTAACAGTGTGCTTATTCTTCTTCCTTTCAGTGGATGTGAGTCGACACACTGACATTTCTTTCAGAAACATTGAAAGGCATCTTGCATCTATCTGTGATATTCTTGAGAGCCTTATTATTTTTTTTTATTATTTAAAAAAAATTTTTTTTTAACGTTTATTTATTTTTGAGACAGAGAGAGACAGAGCATGAACGGGGGAGGGTCAGAGAGAGAGGGAGACACAGAATCTGAAACAAGCTCCAGGCTCTGAGCTGTCAGCACAGAGCCCGAGGCGGGGCTTGAACTCATGGACCGCGAGATCATGACCTGAGCCGAAGTCGGACGCTTAACCGACTGAGCCACCCAGGCGCCCCGAGAGCCTTATTATTAAAAAAAATTTTTTTGAATGTTTATTTAGTTTTGGTGGGGGGGAGGGACAGAGAGAGAGGGAGACACAGAATCTGAAGCAGGCTCCAGGGTCTGAGCTGTCAGCCCAGAGCCCGACGTGGGGCTTGAACCCCACCCTGCCCCCCGAACTTCGAGATCGTGACCTGAGCAGAAGTGGGACGCATAAATGACTGAGCCACCCAGGCGCCCTACCATTATTTTCTTAAAATGCAAATGCGACTCTTGTTTTAACATCTTCATTAGTTCCGTATTGTTCGCAGGTGGAGTGAAGTGTATAAGACCTGTCATAAGTAAGCCTCATCTCTTGTCACTCTTAAATTCTCACCTTTCTAAACTGTTTTAGAGTTCATCTTTGGCACATGTTGTCCTCTGCTTGAAATGCCCACTTTGCTTTTGTAACTCGTTTGTCCCTTAAGACTCTGGGCACATTTTAACCTATAAATCTATCTTATGTTTTTTCTTGTCAAATGAGAACTGTTTGGTTTTTTTTCCTTTTTGTCTGATAATAATTATGATACCTGGCCTTGTAGACAATGAAATAATATGAAGAATAAAGTAAAAATCACCTAAAATCGTAACACCAGGTTAAGACTTTAAAGTTTCACCCTCATCATTAAAACTTTGGTGAGCAGAGCTATCTTCTTCTCTGCCCCTAAATTAAAAAACAAATGAAACAAATTATCGAATGTACATATTTTTTTGGAACCTGTTTTGCCATATCATTGAGATCTGTTTCCATGTCTGCAAATTGAATTATTCATCATCGTTTTCTGTGGTTACATAGCATTTCATTGTAATGAAGAAATCATAACTTATCCAGTCTTATTTTGGTGGGTATTTAGGGTGTTGTATTAGTTCAACCAGAGAAGCAGAAGCTATAGGATTTTGATCTCTAGCTCTACCTTTGGCTCTAGCTCTAGCTTTATATCTGTATGTCTACACACACATGCATGGACACATACATGGAATTGGCTTATGCTGTGGTGGGGGTAGGCCAGCCAAGGACTGTGTTCACAAGGCAGGTAGCCAGGAATGGGAGATCCAGGAGGAAGAAAGGGTACGTGCAGCAGGTGCTGCTTGCAGTGTGTGAGCTCATAGGCCCTCTCTTTAAAGACTTCAGCTGATTAAATCAGGCACACCCCAAGATGATCCCTCCCTTTTTTTAAAAAAAAATTTTTTTTTAAACATTTATTCATTTTTGAGAGATAGAGAGATACAAGCATGGGTGGGGGGTGGGGCAGAAAGAGACACAGAATCCAAAGCAGGCTCCAGGCTCTGGGCTGTTAGCACTGCGGGCTGGAACCCACAGACCGCAAGATAATGACCTGAGCTGAAGTCGGATGCTTAACCGACTGAGCCACCCAGGCATCCCGATCCCCCTTTTGATTAATGTAAAGTTAACTGATTAGGGATTTTATTTATATCTGCAAAATCCCTTCACAGCAGCACATGGCTAACAGAGAAGGAGTTTATATGCTACAAAATGGCTCTTCTCTTTTGTTTTCCCAGGGTCTGCTAGAAAATGTCCCTTGTAGCTTATCCTAATCAGTAGAAAGAGAATTCTGGCAAATGTGGTTCAGTCTAGTCAAGTTGATGTATCCTAAAGCCATCACTGGCTTTAGGATAAAATCATCACATATGATTTTTCTGTGATGTCAATAGTGCTTTCATAGACATATTTGTGTATCTCCTGAGTAGTTTATTTGGATAAATTTCCTAAAGTGGAAGAGGATTTTGAATTGTTCTTATTTATTACTTAATAATATGGAAAGGAAGGGTAAATTATAATTTTGAATTTTAATTTTTTTTAATTTTTAATTTTTGAATTATAGCTTGGATCTCTAGGTGATGATATGCTAGATTTAGAACCTTGGAAGAGGGATAGAAATAGTCCTGGATATTGAATCATTTTCAAAATCTTTTGGAACTGTGTATTTTCAATACTTATTTGCTTTTTGTTGTTGTTGTTTTGTTTGTTTGTTTTATGGCAAGATTTTTCCAATACATCATAGGGGAGGGCTGAGTATCCCCATTTGGGTTGTGTGAGCCCATTTGGAGCCAAAGAGGATTGAGTACTGTGATAGACAGACCGGACTCTTGCTTATCCCTGTACTAGGAGTGGCTCCAGGCTTTAGGGCTCCGCAGACCCATCATACACACAAAAGGAGAGAGGTGCTGAGCCCTAAGCAGCAGAAATCTCCCACAGTGTCAATCACTTCTTTTTTTTTTTTTTTTTTAAGATTTCATTTTTAAGTAATCTCTACCCCTAAAGTGGAGCTCAAATTTAAGACCCCAAGATCAAGAGTCACACGCTCCATGGACTGAACCAACCAGATGCTTCATCAGTCAGTCACTTCTTTCACCTTGTTTTTACACTTGTGGTGGACTTTGGAATAAGTCAGACCTGGCTACTCACTAAATGTGACCTTGGGTAAATTACTTGCCTTTTTAAGTCTCAGGTTTTTTGTTTGCAAGATGGTTTCAATTTTAATTTTAATTAAGAAAATTTTAAAGATGATGAGAAAATAATAATGCTTAACCTTGTATCTGACACACTGTAAGCATCCTTTTTTGAGCCACTGTTCTAGATGATTGATATACATAATTGCTAATATTAACAATTTGATCCTGTTTAAAAAAATTTTTTTTAATGTTTATTTTATTTTTGAGAGAGAGAGAGAGAGGGACGTAGAAGATCCTAAGTAGGCTCTGCAATGGATAGCCGAGAGCCTGATGCAGGGCTCAAACTCAAAAACCGGGAGATTCATGACCTGCCCTGAAATTGTACACTTAACTGACTGAGCCTCCTAGGCACTTCTGATCCTGTCTGATAGATATTATTCTTGTTTTATAGATGAGGAAATTGAAGCTCTGTTGGGTAGTAGAATATAAAGGTTAGGAACTGGGCCATTGGAGTAAGACAGAAATGAGTTCTAAGCTCAGCTGTCGCTCTCGTTCTGTGATTTTGGGCAGACTGTCCCAGGCCACAGTTTCCTTATTTGTAAAAGGGGATAATATGTTTTATAATATATATTAAGCACTTAGTATAGGGTGGTACATAGTAATGTTCAGTACATGATAATTGTTGTTACTACTTTCATTGCCCGAGAGCCTCTGAGGATGTTCCATTGGTAATGTTATCCTATTGCCATTTTGGACAGCATGTTGTCCAAAGTATCTTTATTTTTAGTAAGCCTATACCATCTTTCTGAATGACCTTATTACTTCACCAATGCCTTTCTATATTTTAAGCATATCAGTTAATTTCATCATACTGTAATTATTAATCTTTTGAAATCAGTATAATATCTGTTCTGTTCTTTATTTAGAAGCTCAGTAAACTATATAAGGGATAAAAAAAAGAAGACTTTCAATATTTCATTTATCTTTGTGGACATGTGGGTGCTTAATTATTTAGGTTTATTAATAACTTCATTCTAGCAGTAGCATTAATTTATAGTATGATCTGGGAAAGTAGTTTTATGGGTTCCATGGAATCCATTTCTAAGCATCTTCAAAGTATTATCAAAACAGGCATGTTTACATTTTTAAAAACTATTTATTTTGAAAGAGAGAACGAACATGAGTGGGGGAGGAGCAGAGAGCGAGAGAGAGAGAGGTCGGGGGACAGAGAATCCCAGGCAGGCTCCATGGTATCTGCACAGCTCCCAGTGCAGGGCTCCATCTCACCAACTGTGAGATTGTGACCTGTGCTAAAATCAAGAGTTGGATGTTTAACCTAGCGAGCCACCCAGGTGCCCTACAACATTTTGTTTTTATATCAGCAACAAAGTATTGTCTATTTCATCCCTTTTCCATGTAAGTACTAGGAAATGTGGACTTTGACAGCAGTTCAGAAGGGTACTAGAAGCTCAAAGTGGAAAACGTAGTTTAAAAGTAAAATCGAGGGGTGCCTGGGTGGCTCAGTCGGTTAAGCGTCCGACTTCAGCTCAGGTCACGATCTCGCGGTCCGTGAGTTCGAGCCCCGCGTCGGGCTCTGGGCTGATGGCTCAGAGCCTGGAGCCTGCTTCCGATTCTGTGTCTCCCTCTCTCTCTGCCCCTCCCCCGTTCATGCTCTGTCTCTCTCTGTCTCAAAAATAAATAAACGTAAAAAAAAAAAAAAGTAAAATCGATGTGTTGCTATTGCTCACAAGGTTTATTGAGAATGAAGAAAATGATAGTCAAAGCTCTTAATACCTGCATGCCTTATTATCTAATGATGAAGTTGTAGCAGATAATTGAAAATATACACTGTGTTCAATTCTTTTGTTCTCGAAAATAAAGATTTTTTTTTTTAGTTAGTTTCACTTAGTATTCTGAGGATTCTCCAGTACTGAGGAATGCACCGAGGAATTATTGAGACATTTTCAACTGGCCATCACATGTCAGAGAATCTTCTTTCATTCATATCAGCCACATGAATAGTCTCACACTGTAGTCCTTATCACCCTGGAGTATTTGAAGATGATATTGAAGGGGCAGATGGAGAAGCAAAGCAAAGACAAAATAGGTTATACTTCAGATTAGAGGCAAAGGACAGTTTATTGACAGCCGTGTGGCCTATTTTGTTTTATCATACTTATATTCATGAATAGGTTGGAAACCAAATTCTCAGAGGCAGTGTTTTGTTGTCTTTTAGAAAAGTTTGATATGATGTTAAGATAACTTGAAAGTTTCTGACCTTGAAGTAGTCCACAGTTAATTATAATGTGAGTTTTAATTTTCTTGTATGCTTTATTAACATTCCGTGCTCTGAAATTACATGATTTTTAGTTGTTTTTGGTGATGGGTACCCTATAAAGATTTCATCTTATTTCTGTGATGACTTTTGAGTTATTAATTAATGTTAGCTCAAGCCTTCCATATATGAGTGAAAAGTGAAAAAAAAATCAAACTTTTTAACATTTTTCAAACATTTTTTAAATTTCTTGGTAAGCAGTTATCAGATGGACTGAAGATACCAAATGGAGACGAGATATTAAATTCAGGCTTCTCATTTTTTGTTCAAAGACAGAAGTAATAATATTCAGCAAATTCAGCTACAGACATTTATGTGTAGAAATATTTGCCTTGCCAGTAAGAGAAATGCATGTTTTAATTTTTTATGGCTTTGTAAATGATCCTTACTCTATTCTTGAACACTTTTCTTATTTTTGTACGCTCTATAAATGAATCATGGTTTTGAACTTTTCTACATCAGTAATAAAAATGAAATTTGATTGGTTAGTGATAAAGAGGGTTATTTTCATAAAAACAATCATTTTGTCATGGCAATTCCCATTAACTGTAACTGCGTTAGCAAAATGGAAACCGTAAAAAGCATTTCGTTGTGCTTACACACTTAGCTGTGTTTTTGTGCTGATTATATATTTTTATCTTTAAGAACTTTTATAAACCAAAGAAGTTTCTTTATGACTTAGTCTGCATTTGGGTTTTCAAAAAAGTTTGTTTGGTATATTTATCCCAGGGGATACGGTATCCTTAGATACTGAAATGGAATTGCCTCACACACGTCGTATTTCGTTACCTGTTCAAACTAGAACGCTGACTAGAACTTCATACAAATAAATTGTATCATTTGTTAGGCCTGAAGAGGGCCATCATTACTCCAGGATTTATTTCTGTAAGTTAGTATTGGCAGCTGATGCTTTAATGATCTGGCCTTTTGACCTCCTTTTCTTTTGATTGTTAGCCTTTACGTTATAGCAGAATGTTTTGGCTTCGTGAATGAGAAGTTTCTGATTTTCTTGTTTTATCAATTAAAAAAAGTTTTTATGTCAATAAGAATGTAAAAATAAAAGCTACTTTCTTTTTTTCATTAGGCATTGTTATCATTGTAATTTTTACTATTCATCAATTTGATGACGTACTTTGGCTAGTGGATGAGAATTGGTTATATAATGTTAGGTATTTATGTAGTAGTTTCTATTTATTTTTTTTAGTTGAGATTGTGAATTATTCTTGATATATTTTCTTCTCAAACAGATTTCTCCTTCTTGTCATATATACTTGTACTGATTTTCCCACACTATCATGTGGTGGCTATTTGGAGAAGGTAAAATCATTTTAGTCTTAAATATTTAGAAAGGGAGATAATGTCTTAGAAGTCATGGGGTACAGTTTAAAAACAAATATAAAGTATGTTTCATTATTTACTGTTTTGGATTATCTTTGTATCATAGGTAAATGGCTTTACTGGTCTGCATTTTATGAAAAGATTATGGTAAGCTTTGAGTTTAGCTAGCATACTTAAATCATTTTTCTCTTGGATTCTTTTTTTCCTCATTTCCTGAATAATGTAGTAACTGCCAACAGACCAGAGTTTCTGATGGAGGTATGCCATTGTAGTTACTGGGTTCCAAATTCTGGAGGTCAGGGAGCAGTAATGTGGTCAGGAAGCTGGAGAGTGAGATTTCAGGAAGGTAAAGTTTCAAAGTAATGGATTAATAAAATGGAACTGACTAGAGGGAAGGTGAAAATACCAAAATCCATGCCTGAAGCAGTAAAGTGGGGTTTATAAATGTGACATGGTCAGGAGTCTGATTTAGATGAACAGAGGGAATTCTGAGGCTTCAGATGGATTAATATTTAATTCTGTCTTTAATGATAGATCTGTGACTAATATAACTATTAAAACTGTAACTGTTCAGTTATTATTGTAGTATACAAACCACACCACAGCTTAGGGATGTAAAACAGCCATTTTATTATGTTCATGGATTCTGTGGGTCAATAATTCAGATAGGCCACTGGAGAGATTTCTTGTTTCTACCTCACAGTGTGTGGATACTCAGCTGGAAAGACACAAAGGCTAGGGATGATCTGATAGCTGGAGGCTAGAACATCTAGAAACGTCTTCACTTACATGTCGAAGAATTGCCGATTAGGAACTCAGCTGTGATTGTCTTCTGGAATATTTATACATGGCCTCTCTATGTGGCCTGGACTTCCTCAGAGCCTGGAGGCCATAGAGAGGTCAGACATTTAACTCAGTTCTCCAAAGGCGTATGTTCAAGCCACCAAAGGAGAAGATATATCACCTTTTATGACTCTGCCTTGGAAGTCTTGAAGCATCACTTCTACCATATTCTGTCAGTCACAACAGAGTTACAAGTCTGCCCAGATTCAAGGGGAGGAGATTTAGCTTTCACCTCTTGATAGGAGGATGGGGTAGGTGGGGTGTTGGTGAGGTTCTAGAAGAGCTTCTAGAACAGGATATACTGTTGTGGCTGTCTTTAAGAAATATAATGTGCTGCGGTAAACAAGGTGGTAATAATACTGGTGCAGAGGGATCAGCTGAGTTTAATTAAATCTGGGAACTGACTAGTCCCATTCATGAACTAATAGAGGTTCTAAAATGAGGTGGGGGTGGATGGGATGTGGGTGTGGGTAGAATGGTGTGTAAAGGTGGTAGGGTGTTATTGCACATCACAATTATCTGTGGAGCTCTCTAAAGCCACGCTTGCATTGCATGGCATCTCTCAGACCTCATCCATGCACTTGCACACACATTCCCTTTTTTCTCACCAAAGGCCTGTTACATGTGAAGGTTAAGGACAGCTCTAGGGCAAGGATATTTTCAAAACCTCCATAGATGATTGGGTTGTATACCTCGGTTAGAACCATTAAACAATTTGGGAGAGAAAATGAGTTTATGAGTTTTTACTGTTGAATTTAGTACACATTTTTGTTGAGATGTTAATTTTGTTTGATGATTTTATTTCCAGAGTTATAGCAACTTTTTGCTGTCAGATATTTTTCAGGCTTTAGATAGCAAAAGACCTGCTTGATTTCCTATAGAATATATTTGTTAGGTTGAGTACTTAATTTGTGCTGGGTCCTCTGCTGGGTGCTGGGTTACATAGAAGAGCAAAACAGTTCTTACCTTTGATGAACTTACATGCTTATGCAGAACACATCGATTGAAACGGATAGTTTCTTCCTTCCTTCCTTTTTTTATTTATTTATTTATTTATTTTTTATTTTAGAGAGAGCGTTAGTGGGAGAGAGGGGCAGAAGGAGAGAGGGAGAGAATCTGCACTGACAGCACAGAGCCTGATGTGGGGTTTGATCTCACCAACTGAGAACATGACCTGAGCTGAGATCAAGTGTTGGATGCTTAACCGACTGAGCCACCCAGGTGCCCCAGATGACCATTTTTTAAAAGAGAATTCAAATCTTGCAGCCCAATTATAAGGTTCATATCTATTTATGATCACATGTAGTTGACCTGCTTTTTATTGGAAATTAATGACAAAAGGCTGATTGTTTTTATAATGTGACAAAGTCTAAACATGACCATTTGAGAAGATGACACGTGTACTTACTAAGAAAGAATGGAAGGTTTTAAATTTAACTTGTATTCACTTTAGCTTCAGTTATTGGCTTGTTGATGCTGTGCATTAGTCTTCTTGACCCTTGTTAACCTTCAGAAGTTTGTTAGTTTTATGAAATTGATTTTTGAATGCCATTTTGAAATTGATCTCCAGTTTCACATAGATAGATTTAGATGGTTCATGTTCAAGTCTCATAATGATGAACTTAATTTTACTTGCCTATTGATTGCATCTAATGGAAAAACTATCATTTAACCACTTTGGTTCCAAAATAAGTGATGCTTCGGTTCATTAATCTTAAAGGCTTACTCTGGAACACTGTAAAATTGCAACATGCTAACTAAGGCATGTTTTAAAACATGACTTTAAGCCAAATGCGCAAATACTTAAGTAGAATAAGATGGACAGAAATCTTGAATAAAGTTAATCTACATATAGCCTCACTACCACATTCTGAGGCAAATGAATGAAAGAGGTGAAAAGAAGTTAATCTTAAATCAGGTGCATTCTGTGTCTCAGGGACGGTCTTTTTTTTTTTTTTTTTTTTTTTTTTTTTGTGGTATTTACAGACCATCTGCATCAGAGTTACTGGGAGTGCTTGTGGCATGTTTGGATTCTTGGTCCTCATCTCTATATGGTATCAGAATTTCAGAGTTTAGGGTTTGGTGGAAATACATAATTTTATGAAGTTCCACAGATGATTCTTACATACTAAGGGTTGAGAACCACTGTTGTAGGATGATTATAGTTGCTTTAATTCTAATATTTAATTATCACCCAAGAATGTTTATTTGTAGGCTGTATAAGTTAGCTAATACAGCTGTGTGTTCACTGACTGGAACCAGACTACCTGGGGTCAGACCCTGGCTCTTAACACTTATTCACACTGTGACTTTGGGCAAATTACCTGTGCTTGTGTCTCAGTTTTGTAAATTAGGGATAATAATAATAGTCTACTTAATAAAGTTGTGAGATAGTTAACATGCCAAGCACTTAAGTGCACAATAGACACAGTAAGAGTCTTAAAATTTCGTTTGCCTCAACTTTATTGAAGTATAGTTTACATACCCTTTGAAGTGTACAATTCAGTGATTTTTTTAAATGTTTATTTATTTATTTTGAGAGAGGGAGTGCGAGCAGGAGAGGGGCAGAGAGGGAGAGAAAGAATCCCAACCCAAGTAGGCTCTGCACTGCCAGCACAGAGCCTGATGTGGGGCTCGAACTCACAAACTGTGAGACCATGACCTGAGCCAAAATCAAGAGTCAGACGCTTAAACGAGTGAGCCACCCAGCTGCCCTTCAGTGATTTTTTTTAAAGGATATTTACAGAATTGTGATTATTACCACAATCTAATTGTGGACCATTTCCATCACTCCCAAAAGAAATCCCTTCCTCATTTACAGTCGCTTCCTATTCCCAGCCTGAATCAACCATTAATCCACTCCCTATCTCTGTAGATTTGCCTATTCTGAACATTTCAGATAAATGGAGTAATAGTTTGTTTTCTTCAGTGACTGGCTTCTTTCACTGGGCATAATTCTTTTGAAGTTCATCACTTTTGTAGCATGTATCAACATATGGTTCCTTTTCATTGCCAAACGCTATTCTTTTGTATGGGTATGCCGTATTTTGTTCATCCATTCATCAGTTGATGGTCATTTGGGTTGTTTACATTTTTTTGACATTGAGAATAAGGCTGGTGGGAACATTCATGTACAAGTCTTCATGTGGATATATGTTTTTTTCATTTCTTCTGGGTGCATACCTAGGAGTAGAATTGCTGAGTCATATGGTAATTCTGTGTTTAACATTTTGAGAAACTGCCAAACTTTTTATATTCCCACCAGCAGTATGTGAGAGTTCCAAATTCTCTACATCTTTTAAACATTTTTTATTTTGTCTTCTTATTCCGCCCCCCCCCCCCCGCCCCGAATCTTGTTGATTATAGCCATTCTGTGCCTGTGAAGTGGTATCTCATTATTGTGGTTTTGACTTGGATTTCTCTAATGACTAATGATATTAAGTATGTTTTCGTGTGGTTGTTGTTTATTCATATATCTCCTTTGGAGAAAAGTCTCTTCAGATCCTATGCCCATCAAAAAAATTGTGGGTTTTTTTTTTAATTTTTTTTTTATTACTGAGTTGTAAAAATTCTTTATTCTGGACATCAGCTTTATGTGTCTTGGAATCTTAGCTGTTACCACCACCATCATCATTGTCATTACCTACCTAGACAGAAGTTTTAGGTAGTGTTTGACCAGAACTGACTACGAGTTTTCTTGAATTTTCAATCTGTTTTGCTTTCTGTCCTCTGCTTTCTGAATGGCAGGTTATTAGAACCTATTTGCCTTGGATAGTAATTCTCCTGTATCATTCATCCATATGCCCTCACTTTGGGTCATTTTAATTGCCCCTGTAAAAGAGATCCCAGAATGCTCCTCAGTCCCTTACACCATGTAAGGACACAGCAAGACTTCAGCAGTTAGAGTCTCAGAAGAAGGCCTTCACCAGAGCCTGACTATGCTGGCATCCTGATCTTGGACTTCCAGCCTCCGGAATCGTGAGAAATTTCTGTTGTTTAGAAGTCACCAGTCTGTGGTATTTTGTTACAGTAGCCCACAGGGACTAAGACAGTAGCCTTACTACTGTGTTACAGAATGCTTACCTGCCAGTCTTTTCAGGTTTGTGGAAATGACACCATGGCACTGCACTTCTTTGTTCTCTAACATGAGCCATTTTCTGACATCAACATCGATCTCTGACTTTTGAGGCGATGCGACAATGGTTTTAAACTCCTTTCATGGGAAGGGTCACTTCCTGCTTAAACATCCTGTGTAGTGTCATTAAACATCCCCTATGAAACAGTAGCTCGGCGACATTGATATTTAATACTTTCATGATCAGTATTTTCTGGGATGTAGTGTTGTCTTTGAACTGTACTATAGTCTGCAGGTTAAATTACTGTTAAATCTAACACATAGCTCTTAAAATTCTAGTTTTGATAAAGTCCCATGGCATCATACTTTAAACATCTTAAAAATGTATTTTATTTTTTTATTTTTTTTTTTTACATTTTTATTTTATTTTTTTGAGAGACATAGAGAGACAGAGCACAAGTTGGGGAGGGGCAGAAAGAGAAGGAGACACAGAACCTGAAACAGGCTCCAGGCTCTGAGCGGTCAGCACAGAGCCCGACACATGGCTTGAACTCACAAACCGTGAGATCATGACCTGAGCCGAAGTCGGACACTCAACCGACTGAGCCACCCAGGCGCCCCTTAAAAATGTATTTTAAATGAAGGCTTTATATCATAACTGCCTGAAACTTGATAGATGTCTGTGGTGATATCATGGAGATCATCAGCATAATATTTATGTCAAACTAGTAAACTTACTTCCTTCTTTCTCTGTGTGTCTTGCAGTAACTTGTCCATGTTTATGAGCTGCCAAATGCTTTTTGAGTGTTTTGTTATCTCAGTATTTGCATTCATACCTTTGGCAGAAGGCCATCCAAATTTAGAGATAGGGTACACATGTTTCTTACTCCTTTTGTATAACACTGTCTGAATAGTCGTAGGAAGCTGAAGAGATGACATACAGGAAGGAGCTTTTGGAATTTAGTTGCCTAAGGATATACTGGGTTTGACTTCATTAGTGCACAAATGATAGGGTTGTGTAGAGTTATTATAGCATTAATCAATTTGATGGATTGGAAATATGACAGTACTGAAGCAGCATGTAATATTAGTGCCTATTATTCTACAAATTATGTCTTCACCTACATTCATATGCCAGAAGAGTCATGTTGTGCATTAAGAATGCAGAACTTAAAAAACAACAGAGGGCACTTCTTTCCATGGCCCCTCTCCTGCCCTCTTAGATGAGATCATTGAGATGTTTATTAGGTCATAGCATTTCCATACTGTGGAATAGTCTGTATTGAATGGCATAGATAGAACATCGCCCCTGGAGTGACCCAGGTTGATACTTGGGAGAATAATTTACCTGCAGGTAAAATATAGCATCTGTAAGAGACATAGGGATAGCTATATGTGAAGTTATGGACCAGTAGTCATTTCTCTAAAAGTTATAATGGACTAGTAGTAAAGAATATTGATTTTTTTGTTGTTATGTTGTGTTGGTTGATAAAGCTTAAAAATAGTAGATGCTTTAAACGTAATTAAATGAGAAGCAAATATGTATTTTGGGGGGGCTATGGGTATTGGTTTACCCTGTGTACATTTCTAACACTACATATGCTTTCGTTTATTTTATCTTACGGCTTTCAAAAGTCCCAAGAGTATGTATCCTCTTTTTTTTCTTTTAAACTTTGTTCTCTTCCAACATAAATACTTAAAGAATGGAGAAAATTTCTTTGAAAAATTAAAAAACACTCATTTTGATAAAAAAGCTTACCATTCCACTGAAGACTGAAACTTGAAGAGGCATCTCCTTTGCTTCTGGTAAAAGAGGCACTAAATATAAAATAATCATGGCAGTTTTGCCTCTGCAGAATTTGAGAGTAGGTAAAAGGCTAAGTAGGTAAAAGACTTTTAATAATGTTAATCGGATAGAAACTTAGTTATGAGGTGCCCTCATATTTGCTTTATTTCTAGATTTTTTTCTTTATAGAATAGGAATATGTTTTTTCTTTATAAAAATGATAAAAAAACTTTCATGGGTCTTTTGCTAGGGAATAAGAAGTCATTCTGATTTTAGATAATTAATGTCGGCCACTAAGTACCTTAGAGTAAGTCATTGCTGTTATGAAAATGATATAGTAGTTTCTTATTGTGAAAGAATTTCTGAAAGGTGGGTAGTTTTACTTTGAAACTGTTGTAATAAAGATATTAGCTTTAATGACACTCAGACAAAAAAATTAAATTCAGCTTAATTTGTATCTCATATTTTGGCCACATTCAGTTTGGAGCAATTGAGAAGCCAAGTCTTTAATAAATAATCTTAGGACCATGGGAATTTTTTTGTATTCTAGGAACTTACTGCTTAGAAAGATAAGGTATTGACATAATGATAGAATAGAGTTGAAAGTAATATATGATATAAAACAAGTACAAACTGTTATGGACAATATAGATAAAAGAAATTAGATTTGTTCAGTGCAAAAGCCTTTTTGAGGTAGGTGGCATTTAAACTTGGTGTTGAAAAAGGTGTAGGATTTGGGTATTTGTGGTGAAAGGAGTATTCTGTCCAGAGGGGAATAAGTTGAACAAAGTCACAAAGGTGAGAAAGCATGAAGTATATAGCATTAAGTATTCTGGTGGGGTATGAGGGTCTTGTTACCACCCCCACCCCCCACTCCCCCAGTTAATTTGTGTGTGTTCTTTCCAACCTTTTCTCATAGTCAAAAAAAGATGATTTCACTAGAATAGAGGACTCTTCTTTGTTCAAGTGTATATGAGCAACTGGGTTCCCTGCTAAAATGTCAAATAAGTAGTTATTTAATTAGAGCAGTGTTTTCCAAAGTGGAGTGGGGTGTATACACCCTGTGTTATGTAAGACAATCCTTTCAAGTATAGGAAGAAAGTATTGGAGCTTGGACTTGAATTTATTTTTTAATTCTGTTTTCTTTTTTAATGTACACTTTTTAATGTGCGTGATTTGTTAGCTTAGGAATACCAACCATATGATTCCTAAATCTGTTTGGACTTGAAATATTTGGACCTCAAATATTTTATCGATTGGGGTTAGATTTTAAAAAGTGGTAATGCCTGGGTTAGAGTTGTAGGATGTGGAAAGGGGACTACTGAGATGACTGGTCAGATAACTGAAGGCCTTTTGTTTGTCTTAGGAATGCTACAACAGGAATATCAAATGGGAACTATATATTTGATATGAAACAAAGAAACAAATTTCCAGGTTCAGGGTCAGTGCACAGGTAAGTTTATAGAAGTAGATTCTGCCAGTTATTTAGGCAGCTGCTTGATAGTTTTGTATTTGGGTTATTGATTGTAGTATTAAATTTACTTGGTAAAGTTTTTTCTTTTTGGCCATGTTTTGTAATTTCTTTATCTTGTCTGCTGCATTCTTAACCCAAACAATACAGAATAATAACAGCGCTGATAGTGGTAATAATAAAAACATTTATTCAGCCAACATTTACTGATTGCCTATTAGGTGCTCAGTTCCAGGGATGAAGTAATGAGCAAAGACCAGAAATGAACACTGGATTCATGGTGTTTATGTTCTAGTAAGGGAGATAATCAACCAGGTAGTCCTCATATCAGTGTAAAAATGTTATCTTTGATAAGTGGTACAAAGGACTGTGCGTGCTATTCAAGCTTGTAAAGAGAGTATTTGCACTATTTGGGGAGGTCAGTGAAGACATCCCTGAGGATAGGACTGGCAACATAATGTGTAGGGTCCAGTGCAAAATGGTAACATGAGGCTCCTTGTTCAAAACAATACCAAGACTGTAATAGCAGCGTGTAATAGACTTAAAATCAAGCGTGGAGTCGTTCTAAGTGCAAGCCATGTGCAGTTGCTCAGGTAGCACATCCAGGAAGCTGGCCCGAGATCTCAGCATGTGTGAGCTGAGCCATACTAGGAGTGAAAGATAGTGCCAGGGCAGAGGAAACAGCACAAATGAATCTTTGGGTCAGGAAGGAACATGGTGCAGTCAGAAGCTGTCTGAAGGCCAGTGTAGCTGGAGTGTAGAGTTGTCAGAGTGGAGTTATGATGAGGCCAGAAGGCAGAAGGCCAGAGAGGTAGAGACGGTGATATGTAAGGCCAAGTTGAGGATTCTGATCTTTATTCCAAGAGCCACATCAACCATTGATGTGTGTTAAGTATAAAGTTTACTTTTAAGGCACAAATAATACCAGTGTCTTGCACCTTGATAGCATTGGACAGCATTCTCTCTCAGTCCCCATTTCCTACCAAACTCTTTTTCAGAAGCTTTGAGTTTTACCTTCTGTATTTATTCCAAGGCTAGCCTTTCCCAAAAGTAAGTTTAAAAAGGCAATGAATTCACACCAGGGAGTACTTTTGGTGGTAGAAATTGAACATAGCTTAGGTGAGTTGTGACATTTTACTCACTATTGAATTAGTCTATGGTCTAAAACATTTTAGGTCGATGGAAGTAAAACCAGTAAGAGATGAAAATGTTTTATTATTAAGATGTTTTTTTTTTAAATGCTACAGATTTTTAAGGTCTATTGTCAGCACCATAATTTTAAATTCTTAATTTCCCTCTCATTTACATGTGGTTAGGAGCAAGGGGTGGATATTGACTTGTCTAGCCTTGGGAAAGATGTATAGGGAAAGCCGTTGCATTTTTGGGCTTTGTCTTTCAATAATAGGCATTCTCAGTAAAGAAAACCTCAATTAATATTGCCCAAACCAAGGAACAGCCATTCATATGAACAGCCATTCATAACATTCATATTTGTTATGTGTCATAATAATGTTCGTGATTCATGGATTTACTTATGAAGGCAGTTAATAGAGCTCATTTCCTAGAAAGATACCTGCATGGTTGGTTTGTAGATCCATTGCCATGCCACACTTAGAATTTTCACTTTTGGCACTCTATTGAATAACACTCTAGGTATTTCTTCTCCCATGTCATGTTTAAAATGTAATTATTTGAGCTGGTTCCAGTGGAAAATGCACTTAAATCAGTGATGTTTGTATACTTTGAGTTGCTCAAGGGTGAGATAGGCAGTTGATCATTTCTTGCATACTCTACCATTTCTTGCCTCCTCGTCCACGGATATAGTAGAATGCCAGGCTGCTAAACACACACACACACACACACACACACACACACACAGGCAATCTACTTGCCTTCTCTTTTTAAATGAAAGCTTCTATTTGTGAAGATAACATCAGATGTTTTGGCAGAGTTACTTTTTAGAGTTTATTTTCAACAGTAGTTTCTGAGTTGGAATGTATTTTGTATCATGGATCAAGGAAAAACATCCAGTTTTCACCCCTTCACCCGTTTGCATCTTTAGTTCCTTATTTATAACAGAGATTTTAGTATTTGTAGGCAACTTCTTTATTTTTATTTGTAGTCAGGTGTTATGTCTCAAGATTACTTTCACAAATGTCTGTTGTATTAGAACTGGAGAATTCATGGTGGTGATAATAAATTAACTGTTACCTGGAACTACTGAACACGTAAATTGCTGTTCATATGAGAACTCTGCAGTTTTGCAGTGTAGTTAAGTAGCTTCTGAGTAGTCACAGAATACTTAAATTATTTTGAGTATATGCTTAGCGCTAAGTGTATGTTATTCCATTGTTTTGAAAAGTAATCTTTGTTTAGTACATGTAAAACCCAGTTAACCATAAATTAAAATAAACCAGACTATTTAATTAGAACACTCCATTACTTTAGCCTAGTTGATAATGTTAAGTTCAGTAAAGCTTTGGTTAGCCTGAATGTTTAGGGAATAGAATGGTAGGTTTAATCAAATGTCTTCTTTCTTTCTTTCTTTCTTTCTTTCTTTCTTTCTTTCCACAATTACTGTATGCAAAACATGGTCAGAGTAACATATAAATGGGACATATCTGTGCCCTCAAGAAACTTAGTTTCGGCGTCTTTGAAATTTTTGTAGATTTTATTTTCTGCTTTATTGCTTTAATAAGATTAAGATGCATATAATTGAATCTTTTTTTAAATAATTGAATCTTCAATGATGTAGGATCTTATAACGAATGAACCTCATTGTATTGTTTCTCATATAGATGTAAACGGTGTAGGTGTGCTGACCATACAATTTATCTTAAAAGGTTATTTTTTAGTAATTCGCTGATGTCAGCTTGTTTTTGTTTCCCTGACTTTTATTTTAAAAACACTGTTACACAGGTTAATTGGGCTCTTATTGAAATTTTACTTTGTTAAAAGTTTTACAGTAACATACAATAAATATGTAATTTTTACTGCTTTTTGGTATGTGAGTTGAAATTCAGTAGCTTTTACATATATATATAATATTATGAGCAACAGCATACAAAACTACTATGTATGGTCCATTGTTTGCTTGATGATTTCATGGTATTATTCCTAAATATGAGTTTGATTTTGTATAGCCCAAACCAAACCAAAAGTAGCATTTATAATTTATAATGATACTGTGTTTTTCTTTTCATTCTGAAGTATGAATAAAAACAAATTAAAGCGTTCCTCCCTCCCCCCCCCACTCCCTGGACTGTTTAGTGCATCTTAAGGAGAGGTTAAGAATTATAGTCAAGCCTGGACTCAGGCCTAACATTAGTTTTACTAGTAGCTTCATTTCACAGTGTAGGTACTGCTTCATCATGTTACACCACTTTATTTTTATGGAGTGGTGGTGGTGGGTTCAAGGCAATGGAATGTTCTAGAATACAGTAAGATTCTTCTGTAGGTTTAAATACCACCAGTTTATAAGGAAAGATGCATAGCCTGAAAGAGATATATTTGATTCTTTCATACAGTGATGTCTGTTTAAAACTTTACTTTCTTAAAAGTTTACAGTAAAATATTATAAATATTGTTTCACTTTTTTTCGATAGTGAATCAAATTCAGTATCTTATAAGTAACATTTTGGGATGTCTGCTTTTTGGAGGCTAAAGTAATAGCATATAGGCTGTTTTTAGTTTTTAAATTTTAACTTTTGGTGGCTAAAATGAACAAATCAGGAGACTATAGATGCTGGAGAGGATGTGGAGAAACAGGAACCCTCTTGCACTGTTGGTGGGAATGCAAACTGGTGCAGCCGCTCTGGAAAACAGTGTGGAGGTTCCTCAAAAAATTAAAAAAAGATCTACCCTATGACCCAGCAATAGCACTGCTAGGAATTTACCCAAGGGATACAGGAGTGCTGATGCATAGGGGCACTTGTACCCCAATGTTTATAGCAGCACTCTCAACAATAGCCAAATTACAGAAAGAGCCTAGATGTCCATCAACTGATGAATGGATAAAGAAATTGTGGTTTATATACACAATGGAATACTACGTGGCAATGAGAAAGAATGAAATCTGGCCATTTTAGCAACATGGATGGAACTGGAGAGTGTTATGCTAAGTGAAATAAGTCATAAAGAGAAAGACAGATACCATACGTTTTCACTCTTATGTGGATCCTGAGAAACTTAACAGGAGGCCATGGGGGAGGGGAAGGGGGAAAAAAAAAGAGGGAGGGAGGCAAACCATAAGAGACTCTTGAGAACTGAGACTAAATTGAGGGTTGATGGGGGGTGGGAGGGAGGGGAAAGTGGGTGACGGGCATTGAGGAGGGCATCTGTTGGGATGAACACTGGGTGTTGTATGGAAACCAATTTGACAATACATTTCATATTAAAATACATAAATAAATTTTCACTTTTGATTGGGCAAGATGTCTTCCACTTCTTCTCCATTAAAACAACAACAACAAAAGCAACAACAATACAACCTGCCACCAAATAAGAAACCAAACATGCACGTAAAAGAAATTATCTAACCTACTTACACAGGATACCATACCATCTAAGGTGGTGTGATTATTGCCATATATAGAAGGTAACCTTGGCAGTCGACTTTCAGTTAAATGCTCTAGGCAAATGTTTGTGCTTATTAATTTGGTTATTGATATGTGTTTGCCTTATGTACCTGATTATCACTGCCTCGTTTCCACAGCTGCAGAGCCTTGGCCCGAAAATGCTACCTTATATCAGCAACTGAAAGGTAGGCACTTGTTCACGATTAAAAATGGTTATGTATAAAAATGTACTTATTACCAAAAAAACCCGTCGATAATGTCATTTACCTCTGAGAGAACATAAAACATAAAGAAGGGATTCTCTCATATAATTTGTATTGGAGAGTTTGCCTAAACTTGTATCTGCCAGTGTAAACCAACTATTCATGGCCTATAAGGTTCTTAGTTTATTATTGACTCATTATATTGGCTGCTGTAGGCAGTGTAAAATGATGTGGTTGCAGGAGCAGTTGGCAGATTTACTGCACCAATAGCTGACACAGCAGATTTTTGAAGTCCTGTGGTAAAGTGGGCTCTCAGTAAAAAGGAACTGTTAAAATGTATAGGCTAGGATGGTTCAGGCTCCCTTTAGCAGCTCTTCATATATCATCAGATCACATTATGGACCCCATTTGGGGCTCGGCAGCCTGCTGCAGTTGTCAGAAGACTGCAAAGTAATGAAGACTAATAGGCAGCAGCCCTAGTCTTCTAAGCATGGAATTTTTATTGCTGCAAACTTGTCATCTTTCTTTTGTGTGACAGACCTAGACACTCTGTGCAATATTAACTGCAAGCTGGTTTTATATGGTTTTGAATGCTTTTACTTTTAACTAGAGGGGTTTGAGAACATACTGTTTTGCTTAATGAAAAGAAGAATAATATTTCTTGAAAACTTGAAAAATGAATTTGTTTTTAAGTGAGTGATTTTAATTAAATATTGTTGATGAAATACGATAAATGGTCAAATAGTTTTGGAGGAAATAGTCTTGTTTTATCATTGTGTACATATTGTGATAATTTAATCAAAATTATGATTGCACAATAGCATTGATAGAGAACTTTGTAATTACTTTGATGAAAGGCTGTACCTTTTATTTTTCAAAATAGGAATAGTGTTTTAAAATCAAAACATTTATAAGTGTATTATACTTGTTTAGCAATCTCACTTTTGACTCGGACCTTTCGTTGTATTTCCACAGGGGAGCAAATTTTGCTTTCTGACAATGCAGCTTCTCTTGCTGTGCAGGTAAATATGTAAATAATGTAATATTTTTTCAATTTGAGTTGCAAGTGTTTTTTCCTCACCAGGAAGTCTCTGATGTCGTATGTGTACAGTTTTTCTGTGTGATTTACCATTATCAATATAACATCTCATCTGTGAACTGCAATTTTATTATGCAATATTTTCAGTTAATTGTTATCAGTATATAAAAGAAAAGTCTTCATTCTTTTTATAAAAATCACTTCTATGCTAGATGTATTCTCTTCGTAGTTTAGCTTTTGACTAGATATGATGGTGTTAATTATTTGTGGTGACAAGTTCATTTATGGATACAATTTAATAACTTATTTGTAAAGATTTATTTACCACATATTTTTAAGCATCGTTCTTTCATTGTGCTCATTCTAGCCTAAATCCTTTTGGCAATCTTAAAGTAGACATACTCTTCTCTGGCTATTCCTTTTGTATTTATGATTGTACTGGTATCTGTTACCCCCAGACCACTTATTGACTGCAGTGGCTCTTTACATTGTAGATCACAGTTGTGGAATCCAAAAAAAGGCTAGTGGTCCTGTAAACTTTACACTGTACTATAGGAAGAAGGGGATATGTGGGGATTATTTGCTTTAAAAACTAATATAACAATGTATATTAATTAACTGGAATTAAAATAAAAACTTAAGAAAAAAAAATTCTTACAGATATTGCTAAAGGGCCCGGTATAACCCTCAGTGATTCTGTTTCCGTCTCCCGTCTCTTTCATTGTACTGAATTTGCTTATCATATGATTAGACTATCGATAACTTACGCATACATAAAAAGGGAACAAACCTAACTAGTATTATAGATCATTTTTTTACTTCACGTAAATTTAAACAAACTCTATATGTTGTTTGATTCTTTTTTTGGTACTTGACATTGTTTTTTATATTTGTTCATATTGATAGATGTACCTCTAATTTATTCATTTTTATTGATGTATGTTATCCCACTGTATGAATATCCCACAATTCACTAAAAAAAAGAAAAGAGAGAAATGTTTATGTAGATTTATAGAATTAAAATTATTCAGACGTTTTACAGTTAGCTATTATTTATTTAGTTAGCTTACATAGTTTGAATCACAAAGAGGATTTTATTGTGGAACACCTACAAGATAAAAGAGAAACCTTAAGACGTGTGACATTTTTGGAGATGGGACTGTGAGCTTCTGGAGGACAGAAAGAAGGGGAAGAGAAGGGCCTGTGAGCTTTTGCTGTGTTCTAGGCATGATATTAGGCACTTGGTCATCTCACATTTTCTTATTCAACTTGGTATTCTCTGGGTTTACTGACTGACTGGTCGCATTCCATTCAGTACATTTTTGTGTTCTTTAAGATGGGGAAAGAAGGAAAACATGGAAAGAAATATATTTGGACAATAATTTACTCATGAGGATCTATGAGTATCTTTAAGTTTCTTTCTTTTAGATTTACTTTAAATCTTTTTACCAAAAAAGTAAAAATTACATTTATTTTATTTATTTACCTTTATTTTATCTTTAGATACTAGTTTTATAACTAGTGTATTTTTTTCTTATGTTCACTTTAGAGAAGCAGAAATTCTCGGTGATTGTATGCAATAAATATGGACTTTATGCTGCTGTTAATCTTGTTTTTTCTTTTTTTGGTGAGGGAGAACTTAAGTTTAGCTTTCAGATACTTAATAAGTAACATAGTGCCTAGCATACAGGATATACTCAGTAAGTGTTTGTTGAATGAAAGGTTTGTAAGTGTGGTGCCTGATAACTGATAGCACAAGCAAATTATTAGCTGTGTATAAAATAGTATTTTCAATGTTTCTCTTTGAAAAAATAGCTTCAAGACACAGTGAATCTTTTAGTTGAAGCACTAATTCTTAACCCTTTTTTTTCATTGCCATTTTTGGGATAACTCTTTCAGGACCTGATGAAAACTGTAAAACATGTCTCAGAAAACATGCCAGAGCGCATACACAAATGGAAACATACCTAGACTATTCTGCACGTGGTTGCAGGGGTTTACTGATCTTGCTGAGGCTATCTTGAGATCCCCTGTGAAGAGCCCCTAAAATTATTGAAGTAATTTTTACCAAATAAGAAGGTATTTTGAGTAGGAATAGACCAGGGGTTCTCAACTGAAAGAAATTTCTACTCCACAAAACACATTTGTCAGTGTTTAGACATCTCTGGTTGTCCTAACTGTTGGGGATGATGCGATTGGCATCTGTTAGGTAAATGCCAGGGATGCTGTTAAACATCTTACAATGCTCAGGACAGTCCCTTCACGACAAAGAAATACCCAGCCCCAAATGAAAATAGTGTCAGTGTTGAGAAACCCTGGAATTAACTAGTTTTCAGTGCAAACCAAGATACCAGTATATTACCATTAAAAAAAAAAAATGTTTTAAATAATCTGGGGAAGGGAAGAAAAAAAGAAATCTTAGTGTGTATTTAGTAACTCTGTTTTTATGGTTCCTATTAATTTACTTTAACCGTGGCTTTTTAAATCATAGTTGCAATTAAATATAAAGCCAGAAAAAAAGAACCTTTTAAAAATGCAGAATTTTGCTTAAGCATTTCAATTTTTTTGTTATCCTACATATGTCACTTAGATGATAAATTAACCAGCATATATTAAAAATTCTTGGTTTTCTCCAATATTCTTTGACTTGACAGCTGATAGTAGCCATGACTATAAATGTGACTTTTCCAGATATCTGATGTAAACTTTATGGAGTAATTTTCTTCTATATATGGACCAGTATCCGTTTAGAGGAATCAGTTAAATGTGTAAAATTGATGAAAACAATGTGACAGGTATCCATAAACTGGATATTTCTAGAAGATACCAGATATAAAGCATCAGATATTTTAATAGTCTGCCAGTTAAGCCATCAGGAAATTTAAATTTTACCTACCACATAGACTTGGCATTTATTATATTCTTGGAACTAAGTGGTCAGATCTCTTTTGATTAAAGGAACCCTTATGATTTCAGTTTAAAAGAAAATAAATTTTTTTCCCATGGCTGGTATTTCCTCTTAGATTTGCTTTTTTCCCCCCTCATTCACAAATTTTGGTGTTACCTGAAGTGTTTGCCTAGTCATATAACAATCTTGTATGTTGAGTATAGTGACATATTAGTGTAGCGTGTTCCTCTGGTTCTCATGAGCAGTGTGTGTGTGTGTGTGTGTGTGTGTGTGTGCGTGTGTGTGTAGCAGTATATATGTATGTATATCTATATACACATCAATCTATGTGTGTGTGTTTGGGAAAAGAACTTTGATAATAATTCTGTTACTGTTGTCTCACATCCTAAACCTAAACCACTGTCTGACAGATGTATAATGTATGTAAAGTCGGCCACATACGTGGTTTAAAATTTTGTAATAGTCCCATTAAAAAAGATAAAAAGAAACAGATGAAAGTAACTTTAATAATGTTTTATTTAACCCAGTGTATCAAAATATTATCATTTTCACATGTAATCAGTACAAAATTTGTTAATGGGAGGTTTTTCTTGTTTTTTGAATTTTTTTAAATGTTTGTTTATTTTTTGAGAGAGAGAGAGAGAGAGAGAGAGACAGAATGTGAGTGGGGAAGGGGCAGAGAGAGGGAGTCTGAATCTGAAGCAGGCTCCAGGCTCTGAGCTGTCAGGACAGAGCCCAATGCAGGGCTCGAAATCATGAACCAGGAGATCATGACCTGGGCCAAAGTCGGACGCTTAACTTACGGAGCCACCGAAGCTCCCCTGATGTTTTACTTTTGTTTATATTCAGTTCAAGATTTGATGTCTATTTTACACCTACAGCACATCCCAATTTGTGCTAGCCACATTTCAAGTGCTCAGTAGACACATGTAGCTCTTGTATGGAACAGCACATACCTAGAAATACAGTAAGCAAATACATATGAACTCCCCTGCAAGTTTTCTATAAAAAACGTCTTATTTTCTTCAAGAAGTTTAGGTCTGATTTGGAATATGCTATGTACAAGTGAAATGAGCAGTTGGTCTCTTCCAAATACAGCATACCTTAAACATTACTTTTTGTTTCAAGTTTCCTCATCTGTAAAAGGGAGTTACAATAGAAGCTCTTCTGTTGGAGGTCATGAGGACTGAATGTGTTAATATATAGAAAAAACACTTCGAAAAGTACTTGGCGTAATGTAAATACGCAGCTAATGTTGGTTATTATTTCTTTCTCTCCTGTTCATTGACAGGAGTGTATATAATCCATGTCAGCAGGAGGAATGCAAGTTTGCAGGCTTTATGATGTCCAACCACACCCGAGTAATTAAAATCAATGTTAGGCTTAAGGATTTTTTTTGACACATAGGAATTTGTGTCCAAATTATTAATACTGAATACTTTAATTCAAACAATGTATTTTTAAAACAATACCGAATAAGATTTGTTTTAAAAGTATTGAATACTTTTATTGATGAAGGCATTCTACTGAGAGCTTTTATGGGAAGTATCTCATTCAGTCCTTCCCATAACCCTAGTGGAAGGTACTCTTATGAACCTCATTTTTAAAGATGTGGAAACTGAAACGAAGGAAAGCTTTTTTGCCCAAGGTCACAGAGCCCACAAATTGTGGAGGTAACCGACAGCAACAGCATTGGCTGAGTACCTGCCACGTGCTAGTCACTATGCTGAGAGCACTTAATTCTTACTAACTCATTCAGTCCTTACAACAACTAAATGAGGTAGTGCTATTGTAATCCGCATCCTGCAGGCAATGTTAATGAGAACAACCATAATAACCGAAGCTAAAGTTTCCACAGCACTTACTCCATGTGCCAGGTCTTGTTAAATGTACCTCAGGTATCAGAGATAATTTTCACAGCAACTCTAGGAGGTAGGTAGTATTATTATTGCCATTGTACAAATTAAGAAGTTAAAGCCCGTGGCTCAAACTTACATAGGTGGTACTTAGCAGGGTGGGAGTGCCAACCCAGGGAGTCTGGAGTTAAGAATCCATGCTCATAACACTTTGTAGCATAGCAGTCCAGTCCAGTGATGCAGGTCTTTGAATTTTTATCCAAAAATAAGTGGACATTTAATTCAAGAATCACTTCTGACATTTCTTAGCAAGCCGTATCTTGCAATTTATAGATTACATTAAGATGTGAAAAATAAATGTCTGTCAGCTTTTGGATCCCTGAAATGTGATAAACGCAGTCTTACCTATATTATGAGTTACTGTGAAGCTCACTCAAGTCAGATAATAAACGAGAAGTTCTTTTGAAGGCAGTGAAAGCAATAGAAATAGCAGTAGAAATACAAGATGATGTTGAATGTTGAATTAGAGCCTGTTTTGACTACAAAGATTTATAAATACGTATTTTGTGAATGCATATAATAAAATGTTACTTTCTAGTAAGTTTTAGAAGGGATTTTGTTTATTATATATGAATCCAATTTAAAAAGAAACCTGTTTTCCTTTTTTGTATGGCTTACTCTTATTGTAAAAGTTTGAATTTATGTTTGGAGTGTCTCAAACTGATGATCATTATTAGAACGCTGCATAAAAGAGAATGCTGCTTTTTTACTTCACTTAGTTTGTATACTCACTTCCTGTAAGAATGACATTTAAGCCCGGTTAAGGGAAATATCACTATTCTACTTAATTTTCTAGTTTTCCCCTACTTTTTTGTGGATAAATACTCTGTCCCTAAAAATGAAAGGTAAGACCACAGAAAAAAAAAAAAAAAACCCCACCTGTTTTCTTTCTGTTGAATATGTTGTATCATTTTAAAAAGTCGACATTTTTATAGGCCCTGTTAATTCTGGGCCACGAACACTAACATGTCAGATCTGCTGATAAATTGTTAGCTGACCCTTGCCTTTTCCTTTTAGCAAATGATGCCTTTTAGGTGGGCATATTAATTAGCAGTTAAATGATAATATCCTCATGTAGTGATTGGGAAGAGCAGGAGAAAGGAGTAGCTCTCTCTCCTTTGGACCGCGAGTCCATTGATCTACTGGAGAAATAACAGTGATTATGAAAATAGAGCCACTGTAAACATGTCATGGCATTCAGATGGCTACCGTGGACAGCGTACCTTGACAGCTGTAGAGGAAATGATTTTGAATTTTCAGTTTGGTTGGATAGATTTTTTCCCTTAAACAAGTTGGCTATGGTTGTATGCAATTTTTAGGTGTCAGTTCAAACCTGACAAAGATGACACCAGTGGATATATTTTAATAGAGAATTAAGAGGACACTTTTATGAAAAACATTCTTTAAATAGATGCATCTTAAAGTTTTTGGACGTTTGTTTATCTCTCCCACTTGAATCATCTGCTGCAAAATGAGGCTTCTGTATTTTCTTTCCAGATTAGAAGGGGGGGAAGGAAAACTTAGAGATGGAGGGAATTTAGGGAACGTTTGTCACATAAGGGGACTTGTGAAATCCTTTTCAGTATTCTAAAATGAGAAAAATGGAGGCTACAGGATGCTTCCTTGATATCACTGAATTTAAATTCTTCAGATTGAATGTCATATCACCTTTATAGACCAGGAGTATTAAAGTATTTTGGTGATTTATGCTTTTAAGGATTTAAGTATATAAAATGCGATCTTCAGAAAAGATAATTTAAATTGAGGTGATTAAAATTGAACTGAAATTACAAACAGAATTTAGCAAATTAAAAACATTTTCAGTATTAATTTCTCAGCATATGAATGGTATGGCGTACATAAAACATTTAAATTAGTCTTACAGGATTTGGAAGAATGAAGTATATTCAGAATACAGTTAGGTGGCTTTTAGAGTTGTCAGTTTTAGTAATTAGTGAAATAAAATGGTTTTGTAGGGTAATGGTTTGCTAACCTAAGTATCTCTTTAACTTAGCAAAAATGCGCTTTCCTGCAGTCAGGAGAGATTGCAAGTTAGAATGTCAACCATATACTTTTCTGGTTAAAAAGTAAATAGCAAGCGGATTTTAAAATTTGTTGCTATTAAGCAGAACAATGAAGACCTAGCAGTAAGATGAAAAAATGGCAGTCTATTTTTAAATAGAAAAAGGCTAGAATTCTTCATTATTAGATACACAGTATCAGCATAATCGATCTAGCAGCATTATATTTGAGCTGAAAATACACTTAAATTTGAGGCCATAGACTAGCCTGTGTGAACGAAACATCTTTCATATAGTTCTAAGATGAAATTACCCTTGAATGAATAGCATCTTCATTTATCTTCAAACCTCTTCTGTGCTCTTAGTGTATCTACTCTTTCAACATTCTACAACAAGAATTACATTATACCATTATACCAGAGTACTTCTGCAGTGTGAAATAGATTGGTTTGGAAAATGAACCTGGCTTTGCTATAAATTACATTCTCAGGTACAAAGAAATTTGTTATTTTGTTTAAAATAGTCACAAATATAATTAAGGTCTTAATTTATGTTAAACTACAAATATGGCTATTACTTTAACTGGATTAGGAACTTAATCTGTCACTTCAAGAATGATACCTAACACTTTTCATTTGTAACCTTAGATACATTATTTCAATTACAGGGTCTGCAGCTGTTTGATATAAAAAATGAATTATTTTGTAGGTAGATTTGTTCATGGTTTTTAATTTTAAAACATGCCTCTTCAGTAAGGGGGAAAATAATTCTTTGGTTGTTGTCACAGATTTTCTTTTGTGTCCTGGTAAAACAAGATATGAATTAAAAATCAGAACCATTTTCATTTTGTGCCCTGAAAATGGTATTGCATGCTTTGGAATAGTCCGTAGGGAATTCTTACGTGAAATATTTCAAATTTAATTATGAAATGAATAGAAGCTTTGTCCTAAGAAAGAAAACCGGAGGTCTGCTGTCTAAGGATAGCTTTACATGGTTAGACTGAAAATTGCTTTTCCCTATCTAGAATTTGGTAACTTTGTTAATGTGATCTATATACATTTAGAAGCTATGTTTATAATCCCTTAAGTTCCACAATATTAATCAGTATAAAGCACCTGATCTTTTAAAAACTTAAGAACAATTCCTTAAAATTTTATATTATTTAAAAAAAATTTTTTAACATTCATTTTTTAGAGACAGAGACAGAGTGCGAGCAGGGGAGGGGCAGAGAAAGTGGGAGACACAGAATCTGAAGCAGGCTCCAGGCTCTGAGCTGTCAGCACAGAGCCCGATGTGGTGCTTCAACCCACGAATCGTGAGAACATGACCTGAATCGAAGTCGGATGCTTAACCAACTGAGCCACCCAGACGCCCTTATTTTTATATTTTTATGAGCAAGCAATGTTGATTTTATTGCTTAAATGCAAAGAGTATTCTTGTGTGTTTAACTTGTAAGACAAGTAGATGTTCATTTTGTTTTTGGAATAGTGAAGCGGAAAGAAAATAGTTGGTGCTGTTTATTGGTAAATGATCCAATATGGAGTTACTGTTAGTTTATCAAAATGAATACATTTTAGATCCCTGACATCTACTATTTAGCTTATCCTAAGAATTTAAAATTTGGTGGGCTTTTGTTGTTGTTATTTTTCTCAGTTGGGAATCTTTATCTGTAAAATATAAAACTTTAAAATACTCGTTATAGGAGCTCAAAAAAAAAAAAGTTTCCTTTCTTTATTCCCAAGTTGTTCATTGAGTGCCAAATATGCAACTGGTGTTGCTTTAGGTTCTTGGGTTGTAAGAATTATTCTTTCTGTGCCTTTTGACTAGTTTATCGCTCCTTATGCTTAATATTGACCTTACAACTTTTATTTATATTTAATTCTAACAGGGAGAGCTTATATCTTTCCCTATTCTGGTTATCTTTATTTGTTGCTTTCCTTCTGAACTTGATTTTTTTCCTACAGCTGTCAGGTGTTGATGTATCTAAAGTTGAGTCAAATATTCCAAAAGTAGTTTTCAGGTGAGAGTTGTATTAGGGAAGATCTGTTCTCTGTTGTGATCTGTCTTCATACGTGCTTTCATTAGCTTTTTATGGTTTTGGTACCAGATTTGCTCTATTTAAAAGCTTTTTCTGCTCATTGAATGGTGGTTTCTGATAATGTTTTTTAAGTTAAATTCCTGTAACTATTTTTCTAAAACAATATCTGCTTACTGATATTTGTCATTTTATTGATTTTAAAAAATAACTCTGAATTTAACAGGAGTTACATCTAACTTTTTAATGCAGTAATCTTTGGTTGAATAAAATAACAAAATGCTAGTCTTTGTTGTAGTTTACTAGTTTTCTACAAACTTAGGTATGTTTGTATTTATTGTGCATATCTATGGCTTATTCCTCGAGCAAGTGTTACATGAGAACCTATAGTATGCTGAGGATAAAGCAGTGAACAAGATAGACATGGTCAGTGTGTGCTAATAGAGCTTACAGTCTGGAGGGGAGGCCTGTTATCAATAATTTATCAGTTTTGTCAATGTGTGGACTTTGAAAAATTATTCATAAAGTAAGCGTTTATGTCAATATCAAAACATCTTTATTCAGTTGTTTTTGCCTTGTTTAAAAGATTTTATATAAGGTATGTACTGTAAACCAGAAATCATATATTTACTCTTCATCTTATTTTTTAAAAAAGTACTTTTTGGGGTGCCTGGGTGGCTCAGTCTGTTGAGCGTCCGCCTTTGGCTCAGGTCATGATCCCACGGCTTGTGAGTTTGAGCCCCATTTCGGGCTCTGTGCTAACAGCTCAGAGCCTGGAGCCTGCTTCACATTCTTGTCTCTGTCTCTCTCTCTGCCCCTCCCCTGCTCATATATTGTCTCTCTCAAATATAAATAAGCATAAAAAATTTAAAAAAAAAAAAAAAAGAAAGCTTATCAGGTAAAGGACCTTTCTCTAACAGTCAGATCCTGCCCAGAGATGGTTCGCTGGGAGGCATCTGCTTTGTTAAGTCTTACTGTTCTGTCTATACTGATTCTTAAAATTGATGCAGAGGATTTTCATTTTTCAGAAGGCATTCTAGTCTTCTCAAACAGTATGCTTCTTAAGTCTGTACTCTGTTAGGATCCATTAGGTTATGCTAGGCACTTAACCAGTGACAATTAAGGAGTGGGAATGTGCTAATAGTCACCCAGTCATTGGTATGGTGTATGAGTCAGCAACAGAAAGTCACCTTCCTCTAAATGATGGTAGGACAGAATGTCAATGAGGCAGTGTCCTCCCTGTGCAAATGTAATAGCCAGGGCAGGCCTGTTGTTGGCTAGCTGTGTTTCCCTTCTCATAGTTTTATGAACTGAATATTTTTATTTGCCCTTTTGTTTTGCTTGTTTTTTTTGTTGTTAACCTAATGCAATTAAAAGATCTTTGATATTTCAGGTTTCTTAATATTGCAGATTCTGTTTTCCTTCTCCTGTCAGATAGTATCATATTTATTTCTGTAAAAGAAATTGATGATTTTTTTCAGCTTTAAATTTAATTTCATTAAGTTTGCCCTTCCAGATCCTTTCTGAGATATTTTTAGTATATTTCTTTGGGAACAAAGAGTTAAACTAGGTATGCGTAATTTTTGAAATGTTCTGTTTTGTTGGATTTTCTCATTAATACTATTCTGCTTACCTTATATTAATTATACGACCTGTGTACCTAATTTAAATCTCCCGAAGGCTCGTAATTCTCCATAAGGTACAGCACCATATAATGCTGTGTTACACCTTTTGTCCCTGTGACTTTTTCATCCCATAACTGCAAGCCTGTATCTCCCACTCTCCTTCACCCATCCCCCTCTTCTCCTCCCCTCTGCCAACTGTCAATTTGTTCTCTGTATTTGTGGGAATCTTTGGTTTTTTGTTTGTTCATTTGTTTTGTGTTTTAGAGTCCACATGTAAGTGATCTCATTCCTTTTTATGGCTGAGTAATATTCCATGGTGTGTGTGTATACAAACACTACATCTTCTTCATCCATCGACAGATACTTGGGTTGCTTTCATATCTTGGCTACTATAAATAATGCTGCAGTGAACATAGGTATACCTATATCTTCTGAGTTCGTGTTTTTGCCTTCTTTGGGTAAATATTCAGTAATGGAATGACTGGATCGGAATCTCTATGCTGTTTTTCATAGTGGTTGCACCAATTTTCATTCCTACCAATAGTGCATGAGGGTTCCTTTTTCTCCACATCCCTACTAGTGCTTTTTATTTCTTGTCTTTTTGATAGTAACCATTCTGACAGGTGTAAAGGTGATAAATCTCATTGTGGTTTTGATATACATTTCTCTGACGTTGAGCATCTTTTCATGTGTCTGTTGGTCATCTGTATGTCTTCTTTGGAAGGATTTCTATTCAGGTCCTCTGCTCACTTTTTAATCCGATTATTTGGAGTTTTTGGTGTTGACTTATGTCCGTTCTTTTTATACTTTGGGTATTGACTTTTCACTTTTTAAACTTGGTGGGCTATAGATGCAGGGAACAGAAGAGATCAAAGGTAAAAACTATCCCTGGTTGTGTTTTTATTCTGCGTAAATAACTATAGCTCTACCCGTTTCTTAACACCTCAGTATTACCATCCTTGCAGGAAAGTGTTGACAAAGATTATACTGATTTGTAGGTACTTCTGTCACCTCTGTCCACAAAAGAAAAGGGTGTGGGTGGCCTTTGAGGTTGGGCTTCTCAACATTTCAGGAGAATCTGCTTATCTGGTTTCAAAGCATATAACTGCCTTCGTGACCAGGTCTTTGAAAAGAGAATAGAGTTGTTTCCTAGTCATTGCCTGTCAGGAAAGTTTGACAAGGAAGTGATGTTAGAGCAGTCCATCTAAAGACTCCTAAGTCTCCCTTCTCCCACCAAAACCTTCTCATCCTGCACTTTTTCCTATTTTGGTAAATGGCATTTCCATTGTTGTAGTTGTTTATGTCAGAAAGTTTGGGCCATCTTTGGAGTCCTCTTTTTCCTATATCCACATCCAGTTGTCAGCAAACCCTTTTGGCCCTAGTTTAAAAATGTAGCCAGAATCCGACTTCTTGTCCCCCCTAGCACTCCTGTCTTAATACAGGCCACCACCATTTCTTGCCTAGATTATTGCGGAATCCTTCTTTTTTTTAATGTTTTATTTATTTATTTATTTATTTATTTATTTATTTATTTATTGAGAGAGAGAGACAGAGTATGAGCTGGGCAGGGGCAGAGAAGAGAGGGAGACAGAATCCACAAAGCAGACTCCAGGTTCTGAGCTGTCAGCACAGAGCCCAATGCAGGGCTTGAACCCATGAACCATGAGATCATGACCTGAGCCGAAGTTGGATGCCCAACCGACTGAGCCACCCAGGCGCCCCCAGAATCCTTCTAACTAGTGCTTCTGCTTCTATGCTTCTACTGTCTACAATCTAATCTCTGTATAACTGCTTATAATCCTTTAAAACGTTAGATTCCAGCAGTTTTCAGCTGAGCACCTTCTTGTAATTGTTCTTCTCATGCAAAGTAAAAGTCAGAATCCTTACAAGTATCTGTAAGTCCTACATGATCTCCTGGTTGTCTCTGATGTTCCCTGTTACCACTCACTTCCTTAATCTGCATTGTTGGACTGGTCTTGTCCCTCAGACACACCAGTAGAAGCATAAGACTGTTTTAGTGCCTTTGAACATGGCTGGCTCCCTAACTTTCTTCAGGTTTATGCCCAAATGTTACTTTATTGGTGAGCCCTCGTCTGACCACTCTACTTATAATAGCAATACCTTCATACTGCTTTGTATTTCTAAGTAGCAGGAATCACCATACATATTTTCAGGTTTTTTTGCATATCATCTCTCTCCATTAGAATGTAAACTCAGTGAAGGCCGAGACTTTAAGGTCCCTGTTCTGTTCTCAGTGCCTAGAACAGTTGTGATACATAGTAGCTGCTCAGTAAATATGTATTGAATATGGGGATGAATGCATAAATGTTTCCCACTCATTCTTCTAGATATTTAGAATTGTGTCTTTCTATCAAGTTAGTTCACAGGAAGCTATGCATTGGACCAAATAAATTAGCCTTTTGTAGGCCTTATTGAGCTGTGTTTTAATGTTTTACCCTGGCCCTTTAGAAGAAAAATAACACAAAAAGCAATTTTGCATTTGGTGTATGTTGTCTCATGTCATTCAGTAGCCATACAGAAGATTCCAGATGAGAAATGTCTTTTGGAGTGTAGTATAAGAAGTTGGGTTGAGGAGCAACTCTATTCTTTTTTTTTCCTCAAATTTTTATTTAAATTCTAGTCAGGTAACATATAGTGTAATATTAGTTTCAGGAGTAGAATTTAATGATTCATCACTTACTTATAACATTCAGTGCTCATCATAACAAGTGTCCTTCTTGTTATGTTATGATAGCCTACCCCCCACCCACCTCCCTCCATCAACCCTCAGTTTGTTCTCCGTAAGAGTATCTTATGGTTTGCTTTCCTTTCTTTTTGTTTTTCCCTTTCTGTATGTTCATTTGCTTTGTTTCTTAAATTCCACATATGAGTGAAATCATATGGTATTTGCCTTTCTCTGACTTATTTTGCGTAGCATAATGCAGTCTAGCTCCATCCACATTGTTGCAAATGGCAAGATTTCATTCTTTTTGATGGCTGAGTAATGTTCCTTTTTGAGGAACTCCCACACTGTTTTCCAGAATGGCTGCACCAGTTTGCATTCCCACCAACAGTGTAAGAGGGTTCCCTTTTCTCTGTATCCTTCCAAACATCTGTTGTTTCCTGTGTTAATTTTAGCCATTCTGACAGGTGTGAAGTGGTATCTCATCATGGTTTTGATTGGTACTTCCCTGATGATGAGTGATGTTGAGCATCTTCTCATGTGTTTGTCAGCTGTCTGGATGTCTTCTTTAGAAAAATATCTATTCATTTCTTCACTGGTTTATTTGTTTTTTTGGGTGTTGAGTTTGAGAAGTTCTTTTTAAAAAATTTTTAATGTTTATTTTTGAGAGAGAGAGCGCGAGTGAGAGTGTGCAGGAGTCGGGGGAGGAGCAGAGAGAGAGGGACACAGAATCTGAAGCAGGCTCCATGCTCTGAGCTGTCAGCACAGAACCTGACATGGCGCTTGAGCCCACTATGAGATCAAACCCCAGCCAAAGTCAGATGCTTAACTGACTGAGCCACTCCATTGCCCCGAGTTTTACAGGTTTTTTATAGGTTTTGGGGCACCATTCTTTTTTGAAGACTACAAATATTCCATTGATGGATTCACCGCAGTTTACTGAATCAGTCTCTTATTGGTGGGTATTAGGCTATTATTATAAGTATAAATATTATAAATATAGTATAATTATACTATAAATAGGGATTAGGCATGAATATCCTAACATATATCTTACATGATTTTAGGCATATATGTCCATATGATAGATTTCTAACAATACAATTGTGGGGTCAGAGGATATGTACATTTAGGATTTTCATAGATGTTGCTAAGCTACCCTTCAAGAAAACTGCATTGATTCATATTCCAGCTAGTGGTTAAATATAAATTTTATGTTATGACTAAGCAGACTTTTAAAAAATGTTTTTATTATCAGGAGTTTCTGTTGCTACATCAAAAAAATTCACATAGGAGGAAAACTAGAAGATTTACTGAGTTTTAGACTTCTTTAGTCTTCATTTTGTGATTTGATGTATTGTTGAGATTTTCATGTTTGTTCATTTATTTATTGAGCTGATAATCATTATCTGGCATATAACTGGGAATTACAAGAGTAAACGCTAGTTTTAGAAGACAGAGGAATCTGAAATGAGAAGTGAGAAGAATCAGAAGCTTGTCACCATGTTACTGAAAGATTACTGTAATGGGATCCCTGTCTGTATTCCTGATACTCTGTTATGTACAACATTTGAAAAGGTTTTCCCAACATTTAAACTGTTAGTCTTATAATCTAATCAAAGCAATGGCATTTTATTAACAATAACAACTTTTGAATCTAGGATTTAAGGTATTTGTAATGGTCTACTTGACTGATAACAGATTTTTTTTGTTCTCTATACTTTTGGCTTCACTTTCACTTATATGCAAATAAATTTTATTCTTCAAGACCAGTTTTTGCAAAAAGATCTGAGCCATGGTTCCCAGAAGATATGATTCAGAGGTAATAATTGCAGACATAGAATTTAGAATCTTTATGGAGTATTGTAGGTATCATCTTCTGGGACTGTTTCTGGAATTTCTCTGATTTAAAAGTTCTCAGTGAATGCTCTTTGTAAAGAATTCAGAGTCAAGAAAAATATATAATCCTTGTATATTTTTTCCTTTCTCATAATAGCAATTGGTGACATTGTATACCCTTTTTAGCTTAGAGTTAGGAATTGTATTTTATTTATTTTTAATGTTTAGTTTTGAGAGAGGGGGTGGGGCAGAGAGAGGGGGACAGAGGATCCGAAGCAGGCTCTGTGCTGATAGCAAACAGTCCGATGCAGAGCTCTAACTCACGAACCATGAGACCAAGAGCTGAGCTGAAGTCAGATGCGTAACACTGAACTGATTGAGCCACTCAGCACCCCTGGAGTTAGGAATTTTAGATTCAAGTTTGCTACTAATATTAATAGACATTTGAGCTGCTCCCCGTATTTGATTCTTAGGATCAAGCTGCTTAAAAGCATTTTTGTATATGTGTATGTTAGTGGCTATATGCCTTGTTTCTTTTTGATATATTTCTGGGAATGGAATTGTTGGCTGATAGGGTAGTCATGTGCTTAGTAGAAATGACCAAACATTTTCAAGGTGGTTGGATTAATTTACACTCCCACCAGTAAGTAATATATGAGAGGCTTGTCACAAATAAAAACAGTCCACTGTCCTATCCTTTTCCTATCCCAAATCTGGATATCCAGAGATAACTACTTTCATTTCTTTTAGCTGTATTATTTTTCCAGGTATTTACCTCTGTATATTTAAGTAAGATGCTTATGTTACTACTTCATTTAAAAATTTTGAAATTCCCCTCTTACAACTCACCTCCCTCTCCTCCATCTTCCCAATAGTGTTTTCACTTTTTGGATTAAATTAATATTCAGTGTTTACATTATAATTAGAATATAAGTGTTGATCTCAATTGAGTGGCTCAGTGTACTATGAACATACTCTTTCTCTATGATTTTCCTCCCCTTGGGTTAATAATTGTTTTATTTAATTCATCTGAGTAGTTTTCTCTCTTAAACTCTGACTGATCTATACTACTCCCCCTCACAGTGGCCAAATACATCAGATCCTTTTTGTCTTTTCTCTCAGAAATACTACCTTGGAAACTCCTGTTCCTTCTGCTTTAATTGGAACAGTTCCTTCCTCTGTTGGCTGCAGGGCTGTTTTCTTATAACTGCTATTCATCATCATCCAGGGAATTCTTTTTGCTTTTATGTTGGATCCCCATATTCTCTGGATCCTGTATTCTTTTTTTTTTCCTTGGTTTATTATTTTTATTGTACAGCACATTCTTCATTGGCTTCCTGAGAAAGGATACGTGGGCAATAAAAATGTAAAGACATTGCTTATGTGGTACTGTTTTTATTCTGTCTTCACATTTCATTAATACCTTGGCCGCATGTAGAATTTTAGGCTGACAAGATTTTTTGAAGCCCTTGTATTACCGTCGAGCTTTCAGAGTTGCTCTTTGAGACACTGAATGTCATTGTCATTTATCTGCTCAGTCCTTTGTATGGTTCACTTTTTGTTTTCCTTTTTTCCCCTTTCCTTTCCTTTCTTTCTCTCCCTTCTTCTCTCCCTCCTTTCCTCCTTCCTTTCCTTTCTTCCTTTCCGTATGCTTGTTCAGATCCCTTAACCTCTTTATATGTTTGTGTGTTCCCATATTAAAAGAGGCATATTTTTTGTACCTACTGCTCGGACAAAGCTCTTATGCAAGTACCTGGTACCTAGTAAGTGCTAAATAAATATTAACCATTATAATTTTTCTTTGAAGTTGTCTTCTCTGTATTTTTTGTTTCCTGTCAGTTCCTTTTTTGTGGCTTCTTTTGGCTCTGTATTTTATGTTCGAGGCTTTCCTCAAGTATCTATTGATCTGTCCTAACAATTTATATTTAAGAGTGAGGGGGCGCCTGGGTGGCGCAGTCGGTTAAGCGTCCGACTTCAGCCAGGTCACGATCTCACGGTCCGTGAGTTCGAGCCCCGCGTCAGGCTCTGGGCTGATGGCTTGGAGCCTGGAGCCTGTTTCCGATTCTGTGTCTCCCTCTCTCTCTGCCCCTCCCCCATTCATGCTCTGTCTCTCTCTGTCCCAAAAATAAATAAAAAAACGTTGAAAAAAAAAAAAAAGAGTGAGACACTAAAAAGCTGATGGGGAGATGAGGGACTTTTTGACGTGTGGACTTCACTGTAGACTGATTGCACAGTGAGCTGCCATTTTTGTTGGCGGCTATCCCAACCTCTCCCACCCCTACTATCATATCAGCATTTGTAGGGCTTTTCTATAGTTATCTCTCTTATCTTGGAGGTACTTCAATTCGTTACCAGCGTGAGAGAGCTGAGAGGGGAGAGGGGGTGCTGTGGGTCTCTTTGGTCGGTGTGTACACTCTGCCTTCATGTTCCTCTTTTCCGTGTAACAGCCCCAACCCACCCAGTTCCGCCCTGCTGTGCTGCTTGAGCCTTGAGTCAGGAGTCTGTCTGGTTGGGTTTCTTCAGAGAATGGACCTCTGTCTCCTACCAGGTTGGGGGTGGACTAGTTGTGTGATACTCATACACACTTTCAGCCACTCTTATTTTTAGTCCTTTACCTCACCTCCACCCTCTGTGGTACGTGGTGCCTCCAGTTGTGGAATCTGCCTAGTTTCTGTGATGTGGACACATTGATTTTTTTCCTCTGCATGCTCTTGGGTTTCAGCTTCCTCTGCCCTAAGTCCGCTTTCCATCTGACAAAAGTGGGCAGATATTCCTGGTCTACTTTGGTCTCCTCTCCCCTTCTTTGTGTCTTTCTGGGTTTATCAGTTTTCTATTTCTTCACTGTTATTTTGGTAGATTTTTGGAGGATTACAGAGATAAATGTGTAACTTCAGTTCTTTATGTTTAGTTATCCATGATCTGGTATTACTTTTTATATTTTTTAGGAAATAAAATGTATCAACATTGCTTCAATGAATTTTTTTGATGTTATGAATTTAATTTATTTAATATGTTGAAACTACATCAAGCTTATTAAATTTCAGAGTTTAGAAGTCAGGTACTGGGTTCTGTGTGTGTATGTGTGTGTGTGTTAAAAAAATCCCTTACCATTCGGGGTGCCTGGGTGGCTCTGTTGGTTAGGCGACTGACTTCGGCTCAGGTCATGATCTCGCAGTTTGTGAGTTTGAGCCCCGCGTCGGGCTCTGTGCTGACAGCTCAGAGCCTGGAGCCTACTTCAGATTCTGTTCTCCCCCCTCTCTATATCCCTCCCCTGCTCATGCTCTGTGTCTCTCTCTCAATAATAATAAACATTAAAAAAAAAAATTAAAAAAAAATTCCTTACCATTCAAAGAAAATATATTTGTTGGCTGTAGTTTTAATTTATTCATTCTTAAATTCTTAGTTTTCACATGTTAATAAATTTATCTCATCATTTTATCAGTTGGAGTTGCTCAGAATAAACCCTATTTAGTTTAGTTTTTTTTTTAATTGAAAATATTGTGGTGCTTAATGCGTCACTGTCATCAAAAGTTGATTGATCAATTGCAGAGTTTATGAGCACTCTCATATTGTGCAGATTGTTTTTATAATATTTAGCCTGATCACTTTCAGATGATGTCAGCCTGTCTTGCTAAGATGTCTTCTGTGCACTAATTACCATTGCTGTAGATCTGTATTGTCTAATAGAACTTCCTGCAATGATGTAAATGTTCATACCAATAAATATGGTAGCCATTAGCCACATGTGGCTATAGGGCACTTGAAATGTGGCTAGTGTGACTGGGGAACTGAATTAAACATTTTATTGAATTTTAATTAATTTAAATTTAAGTTAAATAGCCACCGGTGACTGGTGGCTACCATATTGGACAGCACAGTTATTGAACATTATTCTGATAGTATGTGCTAAGTTTTTGGTGCAGATTATTAACAAAAATTTTTTTTTTAACGTTTATTTATTTTTGAGACAGAGAGAGACAGAGCATGAACAGGGGAGGGGCAGAGAGAGAGGGAGACACAGAATCTGAAACAGGCTCCAGGCTCTGAGCTGTCAGCACAGAGCCCGATGCGGGGCTCGAACTCACGGACCGTGAGATCATGACCTGAGCCGAAGTCAGACGCCCAACCGACCAAGCCACCCAGGCGCCCATTGGTGCAGATTATTTTATATTATTAATCACTTGAATTAGTTTGGAATAAAGTGTCCAGCGGAGGAATAGGAGTTAGCTGAGTCACCCTAATTTCCTTATTATAATTAAAACTACATTTTTCTTTGGATTCACATGGGAATAAAAATATGCAGACTGCAATTTCAGAATTGAAAATAAAATGTGTTTTAGGTTGGTGTATCATTCCAACCTAAGAAGGAGATTGAAAGTGAAAGCGAAAATTGAAAATTCTATTTTGGGACCTCTCAGAAATTTTCTTCCATCCTACAAGATAAAGGAGAAATATTGTTTGGATCAAAGCTTGGTTTGGATTTAAAGTTTTTATATTCTCAAAGACAGTTATGGTAATGTTCTGGTTTGCATTTTTAATATTTGGATAAAATGTTCTGTTTGTGACATCAGACTTCCTTATAAACTGCCGGTTAATTTATAAAATTTCTTTTGAATGAAGGATGAAGGTTAATTATAGTAAATGTTGTAAAATTAATCTTTGGCTAACTAGAATTATGTCATCAATTGAGGTCTGTGGTGAATTGAGCATTGCTAAATTGCTGGCCTTTTTTTCAAGTAAAAAAGTAGGGGCGCCTGGGTGGCTCAGTCGGTTGAGCGTCCGACTTCGGCTCAGGTCATGATCTCGCGGTCCGTGAGTTCGAGCCCTGCGTCGGGCTCTGTGCTGACAGTTCGGAGCCCGGAGCCTGTTTCAGATTCTGTGTCTCCCTCTCTCTCTGACCCTCCCCTGTTCATGCTCTGTCTCTCTCTGTCTCAAAAATAAACAAACAAACAAACAAAAAAAAGTAAAAAAGTTAAAAATTCACAGGACTGGAAACATGGCTTTGATTGCAGAACATTACCATTTTGCTTAATTTTTTTGGTGAAATATAGCTTTTTGGAATAAAGATTAGTACAGTTACCACTATACATTTAGTTTAGCAAAATATACCATATTTACTATTTTTAGAGTATTGTAATTGTTAACAGGGGAATATTATCCAAACATTTGAGAAGATAATGTTAAGATAATGTTTCAGATTCTTTTTGTTCTTCTTTGAAGGCCTCAATCCCCTTATGCCTTCATTCTCAGCAGATGATTTCTTCTCCCATTTCACAGGATGTGAGCATTCGCATTTTCTTGTCCTTCTTGCTCACCATCTTGCAGTTACCACTGACACTGACCACCCCTTGCATTGGAGTAGCAAACTGTCCTGTTTTCTGACAAATAACCAGATCCCTCTACCTGTGCTCTTACATCCCTTTTTACCTTCTCATGGATCTTGTATGCCTGTTGTTCTCCCTGTTTCTTATCATTTCAGTGTGTTTTTGCTGTCTTTTTTTTTTCAAGCTCAACCTTTCTCCCTCATCGAGTACCACTACATATTAATAGAAGGAAGACCCTTCTAATCCGCTTCTTCCTTTCCTTCTCATCCATTCTTGTTGAAAGAGCTGTTGATACTTACTGTCTCTAATTCTTCCGTTCTGAACAATTTGTGTTTTAATAAGCCTTCCACATAATTTTTTTTCAACGTTTTTTTATTTATTTATTTTTTTTTTTGGGACAGAGAGAGACAGAGCATGAACGGGGGAGGGGCAGAGAGAGAGGGAGACACAGAATCGGAAACAGGCTCCAGGCTCCGAGCCATCAGCCCAGAGCCTGACGCGGGGCTCGAACTCACGGACCGCGAGATCGTGACCTGGCTGAAGTCGGACGCCCAACCGACTGCGCCACCCAGGCGCCCCGCCTTCCACATAATTTTGATCCTAGTCTATACCTGTGGGTCAGTCAAGTAGTTCACTATTATAAATTGGAAGCACAGGTTATGGTATTTAGATGACAGTGTGCACTTACACAGAATCAGCTTTTGGTTGGTTGAGGTGGGGTTTAAAGCTAGACACAGTAATTGTTGGTGCATTAGTTAGAATTAGGTTTGGCTAGGAGTTACAGAAGACCCAAAATAGTAGAGACTTGAAAAGATAGAAGTTTATTTCTTTTTCTTATAAACACAGGTAATCTAGCTTCGGTGATTACCAAGGAACTAGGCATCTTTCCCCTTGTTGCTCTGCCATCTTCTCTCAGCTTCTGCTTCATGGTTGGGTTTGACAGCTGTGGCTGTAGACATCCTTTTCATATTCCAGTGAGCAGGAAGGAAAAAAAGAGGAGAGGTCATATCCATTATTTTTGAAGAAACTTCCCAGCCATTGCCCAGAACTTTAAGTCCCATTGGTCAGAATTTAGACATTGGTCACATCCAGCTGTAAGGAAGACTGGGAAATAAACTTATTTCATGCAGCCTCGTGTGAAGATACAATTCATGATTTTTAAAAGGTCATTGCATAACATTACATGATTTGGATTCACCGTAAATAATTTACCTGTTCTTTATTGTTAGACATTTAAGTTGCTTGTGAAATTTTTGTTACTATAAACAAAGTGAAAACCAACAACTTATGTCTTTAAAAAGTGAATTGGTAAGCATAAAGCTACACATTAGAACACTGAGTATATAAGAGAGAACTTGGAAGTAGCAAAAATAACATTTTGAGAATTTTCCTCTAAGACAAAGATGAAGATCCTGTAAAGAATAGTGGAATTAAGCAATACCTTGTAAAATTTGGACTTTATAGTCACGTATTAAAGAAGGTTAAACCAATATATAGTATTGCTGACTTATATAAACTAATGGAATAAAATAAGTGTGGATAATTTACATTTTTTAAAGTGTGTATAAACGCTCTGTCATACATACATTTACTGGTGTCTAAGTCCTTGATTTTTTTAGCACTGAAATGACATTTGATTTTGTTCAGACAAGTATTTTACTTTAAATTGATTCATTCTTTTCCAGTGAAGTGTTACTCTATGAGCTTTTGCTTAAGTTTAGAAAATAAATAAAAAGTTTTGTTCAAATACATATCTACTTTCACTAGGCTAATTATACTTGTATTGACTTGCAGGCCTTTTTGCAAATGTGTAACCTGCCTGTCAAAGTGGTTTGTAGGGCAAATGCAGAATATATGTCTCCATCTGGTAAGTTTTTTTTGTTTTTTTTTTTTAATTTTCTGTTAATATTCTGTATTGGTGAAATTGTAGTGATAGTTCAGTTTGTACCTAGATTTTTTTGTTTTGTTTACCCTTTGAAGACTTTTCCCATGGTTTTATGAAGTAACAATTGTAAACTTGATAATCTTTGGGTGGACATGGCTATTCATTTCAACTCTGCGGTCATAGATGGTTAGTGGAAAGTCACAGTAAATATTAAGAAATATTAAGAAAATACATAATCTCAGATATCCCCAATCTTATTTACATAGTGCTGTTTCCACTTCAGAAAACAAATTTTAATATTAATGAATCCATTCATTATTAAACACACTTCTCTAGACTATGTCCTCTTATTCAGAGGGAAGAAGAGAGTGTGGAATAATTAATTTGTCAAAGACCTTAAGGTCGTCTCTGAAAGCTTTTGGTTTCTAATTATTTCTTTTTTATTTTTATTTCAACAGGTTTTAAAATACTTTTTATTAAGATTTTAGCCTTTCCGCTATTTTTTATAATCAGTATTGCCTTTTCTGTGTGTCATGTATTAGTAGATTAGGGTACAATTTTAAATAAATATGGTTCAGATAAATTTTTTTTTAATTGTAATTTTCAGTTTTTTAATTTTTAATTTTTTTTTAACATTTATTTATTCTTGAGAGAGAGAGAGAGAGAGAGAGACAGAGCGTGAGAAGGGGAGGGGCAGAGAGAGAGGTAGACACAGAATCTGAAGCAGGCTCCAGGCTTTGAGCTCTGAGCTGTCAGCACGGAGCCGGATATGGGGCTTGAACCTATGAACTGCAAGATCATGACCTGAACCGAAGTTGGTCGTCCAACCAACCGAGCGACCCAGGTGCCCCTGGTTCAGATAATTTTTAATATAAAAATATAGTGCCACAAAGCTGATAAATATTAACTAAAATTGGTATGGATTATAATTATGGTTTTGCTGCTACAGTAATAACACAGAATCACTCCTTTATGGGTAAATCCACTGAGTATAAATTGTTGGGATAAGTGAGTTACATTGCTTTTAGGGAGACATTTATCTGTCTCCTCACTGTGAAAATAACTTAGAAATGACTTGTATAAAGCATTTTTTTCTTTTCATCTTCGATTCTTAAAGGTGGTAATAATTATCAAAAGCTGTGAAGACAGCCTCCATACACACTGAAAATTCTACATTAATAGTCTACATTTATAGATTTATGAATATACATTTTAAAACATCTCCATAAAAGAATTTCTAGATTTGTAAACATAGACATGTTTTAGATTCTTGAAGCCCATTAATTAACTCATTTTCTATTATTTTTGTATAGAAATTTTATAAACTTTCTGAATTCTGGTGAAATGAATTATATTGGGTTCTGTCCATTTTTTCCTTTATGTAGTCATACAAAAAGAGTGTAGCTATGCATACAAAAATGTTAATAATCTAATACTAAAGTTACTATCCTTGGCAAATGAGGAAAAGCCATGTGGTTCATCCACCTGTTTCCTAAAATGACTGTACTAAGTATCACCTAGGTGATATTATGAAAGACAAATAAATACTATAGAGGCTACAAACCATACGTATATACATATATACATTCATAGGGAGGAGTCTCCCATAAGTAGATGAAAATGGCACTTTCTCTTAAGGCATTTATTTAAATTGTATCATATGACTAGTATTACTCTCTTTCATCATATGATTTGGGGTGATCAAGGGATGTTTTATTTGTTGGAATGATCTTGTTCTAGTAGATTTTTAAAGCAGAGAGCATCATGGAGTAATCAGAAGACTGCTTGGCTAAGAGCTACGAAATTTTTACTCTAATCCTTCTGTGACCTTGTCACTTATTAACAGTTTCCTTGGGAAATTTCCCTTTTCTTTTTTGAGTGTCAGTGACTTCATCTGTAATATGTGGTGATTGCATTAGATGGTATCCGGGGTTCTTTTTGTTTCTAATATTTTCTGAACCTACAAACTTGCTTGCTTTCTTCTTGCTTCCTTTAAAGACAAAAATTCTTTTTTAAAAGCACTTTAAAAAAAAAATCTTTATTTTAAGTAGGCTCCATGCCCAATCGTGGGGCTTGAACTCACGACTCTGAGATCAAGAGTTGCATGCTCTACCAACTGAGCCAGCCAGGAGCTCTTAAAAACAAAAGTTGAAAAAATGATTATTTTGCATAAAATAAGAAATAGGGCCCTCAGATTTTTTTTTTTTTAATGGTGTTTGATTGGTGCCAGCGAATAAATGTCTCTCTGTGCTTTTGCCTGATACTTGCAATAATAAGGATGTAACAATGGCTCCACTTTTTTTTTAAGTTTATTTATTTTGAGAGAGAGAGAGAGAGAGAGCGCATATGAATGTGGGAGGGGCAGAGAGAGAGAGAGAGAGAGAGAGGAGGAGGAGAAAGAATCCTAAGCAGACTGTGCTGTTACCACAGAGCCCAAGGCAGGGCTCAAACTCATGAACCTTGAGATCATGACCTGAGCTGAAATCAGGAGTCAGATGCTTAACTGTCTGAGCCACCCAGGCACCCCAACATTGGCTCCACTTTAAATCAGGCTAGTGACAAAAAACATTATTTACTTCTAATTTGTTGCCTTGATTTTTATATATATCTTTATATTTAGAGATGTATGAGTACTCTGCTTTCCTGCTTCATAATCTACAATACTGAAAAAATATTTTTTTTTAACTTATTTTTGAGAGAGAGAGCATGCACGGGCAAGGGGCAGAGAGAGGGGGGACAAAGGATCTGACGTGGGCTCCGTGCTGAGAGCAGAGAGCAGAGAGCCCCATGGGGGGCTAGAACTTGCGAACCAGAGATCATGCCCTGAGCCGAAGTCAGATGCTTAACTGAGCCACCCCAGTGCCCAATACTCAAAGTATTTTTAAGAAAAGAAATAAAATACAAACCAAACTCGTTATTGAAAATGAGAAATACACTTTGCTTTCAAAATGCTATGCCCTAAAAATAGCTTTAGTCTAGGCATTTATCCACACATAGTTTTCATTCTTAGATCATTTTATCTCAGACGACCTGTGCTATTTCTAGCATTATAGTACTTAACAAAGGTTTTATCTCAAGCTAAAAAACACTATGACCCAATACTTTTTTACTTACTGACCCAATAAATTTACCAGTACTTATTTTTAACTTAGTTTTTACTTATTTACTGATTTTACTTATTTACCCAGTACTTATTTACCCAAATAAATTCTTCTCACCTTTGCAAGATTAGAAGAAAGGTATGTGGAATGCAGTGTTTTTATACTGGTATCATGGAAATGTCTTCTAAATACATCAATAGAGTTGTTTCCCCGAGGGACTGCCTTTCCCTTATAATGCACGTTATTTTATGGATGTAGGTGAAGCTTTTGTTGGTGCTGTGCACCTCATCCTTTACCCTAGGTCTGCATGAGGCCGAGAGGAGTCAATCTGTTGAAAAGGACCATGAAGAAGCCTGCTGTTAGTGTGAACTCTGAATTAGGTCTGACAGCAGATTTCATCCTCTAGCTTTTGGGGTGAACTTCATTGCTGTTTGGAGACTATTATCATCTCTGATAATTTTGTCAACTATTAGTTTTTATAAAAATGAAATATTAGTTTTTTAATGTGACATTTATAGAGAGAAGCCAGTTTTTATAAGCATACTTTTATTTTTTTCCCCCAAATATGTCTGGGAACATACTTTGTATTAGAATTCATAAACTAGCATACCTTCAAAGATTGTTAATTCTCTTAATTCCTGATTTTTTTTGAGTCAAAGACATTTATTAATGTACCGTTATGTGCTTAAGATATTGAACTTACGTGTCTGAGGTTTAAAAGTAGATGTAAAAAGAAGTTGTCTTCTTAAATGTAGTTTAAAAATAGATTGATTCATTGGACTCTGAAGAGAAAGACCCACTACATTTCTTACAAATCTATCAGTGGTTGTGGACCAATGTCCTGCCTATTCATGTAAATTGAATAATTAGTGTTTACTGCTATAGAGGGACTTGTCAGTGTTAGTTCTGAAAAGGGAATATTATTGTGGTCGGTTACTATATGCAAGTGAGAATTCTAGAAATGAATCTCCTTTTTTTCTTTTAAAATTAGTAATTGTTTATAGAATTTGGGGTGCCTGGGTGGCTCAGTCATTTAAGTGTCCAACTCTTGATTTTGGCTTAGGTTATGATCTCAGGGTTCGAGAGTTTTAGCCCTACATTGGACTTCATGCTGATAGCTCAGGGCCTGCTTGGGATCTTCTCTCTCCCTCTCTTTCTAATCCTCCCCTGCTCATGCTCTCTCTCTTTCTCTCTGTCTCTGTCTCTCTCTCAACGTAAATAAACTTAAAAAAATAGTTTATAGAATTTAACATACACATTTATAATTTTCAAAAGTTATAGGATTACAAGAGCAGTATATTAATAAAACATTCCATTTTTATGTTAATTTACTGAAAGTATTTTCATACATTTCTTTTTCCTCAACAGGTAAAGTACCTTTTATTCATGTAGGAAATCAAGTAGTATCAGAACTTGGTCCAATAGTCCAATTCGTTAAAGCAAAGGTAATAAAAAAGATATTAAATATATTTGATAACAGTTACTTTTAAGTCATTCATCATTCTTTAGCATGTCTTAACATTTACATTGATTTTAACCTAGTTTCATAAAATGCCAATATAACTAGTGGAGAAATATTTCTAAAGTGGAAGTTTTTTTCCCCCGTAATGTAAATCAATGGCAAAAGATGTAATTTGATCTTTACAAAATGGTAGATAAGTTTCTAACTTACACTTATGAGAATTTTGGTCATAAATGAAAACTTAGGTTGTTATAAAATGTTGAGTTAACCTTTGAGAAGGAAATATAGGGTATATTTGGAAGTTGAATATTAATATATACATTTGAATTATTCAGCTTACGTTTTAATACTTATAAAGGACAACCCCCCACTAACATTTTGGGGAACATCTTTCCAGACTTTTTCTTTGCATATGTAGAAAAATATAGATCTTACTATTATGTGCTATTTTGCAACCTGCCTTTTAAAATCATCAATATGTTTGGAAATTCTTCCATGTTAATGACTACAGAAATACATCATCCTTTTAAATTCTTGTATAGTATTCTTTTATATGGATGTATTATAACTTATTCACTTAAGTCTTTATTGATGGGCACATTAAGTTGTAGTCAGGTTTTGGCTCTTACTGAGTGTTCAGGTAAATATTTTCTATACACACCTTTGTAAACTTGTCAGATTATCTTTTTAGGATAAATTCCGAAGAGTGATCCTGTGATGTTAAAGGGGGTGTGCATTTTTAAAATCTCACCACAGATGGTTGTATTGAACTAAAGGATATACTATTTTATGCATTTTTTCATTATTATAGTATATTAGAATTTAAAAATTAATGTCTGTTTCCCTATACGTTTACTAACATTTTTTTCAACTTTGACCACTTTATAAGTAACACATGTCAATCTTCTAGCATTTATTTTATTGCTAATAAGGTTAGTCTCTTAGAAAAAAGGTTTACTGATCATTCTTGTTTTCTTCTTTTGTGAAATAATTGGAAATTTAATTTTGTCCATTGAAAGATACACTTTTATGATAGCATAGAAATACTACTTACTAATATTTTGTAGTGATAGCAGATAATTAATGATTTTTCATATAAAATTTTAGGAGATATTCTAGAAGTTTATTGGACATTTGTCATAAAACCATTGATGTAAAAACATTTATATTATTTGGTAGTAAGATAACTGAAAGTTATTCTCTATTTAATACGATGCTCTTTTAAATTTTTTTAAATTCCCTTTAGGGCCATTCTCTTAGTGATGGGCTGGATGAAGTCCAAAAAGCAGAAATGAAAGCCTACATGGAATTAGTCAACAATATGCTGTTGACTGCAGAGGTATAATAGAAGATAATAGGCCTTGAAAATAAGCTTTTCCTCTTACAAAAGATAATCTTTCTTATAGGTTATTTTAAAATTATTGAGAAATAGGAATATAGTCTGTCAACTCTCGGACTAGGATGGTTCCTGGAATTATTTGGTTATTATGTTTGAACAAGTTGCCTGGCATTTCAGATCTAGTTTTTCTATTTGTAAAAAGGAGTGATTCTTGCCCATTCGTTATTTGACTTTGGGCTTGGGATGTTTACTTCATTCATATCTGTAAAATACTTTGATGATATTTAGAGATACACTACTATATGAATAAGAAATACTTTTATGCAGTACTACCATCAGTTAAATTTAATAATTCTGTATGGCAACATTAGCCAAAGGAGGGCAACTGTCTTACGTGTGACATTTATAGGGTTGGCTCATAAAAAATCACCATGGCAGAAAATAATTTTCTTTATCCATTTTCTCTTTGGTGTTCTAAAGTTCTAGTGACTGTTCTTTTGTTCCTAGTTGTATCTTCAGTGGTGTGATGAAGCTACAGTAGGGGAGGTGAGTGGTTCTGCAGCATTTATCTTAATTAAAATTTAATGAGAAAACACTTTTGCTCAGAATCTTAAGTCCCTGCTCATAAATGAAACATTGTGGTTTATACCATTAGTGATATAGTTTTTCACTTACTTTAATTTTGCTTGCACATACATTTTAGGGAAGCTATGTGTCATCGTTTGATATAACTGGTTGCAAAGTACATAAAAGTTTATATATTTTTAAAGGGAATGGCTTAAAATTTTAATTTTTTAGCTTGCAAGCTGTGTATTTTTTTCAGATTGCTGTGTTTGTGTTCTGAAAATATGTTTTCCTGAGTATTCTGTTTGTAAAAACAGGCTTTGTTTTTAGAAAGAATCGTGTTGATAACAAAATCCTTTTGTTCTAGATCACTCATGCTAGATATGGATCTCCTTACCCTTGGCCCCTGAATCATATTTTGGCCTACCAGAAACAGTGGGAAGTCAAACGTAAGATGAAAGCTATTGGATGGGGTAACAAGACTCTGGACCAGGTGAGTTCAGACTGAAGTTGACAAAAGCCTCAACTTTAATGCATTAAGAAATTCATTTTTTATATTAATAGTTTTTTTTAATTAAAAAAAGTTAAGAAAATTTTTGCTCTTATTTTTTTCTGACTTGAAGTGGTTTTTATTTGTTTTATAAACAAATTACGTAACACAGAAAAATTCAAAAAGGAAATAGAGATTGCTTGAAATCCTACCACCTAGAAATTGCCACTGCTATTTGGAGAACATTCTTCTGGATATCTCTTAATAACACTTTCTTTAAATGGGATCATGTTATACCTGTCACTCTATAATCTGATTTTTTTTTTTTTTCCCATTCACCAGTACATTGTGGACATCTTTTATGTCAGTAAATGTAGATCTACAACATCAGGGCTTAAAAAAAAAAAAAAAACAAAAACAAACCCTGTTAAATACAGTGCTTAATATATCTGTTTTTTTTTTTTTTTTTTTTAATCTTAAATTTACTGAAGTAGCAAAATTAAAAAAATACGTATCTGGTCAAGGTCATGAGATTGAACTAATTCAGTCATTAAACTAATGTCTCTTTTCCAAGGCTACGCGTAGTCCTAGCACCAGTTTACCGATGTGTGCCATTGGCCACCAGGGGGATTGGGTAAATGAATAGGGATTGAGTAAATGACATAAATCCATCTCCACTAGCAGGAAGACCACTCAGATGCTTTTACTCATGGTTAGGTCAGTAGTGTCATCTTTATGAAACAAGCTTTTTAATATATGTAAGATCATTTGAATATATGGATTCAGGAAAACATTTTTGTAGGGTGTGGAGTTTTGAGATAAAAACTTTCTTGATAGTAATCCTTACAAGTAACGTAAGTGTACTTGTGTTTAAAGGAAAGCTGTTCTCACATCGTCTTCCTGTTTGTTATATAGAAAGTATCGCTTATGAAAAAAAAGATGGCTTATGTTCTGTATGTGTTCTGTAGTCCGATTTAAATATATTATAAAAAGTTACCTACATTTATATTTTTGTTATAAACTGTGGTGCAGACTAAGTGTTAGACACATTTTATTGTTTTGCTAATTTAAATATTTTTCTTTGTGGTCCGTTGCCTTTGTTAGGTCTTAGAAGATGTAGACCAGTGCTGTCAAGCACTTTCTCAAAGACTGGGAACACAACCATATTTCTTCAATAAGCAGTAAGAAAGTTTATCTTTTTTGAGTTTCTTTTCTATATTGTTAGGTTACAAACTTATTCTATCGTAGAGGGATTGTTTTATCAGTATTTGTGAAAAGATTTTGGTATATTTAAATTCATTTTTGCCCTCATTAGACATTTACTTAGCACTTCTTGGCTATCAGACACAGCTCTAGGCTCTGGGAGACTCAAATTTCTAAAATGTAGCCCTTGCCATTAAAAATTTGTCTTCAGGGCAGACATGTAAACCAGTCATTATTGTCTGACTGGTTAGACAGTCAGATAGAGGTGCTACTACGGGTAGTTCCAGATGCTGTGTTTGGAACTACATAATCTTAATAAAATTCTGCATTTGCAAAGTACTGTTAAAACATGAAGTGTAGCTATACTTTTTTATGTAGGGTGATACCCTGGGGAGTAGAAGACTGAATAAAAATAAACAATTAAAAACATTGTTGGATGGACAAACACTATTATGAACTTATCTTTTAAAAGTTAATGAAAATAGGGGTGCCTGGGTGGCTCAGTTGGTTAAGTGTCCGACTTCGGCTCAGGTGATGATCTTGCAGTTTGTAGGTTCGAGCCCCACATCAGGCTCTCTGCTGTCAGCATGGAACCCACTTCAGATCCTCTGTCCCCCTTTCTGTGCCTGTTCCCCACAGGTTCTCTCTATCTCAAAATAAAGAAATAAACTTAAATAAAAATAAAAAAAAATAGGTCTGTAAGTTGTGCTTTAATTTTAAAAGTTAATGAAAATACTTGTAAAGCACAGAAATGAGTATGAAGGATGTAGGTTAAATATGTATGTATGTATATGTAAATTGAATAATTCATGTTTGAGACAATTATTTTGTAATCTGGAAAAGAGTATCAAGGCAAAGAATGAATTTTCCTTTTTTTAAAAAAATGTTAAAATTTGGGGCACCTGGGTGGCTCAGTTGGTTAAGTGTTTGACTTCCGCTCAGGTCATGATCTCCCAGTTTGTGAGTTCGAGCCCCCTGTCGGGCTCTGTGCTGACAGCTCAGAGCTTGGAGCCTGCTTCGCATTCTGTGTCTCCCTCTGTCTGCCCCTCCCCTGCTCATGCTTGCTCGCTCGGGCTCTCTCTCTCAAAAATAAACATTAAAAAACTTTTTAAAAAAATGTTACAATTTTAATATGGCAGAATCATCCTGTGATACAATTTAAGATGGGCCTAAATTAGCATTTTAATCGCACTGTTTTACATAGAAATTCTAGACTTTTCTTGGCTCTGTAATACAAATTTTTGCTTTTTAGATTGGTAATTTTAAAAAGGTTTATTTGCTATTGTTTATTATATCTTTCTAGGCATTCATCTTCTGTAGCCACGTCAAACATCTTTTGGTATAGATATTAATATTTGTAACAAACACAACTGTGGTGGTAGCTTAGAAATATTTGTTATATTAAGGAAGGGATGCCTAGGTGGCTCAATTGGTAAAGTGTCTGACTATTGATTTAGTCTCAGGTCATGATCTCACAATTTCATGGGTTTGAACCCCACGTCGGGCTCTGTGCGCTGACTGCGCAGAGCCTGCTTGAGATTTTGTCTCTCTCTCCCCTCTCTGCCCTCCCCCACTCACGCTCTGTCTGTCTCTCAAAATAAATAAACTTTAAAAAATTTCAAAAAAAGAAAAAATATTTGTTATATTAAAGTATACTACCTATAATTGAAATTTGGAGTCTGTTGATCTCTGAAGCACAGAGGTCAAAGAATTCATACCGTGAAATCCTGGTAGGTAAAGCTTCTACAGCAATGTTAGTAATGTTTGCAATGTAGATTCTGTATGTGCCTCAGAGATCAACAGATCTCTGTGTGTCTCTAACACAAAAGAAATGTATCCACATGTTAGTATCAAGTAGTTCCTTGTCTTGCTGATATAGGAATTCTTAGGGGTTGAAACACTCAGAAGAGGTGTGTTTTATTGTTTGAAGTGCATTGTTATGTGTTAGGAGTTAGTTTTGTTATACATGCTATCTTCATGAGAGGCCAAGAGAATATATCTTATTTTTCTCATTTGACTCAGTGTCAGGGATTTCATAACCAGGTATCATTTAGCATGTAATTTAGTGGCAATAGAAAGAATTTTTTTTTTCATATAATGGTACGATTATATTTAAGCTTGTAATGAAAAATTCAAAGTTTAGAACAGGCAGAAAACCAACGGTTGCTATGGAGGAACCGTTTAATATTAAGATGTAGGTTTCTGAAATAGTTTTCCCTTGTATGAGACTTAAATAAACATTTTCCCCTAATGATTGAAAAATGAATACATTTTATTTTTAACTTTAGTTTTACCCCATTGTCTAATGCTGAACTGGAATTAGGAAAATGTAACTTGTATTTTCACTTTGATATGACAGAATTTTTCTCTTTTATGTATCAGGAATCATTACTTTGTGAGATACCTTACCTTAGTGAATAGAGCACTAGCTTAAGATACTTAAGATACTACTAGATAAGGTAGTATTGGATTCCAGGCCAGTGGCCTGAACTCTCTTCTTGGCTTTAATATATACCAGACTTCAGCAAGTTACTTTATTTCCCCGTGTATCGTCACCTTACCCTCTAAAATTAGATTAAAATTTTCTCCTAGCTTACCTTCTGGGGATGTTGAGAGAACTCATGAAAGAAACTCAGTAGTTGTACTTGATGAGAGAAGGGGAAAGGGAGATAAGGGAAATCCTGCAGCAGGAATAGGAATTGGGAAAAGAGGACAAAGAAGATAAATGGTGGAAAGAAAAAAGGAAGGTGAAATTGAAAGAAATTAGAAATAATGCAAGATAGTTATTAACATCAGGTGGCCTCTTTATTCTTAATAGTATATAGTGTTGGTAGCATTTAAATCTTTAAATCATATTTCTGAAATGCAGTTAAACAAAATCTGTATTTTCTTGTTATATATAAACTATCTTGCTGATGTGATCTCTTTTAAGACACATACTGACAGACTACTGGGTCATTTATTCTTTTTCATGTGAGCATGGACTTGGAATGAAAAAGTAAACTTTTCTTAAAGGGTTATTTTTATGTTACCTTTTTCCCCCTAAGTATAGTCAGGATGAATGAATTACATTGTTGTAAAGCATTTATGAGCTCCTTGCAGGTCTGTGTATTTTCTAAACAAAACCTAGTTGGTAGCAGAGGCTCAGTAAGTGTTTTTTAAAACTAGCTTAAATTGGGGGGCACCTGGGTGGCTCAGCTAAGCGTCCGACTTCGGCTCAGGGTCATGATCTTGCAGTTTGTGAGTTCGAGCCCCGCGTCGGGCTCTGTGCTAACAGCTCGGAGCCTGGAGCCTGCTTTGGATTCTGTGTCTTTCTCTCTCTGCCCCTTCCCCACTTGTGCTCTGTCTGTCTCTCAAAAATAAATAAAATGTAAAAAAAAAAAAAAAAAAAAAAAAAACTAGCTTAAATTGAGAAATTGGAAGAAGAGTTATATTTGAAAAAGAAAGAGTGTTGTTATTAACTATTAAATGGTAAAACTTGAAAATAAACTTTCGTATACTGATGGGAAAGGATATTGAAGAAATGCTGCAAAAATTACACATAGGAATCTTAAGATGAAAGATTTCAGAGGGGAATTGGATTTTATTGAGGTTTATTCAATAAAGAAATTACCAATTGATAATTTAATCAGTAATGAAAGAACTCCCAACAAACAAAAGTCCAGGACCAGATGGTTTCACAGGTGAATTCTACCAGACATTAAAGAAGAGTTGATACCTATTCTTCTCAAGCTATTCAAAAAAATAGAAGAGGAAAGAAAACTTATAAATTCATTCTATAAGGCCAGCATTATAGATTTTCTGATCTGTATCTTTTCTGATCTGATTTTCTGATCTGTATCTTTGCCTGATACCAAAACCAGGCAAAGATACTATCAGAAAGAGAGAGAGAGAGAGAGAGAGAGAGAGGGAAAGAAAGAAAGAAAGAAAGAAAGAAAGAAAGAAAGAAAGGGAAAAAAAGAAAACCAGGTTAGTATCTCTGATGAGCATAGATGCAAAAAATCCTCAACAAAATATTAGCAAACTGAATTCAATAGTACATTAAAAGGATCATTCACCAAGATCAAGTGGGATTTATTCCACGGTTGCAGGGGTGGTTCAGTATTCTCAAATCAATCAGTGTGCTAAATCACATTAATAAGAGAAAGGATAAAAACCATATGATTGTCATCTCAGTTGATCCAGAAAAAGCATTTGACAAAGTATGACATCTCTTCATGATAAAAACTCTCAACAAAGTGGGAATAGAGGAAACATACCTCAACATAATAAAGGCCATATATTAAAACCCAGATAACATCAGTTGTGAAAAAATAAAAGCTTTTCCTTTATGATCAGGAACAAGACAAGGATATCCACTCTTACCACTTTTATTCAATATAGTACTGGAAATCCTAGTCACAGCAATCAGATAAGAAAAATAAATAAAAGACATCCGGATTGTTAAGAAAGAAGTAAAACTGTCACTGTTTGCATTTGACATGATAATATATATAGGAAATCCTAAAGACTCTACCAAGAAGCTATGAGAACTGACAAATGAATTCCGTAAAGTTGCAGGATACAAAATTAATCTGTAGAAATCTATTGTGTTTCTATTTACTAGTTACAAAGTAACAGAAAGAGAAATTAAGAAAATAATCTCATTTACAGTTACACCAAAAAGAATAAAAATACCTAGGAATAAATTTAACCAGGGAGGTAGAAGACCTATACCCTGAAAGCTATAAGACATTGATGAAAAGAATTTAACATGATATAAACAAGTGGAAAGATATAGTCTGCTCATGGTTTTGAAGAATTAATATTGTTAAAATGTCCATATTACCCAAAGCAATCTACAGATTTAATGCAATCCCTATCAAAACACAAATAACACTTTTCATACAACTATAACAAATAATCCTAAAATACGTATGGAACCACAAAAAAACCTCAAACATCCAAAGCAATCTTGAGAAAGAAGAACAGAGCTGTGGAAGCGTCATAATCCCAGATTTCAAGATATACTACTAAGCTATAGTAATCGAAACAGTATGGTACTGCCACCAAATCAGACACATAGATCAATAGAACAGGATAGAGAGCCCGGAAATAAACCCATGCATGTATGGTCAATTAATCTAT